>NC_081426.1:96821213-97167880 GCF_949786415.1 Peromyscus eremicus
TATAACAATATCATAATGCAAAATGCATTTAGCCCAATTTCAAAAGTTCCCAAAGTCTATCACAGTCTCAAAAATATTTTAAAGTCCAAAGTTCAAAATATTTTCTGAGATTCATGTAATCTCTTAATTGTAATCTCCTACAAAATAAAAATAAAAAAACAGATCACATACTTCCAACATTTAATGGCACAGGATATACACTACTGTATATATGCAGGGAAGGGAGCACAGTGAGGAAATACTGGACCAAAGCAAGACCAAAAACCAGCTGGGCAAACTCTAAACTCTGCATCTCCATGTCTGATGTCAAAACATTCTTTAGATCGCCAACTCATTTCAGCTTTGTTGACTGCAACACACTTCTTTCTCTTTGGCTGGTTCCACTCCCTGTTAGCAGCTTTCCTTGGCAGGTATCCCATAGCTCTGGCATCTTCAACTTCTTAGGGTCTCCAGGGGAATCCAGGCTTCAACTTCACAGTTGCACACGTCTTCTCTGGGTTTCCATGCATGGACACCCCTGATACATACCTGGCCTCAGTGGTTTTCCTTAGTTGTGGAAGGTGACATAACCCCTTTTTCCTACCCTTGACTCTAAAGCCAGAACCATGTGGATGAAGCTGCCAAGTCCTTGCTGGGGCTGAAACATGGCCCTCTCATTCAATTATAGCTTCATCAGCTTTCTGTTTTCCATGGTTTTCTTCACTGCCTAAGCTTGGCTGTCCTAAAATTGGATCTGTAGACTAGGCTGGCCTCAAACTCAGAGATCTGCCTGCCTCTGCCTCTGGAGTGCTGAAATTGAAGGCCTGTACCACCACATCCAGCTCCAAGTTTTTCTTTAATTACTATTCACAAGTAGGAAACTTAGTTGGGTGGGATCTTCAGTCACCACTCCCTTTATTCCATTTCTTAATTTATTTATCTCCTTGAACACAGGATTTAGCTCCATTCCACTTCCTGGTATGTCTTTTCTCCTCAAATTGTACATTTTGTATTTTAGCTACTCAGCTTGCTCCTTTTCATTATATATCTTAATTAGAGTTAACACTAATAACTACATGGCAGAGTCTATACTAGGCTGTTTTGAGATTTCCTCTGCCAACAGAATTAATTCAAATTTCTTCACTTTAGCCTCAGGCAGACTCTTTGGACAAGGGCAAATAGCAGCCACTTTCTTCACCAAAATGTCACAAGAACAATCTCTAGGCAACATACTAAAATTCTTTCCCTCTGGAACTCTTGAGCCAGACTCCACAATTAAAAATTTCCATTCTCCTACTAGTGATGAAAGCATTCCATGCTTTCCTAACCCAAAGTACCAAGGTCCAAATTCCTGCAAACAAAAACATTGTCAGGCCTATCATAGCAACACTCCAGCCCCTGGTACCAACTTCTGTCTTAGTTAGGGTTTCTATTGCTGTAAAGAGAAACCATGACCATGCAGCTCTTGTGAAGGAAAACATTTAATTGGGGGCAGGCTTACAGTTTCAGAGGTGTAGTCCACTATCATTATGGTGGGACATGGCAGCATGCAGGCAGACATGGTGCTGGAGAAGGAGCTGAGAGTTCTACATCTTGATCTGTGGGCAACAGGAAGTGGACTGTGTCACTAGGTGTAGCTTGAGCATAGGAGATCTTAAAGCCCACCCTCACAGTGACACAGTTCTTCCAACTAAGCCATATCTACTCTAACAAAGCTAGACCTTGCTGTGGGATGGTTTGTATGTCAAATGTGTTGCTGATTGGTCAATAAATAAATCACTGATTGGCCAGTGGCCAGGCAGGAAGTATAGGTGGGACTAACAGAGGAGAATTGAGAGAACAGGAAGCTGGGTGAGGGAGACACTGCCAGCCGCCATGATGACAAGCCGCATGTGAAGATGCCGGTAAGCTGTAAGAACAGTTAGCAAGAAGCCTGCCATGGCCATACAGTTTGTAACCAATATAAGTCTCTGTGTTTACTTGGTCGGGTCTGAGTGGCTGTGGGACTGGTGGGTGACAAAGATTTGCCCTGACTGTGGGCAAGGCAGGAAAACTCTAGCTACAAGACCTCCTAATTGTGCCACTCCCTATGAGCTTATGGGGGGTCAGTAGCATTCAAACTACCACACCGTGTTCCCTTTGTTTTCCTCATCTTTCATCTTACCTCACAGAGATGTTTGAGGATCATAACCTTAGAGTGGATTGCTTGGGCCCTGCTCCTACTGGGGCACTCTCCTAGATGTAGAATAGTACCCATCTGTCTCCAAAGTCCCTCTAGGAACCTTGGATGATTCAGTAAGGTGATGGAGAAATTATCTAACACCAGTCTGCTGACTCCTCATTGCCATGGCAGAGTCCAGCTACTTTCTTGTCCTCATCCACCCTATCCACCAGCAAGTGTGACTCAAACCTGCCCATTCAGTCACTCATTCGTTCATCAATTCACTGAGTCATACAATACATTGTAGGTGGAGTTTCTCTGTGTCCTGGCAGCTGGTTCCTAAATAACCACTCAGAGACTATTTAGTAATTATAAATGCTTGGCTAATAGCTCAGGCTTGTTACTAGTTAACTTACATTTTAAATTAACCCATATTTCTTATCTACCCTCTGCCATGTGGTGGTACCCGTTCATCTTGCTTCTCTCGGTGTCTCCTTGTGACTCTTCCCCTTCTTCCCAGCATTCTCTTAGTCTGGTTCTCCCCACCTCATCTTATCCTGCCTAGATACAGGCCAGTCAGCTTCTTTATTAAACCAATCATAGTGACATATATTCACACAGTGTAAAGGAATAATCCATAATACATTTGTGTCTTTTTCACAATTAGCCTATCCTTTTCAGTTTATTTTAGTAATCCTTGGAAAGCAGAAGGGAAATTTACCTGGTGAGGGCTTCATGTTGGATTTTTACAGGGTAGGAGGTGAGAGGGGAAGGAGAGGCTGAGTACCTCCTACAATGAGCTGACTCTTCCCATATCACAGCATTGTCATTATGGGTCTAGAGCTCCAGGATCCAAACACCTCCCTCCAGACCTTCCAATGAGTTTCTAGCCACAATCTTTGGGGATGTTTTCAAGCTAAAGCAGGTACAGATGGGAATGGGTTCAGGAACCTTCCTATGGGTCATATCCTTGTAAGACATCAGTCCAGAACTAGGAGAATTTGAGGTCCTCCAATAGGTTCTGGCTTCAAGAAGGAAGGGGACAACCTGGACTAGGGCTCTACCCTACCCCACTCCTATGCTATTAGCCCAGGCAAGCTGGACTTAAGACAAGTTCAAAATACCACCTGTCCATTGGCTTCTGGGAAACATACACAGCAAAGAACTCAGACGATGTGAAATGGAATGCCTGAGATGGGTATTTCTGCGCTGGGGAAAGAGGCCAGCCCTATACCAGACTCTAGGCAGGGGAAAGATGTAAAGCTGTTTTCTGCTTGGAGCTAAAGACACGGTCATTCAGACCTGCTGCCATGGAAGTCATGCTACCTGAGGCTATTAGGATGTGTGGCTTTGTTGAAGTGGGTATGGCCTTGTTGAAGGAAATGTGTCATTGTGGGGGTGGACTTTGAGGTTTCCTATGTTCAGGATACTGCCCAGTGAGTCAGTTGACTTTCCGTTGCCTGCAAGATGTAGGACTCAGTTACTCCAGCACCATGTTTGCCTGCACACCACCATGCCCTTCATCATGATAATGGACTGAACCTCTGAAATTGTAAGCGAGCCACCCAATTAAATGTATTCTTTATAAGAGTTGCCATGGTCATGGTGTCTCTTTACAGCAATAAAAACCTTAAGACAGATTGCCAGTCAACCTTAGGAGATGAGGAAGCTCGAATTCTCTAGTCCAGGGGCAATGTCCTTTCCATGGTCTTCCTGAGGACTCAGCTTACTTTCTAATCACTTTGTTTTTTAGTCTATGTCATGTGCAGAGTAAGGCTCAGTATCCTTAGCATGAGAACTAGGACCCTAGGCTACTCCTACATTGTTGCTCCTAGAACATGGTTTTATTCCACACATCGTCTCTGTTGGGCTTTGTATGTGAATAAAAGAATGTGCAAATGTTAAGCCCAGCAGAGGATCCTCACAGCCTGGTGCTCAGTAGAACTGACATACTCATCAGGTGGGCCCAGACAGCAGCCTGTCCCCTCTGCCCTGACTGGCATGGGTGGCACTCCTACCTGGAAACCATTATCACATCCATGCAAACTCAACTGATGGTAGGGTTAGGTCTGGGGTTTTGGGTTGAACCTTTTAGTCTCAAAGGCCTGAGGATCACAGTGGTAGCCTCAGCCAACTGCCCTATGTGAGCCAGAGTCCCCTTCTGGCTAATATAAAGACAACTTCACTTGTTCCTCCTACACTTGGCAAGACCTCAGTGATGTTCTGGTATCCCTGTGCACTTGGCAGGGCTCATGCTCAGGGAGGTGGATTCCTTGAAGCCCAGAAAGGATGCTATGAAGGCTGGACACATCGAGATTGTACTGAGCATCAGACTCACTCATCCTTTTGTCATGAACTGGAGTTCTCTCTGGGCCCTGACCCTTAAGTGCTGTTTGTTGAAGGAGGTGGCAGACCACCAACCAGAGCATTTGTGGCCCAAGACCCTGCCAATAGCTATTGGCCAATCTGCCTGAACTTAGACACCTCCAATGCTGGTACTAGAATCATGAGCTCTACCAGGTTGTGTATCGGCACAGAGATGTGGGATGTCTCAAGCCCAGGGAGGCTGTGAGCATCATATAAGGGGCTGCTGGGTCTCTGTGGGGGCCAACCTGCATCACCTTTTAGTTCCCATGTTACCAGCTAGTCTGGATATACCTTACCCAACCTTGGGGCTTTTGCTGACTCTGCAATCTAGGCCACTTTCAGAGACCTTCCCACCAGGTATCCATCTACTTTTTAGGTGGGCTTTCTGTTCACCCTTCTTGCCTGGAGGCCAGGGTCACAAAAGCAGCCCATACCTGCACCCTAGGTCCCTTAAAAGTAGTTCCCTTAAAATATGGGAGATTATCACTAATGAAGGTGTTTACAAAGTAATGTGAAAGCACTGGTTCTACCAGCCATGTGCTAAGGCTTTGCTAGACAGGCCTTCAACCTAGAAATCAAAGACAGTTCTTAGCTGACAATTAGGTAGGAGATTACACTATTCATGAGTATCAAGAACTTAAGTGTCTGGACTGTGATTTGTTATTTGTGTACGTTTCTCCACATGTGGGTGCTTCCAAAAACCCATGCATGAGCCCCAATCCCTTTTGGGTTCCAGTCCTCTTGGGTGGAACTTCCTTGTCTTGTCTTGCAGTCAGGATCTCTTTTCTGTTCCCTTCCTCATTCTTCAATGACCACAATCTACAACTCCGGAAGTCTGGGCAGATGACCTGTTGCCCCCTTGTTACAACTGTGGTTCAGGCTGGAGAGTTGTCTCAGCGGTTAAGAGCACTGGCTGTTCTTCCAGAGGTCCTGAGTTCAATTCCCAGCAACCACATGATGGCTCACAACCATCTGTAATGAGATCTGGTGCCGTCTTCTGGCCTGCAGGCATACATGTAGGCAGAAAACTGTATACATAATAAATAAATCTTTAAAAAAAAAACAAAAAAAAAAAAACCCCAAAAAACCAACTGTGGTTCATGCCCCAAATGAGGGCTTCCAAGGGTGAGGCCAGGCACTGTGGGGGACTTGGGTTTCCCCCCATCCCCAGGAAGGGGAGGTGTTAAAACCAATAAACTGTTGGAAGAATTTGAAGTCCAACATTCAGGCCAGGGGTAAGAAAAGTTTGGGAGCACTCCACATTGTGGGGTTGGCAGAATGGGAGCTGGATACACCAGGAGGAGTGGAACAGAAATGCAGATGGACACAAGGCCTGGCACAACTAGGGAACCAGCAAAGTTCCCAATACTGGCCTGTTAGAAACTTCTTCATAGTTCCAAGGACCTCCAGAATCTACCTTTCCCCCACCACTGGAGGCTGTTTGCTACTCACTGGATCCCACTGACTGAGGCCACAAACCCTGGCTTCAGGTCTAGGGTAGCAATGACTACTTGGGCCCATCTGGATATTCCCCAACACGATCAAGGAGCTCCATAGTGCCTGCCTGAGCCCCACCAAGCCCTGAACTGGGAATCCTGAGCAGCTTTGGCGTGAAAGATCTCTGCACCTATTCAGGCTGCTCATTATTTTTTAAAAGAGCTGAATACTAAAAATAGCAGCAGCACATAGGAAATGGGAGTCATTAAACAAGGGAATGACAGAATGAAGCTTACAGGGCCAGATTAAAGGGGGTGGTGGTTGGTGTCAAGCATTATCTATGGGGCAGGGTGGGCAGTGCCCCCACCCCCAACTTGGACTCTGGGCCTGCATTGAGCTAGGCTGACTGGCAAGGAGAGAGGACTAGGTCTGCAGAACTGGGGCTCTGAGCACCAACTGATATGGTCATGGAAACAGGGGCATCATGGTGTTCTGGGCAGCACTGGCAAACTTCTAGCTTCATGGAACTGGAGTCAGGTCCACTTGGCATCCACTCTGGTGGTGGTGTCTAGGATTCCCAACACTATTCTACTAGGACATCATGCTTGCTTCCAGGGTCCTGTGAGCAGTGACTACAGCTAAAAGAATAATATCTTCCCCTGCAGCAGACACATGAATTGACTGAAGTGATATGACAGACCTGAAATGGAGCAGCTCATGGTAACAAAGGACAACCTCTAAAATGTACACGCACTTTAACTGGTCACTAGATTGGCAGGGAATGGCCCCTATCCCGGTGGGATTAGACCCATTGCCTGCATCAACTAGCAGCCACCTGACCACCTCTTATCTGTTCTTGCTTTGTTAGCCCAGCCATATGCAAACCCTCATTTCTGCAAGTCAAGAGCAATGGACAGGTTCAGCAGCTAGTGGATCTGAAGCTTCAGCCAAACGTACACAAGATAACTTGTACCCTGGAAATGCCACTGGGACTCTCACAGACAAGTTCCCTTACATACACATCTGTTATAATCAAAGGGCTACCATGTTTGTCTGGGTTCCAGCTGGCATCATATGGATTTAATGACTTACATTCTAGATAAAGAGGCCACACAGGGTCAAGGCAAGTGGTCTGTCAACAAGATGATTCCTTGGGCCTCTGTTGACAGATGCTACTTACAGATCTCCAGAAGAAGGTGAATTAGTCATGTCTGGCTGAAGTCTCATAGCCCAGAAGCCCTGTAGTGAAGCCTATCTGCCTGTGATGGGGGCAGTTGAAGAAATTATGCTTAAATTCCCTGAATAATAATGCAAAGTTCTTGCTCACATCCTGCTCAGATCCAGGACAATCCAAGGGGAAGAGGAACCCTAGTCTTGAAGGCAGAAGGGGCTCTGAGATCTACATCTGTATGGATCCAATTGACACAACTGCAGTTGTGGTGAGGTGTCTCTGTCATGACTTTCCAAGTGAACCTGGTTGGCTTTCTCTGCACAGTTCCCCAACAAATTACAAACAGAACAGATCATCAGAGGGATTTACAAGCAGACCCTCATAGCAGGACTGTGCCTAATTTTAACATTAACTTAAGATAAACCTGGGACATCCTGGTTTGGTCAGTGTCATCCTAATCAATACACACTTATATACTTTAGACCCAAATCCTGGGATCTGAGGATCTTGCTGCCTCCTTTCATTGAGTCCCCAATAAACAGCACTGCAGTCATGGCTGCCTGCCTGCCTGCGTGCTGGACTGTTCTGAAGTAGTGTTCCTCACTCCAAAATGCACTCTGACCATGGATGATTAGCCCAAGGGGTGACATCAAGCCACCCGATCCATGGCTGTGTCTTGCCTACACAGTGATGAAGGCTTAACATTGTGCTCATACCCATCCTAGCATTTCTTTTGTCAGTGACTTTTAGGCCTGGGCCACTGGCTTCAAGTTTCACTAGAGTCCTTAGAGAAGGAGTGAGATCCAGCCAGTAAATCAAGTGTTTGAGAGTAACATGGCCCAACTCTACAGCCCCTGGAAGGTGGAAGTATTCAACATCCCTCCAAGAACTCTAGTTATGAGCTGAGATGAAGAACAGCAGCATTTTGGAGGGTGGTGTAAGACTCCAGGCCCTGGGAAAGACTCAATACTGTGGACCAGGCTCCCTTCTGATCTGTTTCCAGAACTTTTTCTTTAGCAAAGTGTTCAGAGAAGATAGTATCAATGCTGACCACAGTGGTCTTTGCAGCCAATTCTCGGTCAAATTCAAGATCCTATAATCCATCATGGGTAAAAAACTGAGGAACAAACAGGTTATCAGGTACCAGGTAAGAAGTGCTTTCCAAGCCAGAGACTGCACCAGCCATCAGAAAATAGTTTAATTATGTACAGATGATTGGCAAACTCATCAGAGTAGGGTGTAGATGTAACCCCAGATTTGAAGAAGTGACAGGAGAGCAGTGCCAGCGACATGTGCCTTTCAAGAGGTGACAGTCACCAGACACCACGTAAATCACAAACTGTGACAGCTGTGGAAGGAGTATAAATCAACACTTTTCCTCTGGGACAAGAAAAAGAAAAACAAAACAAACATCAGATCTGAGGAATGTTTTCTCTCCCAGCCATGGGATGGTATTTGTCCATGATGAATAGAGGATGGCTGGGAGTAGATGGTCCAAGGCCCTGGGGCCGTATCACCTGGTACACCTGCTATGGTCCCATCTGTGCATTAGTCAGGCAAGCAGCATTTGGGCTTCATGAGCAGCTCCTGCAGCCATAGCCATCACCGGCCTCAGAAGAGGGGCCTCGAGCCCTGGTTCTCAAACTCAGACCATGCATCATTCAGCTCCATGAAGATCATCTTTGCATACTGCTCATATGGCTGCCCTGTGGCCTGTAGGCAATAGAGAAAGAGCCAGACTGATCACTCAGCCCACTTCCCATCAGCTCCTTTCAGGTGATACAGTCAGCAGGAAAAAAGCCCATAGAGGATGAAAGGCAGAGACAACCTAACCACAAGCACAGGGTCCAGAAGCCCAAGGCCTAGTATCCTGGAAACTGCCACACCATACACTTACCTTATCTGGATGCACTACCAGCACTGCACGGCGGTACTGCTTCTTCACCTGCTCTGGAGTCACCAGGTCAGCCATACTCACAGGTGTCCAGCGGCTCTCCCCATCCCACAATACTGTGTGCATTGTGGACAGCAGTGCACGAATGTTCCTCTCCTTGCCTTCAATCCACTCCAAAAGCTGCAGACACCAGTGTACATAAAACCTCAGGAAAAAGCTGTAATTTAGGAGACCTCCCTCCCTGCTGTGTGGAGTGTAGGGTGGGAAAATCAAGGTAAGCAGCAAAGCAAGTACTGAGGGATGTTCAGAGGCTGGAGAGGGTGGGTGCATCTTTTCAATGGTCCTGGTCCTCAAGGGAAAGACCAACGGTAGGCCTGGGGAGCAAGCTTCTGTGGAGGCCTCTTGAGAACATGGTTTGATACCTCTCTGTTTATCCCTATAAGAGAGCAGGGAAGCCATGGCTCCACCCTACTTCCTACCACCCAGAAGGGCCCTAACCTAGCCCTCTGTTGCAGCACTGGGCCCACCCCAGACCATACAGACCAGGTGGTTCAAGCTACAGCACCTTGTGGAGAGAAGGTACTGTGGACAGAACCGAGACCCTTTTCAGCCAGATACAAAGTCAAGACCCTAATCCCTCAATATAGCCTCCTGATCCACGCACAAGGTTCAAAGAGGACAACTGGGTCCCTGGCAACTTTTCAGGTAGTTAAGGGAATGGCCACACTGTGCCCTAAAGAACTGACCACCACACAAACTTAAAGAAATGGATGTATCTAAGATCTACAGTGGAACAACTGGACCATTGTGCCATAATGACTCTTTACTCCACATTGAGTGCCCCAGGTCAGGACGAAAACCCAAACAAATTGCTGTCCTCAAAAGTCAAATGAGCACCAGGTGGTGGTGGTGGTGGTGGTGGCGCACGCCTTTAATCCCAGCATTTGGGAGGCAGAGCCAGGAGGATCTCTGTGAGTTTGTAGCCAACCTGGTCTACAGAGTGAGTTCCAGGATAGGCGCAAAGCTACACAGAGAAACCCTGTCTTGAAAAACTGAAAAAAAAAAAAAAAAAAAAAAAAAAAAAAAAAGTCAAATAAACCTTGGTTTGGATGGGTACAGGTCTGAGCTATGCCCTCTTGCCAGCTCAAGGCCAAGGTCAAGCATGACCCTGTGTGGTGCCTGCATCCCTCACTGATCCCCAGTGCCCATAAGCAGCACTGTGAAATGCAAACATTAAGTGTAAATCAGGAGTATGGCTACATGGAGGTCCTGGTTCTGCCCTACCCCAGAAGCCCCCAAGTGCTAGGTCCATACACACAGCAAGTCTGACTGGAGATACTAGACTTTGCAGTGTGACCTGGGCCCTCGGGGTACCCACCTTCAACTTGAATGGGTCTGTGTCTCTGGCAAGGTCCTGTTTTCGCATCTCAGCCATGGTCTTTGGTCCCTTCTTGTCAGACTTGGAGAAGCCTTGATTAGGCAGCAGATCTTCAAAATCATTTTCTGAGACCTTCGGCTTTTGGGCTGGGGTAAAAATAGACACTTTTTATAGACACTCTGCCTGCTTTTACCTTTCTCCTGATACCTGGATAGTAAAAAAGAAAAACATGGCCTCAGGGCCATCTGTTAAAGGCCACTGAGAATTGGGAGAAGGGCCAGGCCTGCAGAGATGCCTGAAGACACCAGCATACAAATCCAAATCTGCCTCAGTGAGCAACATAAATACAGCTCTTAGATGGCTCTGAGGGGAGGAATAAAGCACTCTACCCACAAACCTGTAGTAGCTGTATAAATCAACAGGCAGATGCAGGACTTACCAAAGCTGGGCACACGGACACCCCTCTCCTCTCGAGCCCCAATCACACTGAAGTGAGACCTTAGCTGTTCAGAGGCTCTGGGGGATGGCTTGGCCTGGGTGGTCCGTGAGGTTCCGGGGGCCGTGGAATGACTTGTCTGCCAGGAGCAGCTGCTTTTGGAGGCTGAGGTGGCAACAAAGCCTCCTGCAGGAAGTCCAGCAGGCAGGCCTGAGGAGACACCAAAGGACACTTGTAAGTCACTTAGCCAATTTATGAGTTAGCTTCTTAGCTTCTTCTGTGGCTGAGGACACTGAGTTGCTGGGACATGTGCTCACAAAACAAACTGCTATCACTTAGTTGATCTGTTCTACCCAATAAGTAGAGGGTCCTAAGTAGCCAGGGATACACAAGTATTGTGTTGCTCAAGCACTTTCTGAATCAAGGCTAGATGCCAGGATGAGCTACATGCACACCTACAGGAGCTTGGTATCCCCATCTGCTGAATGTTCTAGAGGGCTGTCCCATTGTGTGGACACTTTCTCACAAAGCTTCTCAAATGTGTGGCTGATTCTTTAACTTTTGTGAAATAACTGTGCTGTGGGATGTCCTGTATGTTGTGAATATATGTTGCTATGATTGATTGATAAATAAAACACTGATTGGCCTGTAGTCAGGCTGGAAGTATAGGATAGGCGGGACAAACAGAGAAGAGAGGCTGGGAGGTGGAAGTCTGGGAGAGACACCAGCCTGCTGTCCAGGGAGCAACATGTAAAGGCAACAGGTAAAGCCACGGAACACGTGGTGACATATAGATTAACAGAAATAGGCTGAGTTTAAGTGTAAGAGCTAGTCAATGGTAGGCCTGAGCTAATGGCCGAGCAGTTTAATTAATATGAGCTTCTGAGTGATTACTTTATAAGTGGTTGTGGGGGTCCATGGGACTGGGCAGGACTGGAGAAAACTCCAGCATAACTGAATTTAGAGAAGTTGCAAGACTCATGTCAAGAAGTCTAAAGCACCTTTACATAATGTCCACAGCCATGAAGTTCCCCTGTGATGGTTGTTATTTTGTCAATATCTAAAATCACCCAGGAGATAACCTCTGGGCATATCTGTGGGGGATGATCCCCCGCTCCTGCCGCAAGATAGGGTTTCTCTGTATATTCCTGGCTGACTTGGAACTCTATGTAGACCAGGCTGGCCTCAAACTCAAAGATCTGCTTGCCTCTGCCCTCCAAGAGCTGGGAGTAAAGGCATGCACCATCACATCCAGCGTGGAGGATTATCTTAATATTAATTGATGAGGGAAAATGTATTAATTGATTGATACTAATTTATGTGGGAAAATCCATCTTAATTGTGGGTGAGATCAGTCCATGAGCAGGGGAATGTATGGATTCATACATTCCTGGGCTGTATGGAACAGAGAAGATAAGCTAAGTATCAGCATGCATACATTCATCTTTCTGTTTTCTGACTATAAATGTCATGTGATCAGCTGATTCAAACTCCTGCTGCCTTTTTATTGCCAAGAAAATTTCACAATATGAAAGGGACTGCTGTTTGCTTAACCTTCTTCCACAGAAGAACATCTATTCAGAGTTATTCCCTTGGCTATTACAAACAGCTCTTCTCTGAACACTGGTTTGATTTTTATAGAAAACATAAGCTCATTTCTCTGGAATAAACACTGGGGTCCTGTGGTGTCTGCATGTTCAGTTTTGTAGGAAACAGACTAGCAGTGGCTGCATCATTTCATACCCTTACAAGTCTGTGTATATATAATAAACCCAGTTTCTATGATCCTTGGTGATGCATGGCTGCTGCCTAAATCTTCTAGCAGATGATGACTCAACATTGTCTCATGTTCTCATTGGCATGCCAGAATTACTGCTGATGGAACCTTCATCCCTCTTCTCATTTCCCCACCAGATTACCTTTTGTTTTTCCATTACGGTTATGTATTTTATATAAGAGTGTCAAATAGTTTTTGAAAATGTTTTCTTTCCACATTTTGCTTGGTCTTTCCACAGTTGAAGGTCTCAGATCTGTGCTCTCTTCTGCTAGTGGAGCTGTTCTGCCTTACATCTACCTGCAATAGGCTGTGGGGCTCAGGATATAGCCAAGCATCCTTTTCTTGTCTGTACAAGTCCAATGGTGGCTCTAGCTCCATCTGTTAAACTTTCACACACCTGTCTTCCCTGGGTGTATACTTGGGTCCTCTCTTCCAATTCATGCATTGTTGCCTGGCCTTTGCCAACACCAGTATTGGTTTCTGTGGCCAGAGAGTGTACCTCAAAGTCACGGTGGAGCTTCTATACTACTTCCAATTACACAAGCCCCAATCATCTGTTTTCTCAAATAAATGTGACAATGAACTTGGCTGATTTACAAAAATCCTTGCTGGAATTTTGGTAGCAATAACATTAGATCTACAGATAAACTAATAAAAGGCAAAGGGGCACCTTTGCTAAGCCAATCTTGTGATCTACAAACATTTGGTGCCAATCTCAAGTGCCACGTTTGTACTGTAGTTTCACCACACTGGCACTGTGTGTTTCCTTATGTTTATAGTTAAAAGCTCTTTTGCTGATATTTTTGAGACGGTCTCATGTAGCCAAAGTTTGAACTTCTGATCCAACCCCAGCTTCCTGAGTGCTGGGATTACAGCTATAAATAAGCCTCTACCTATGCTTGGTCTGAAAGCTTCTTTGCAAAAATTGACTATAAATAGTGTTGCATAGTTGTATAATTTTGGTATCCTTGAGCTGTTCCTAGTAAACCTAACTACAACAGACTCCTGTTTGGTGATCTTAGGTACTGTGAACTTACAACTATAAAGTTCTAAGCCTTGTAGATTTCCTCTGATCTGACAGGCAATTATGCTACCTGCAAACAGGAACAATTTTACTTTTTTCCTTCTATCATATGCAATTTCTACTTCTTTTTCTTGCCTCAAGTTGGTACTGGGTCTCCCAGTAAGTAGAATGTTATGGGGACATCTGTCTTGCTCCTTCCCAATTTGTCATATCTGATACAGTTTCTGTGTCTGCTCTGAAGACATCCTCATCATTTGCTGCCTCCCCCCCCCCCCCCCCCCCCCGAGACAGGGTTTCTCTGTGTAGCTTTGCACCTTTCCTGGAACTCACTTGGTAGCCCAGGCTGGCCTCGAACTCACAGAGATCCGCCTGCCTCTACCTCCCGAGTGCTGGGATTAAAGGCGTGCGCCACCACCGCCCGCCCATTTGCTGCTTTTTGTTGTTGTTTTTGTTTGTTTGTTTGTTGAGATTGGATTTCTCTGTATAATAGCCTTGGACGTTCTGGAACTCATTCTGTAGACCAGGCTGGCCTCGAACTCAACGAGATTCACCTGCCTCTGCCTCTTGAGTGCTGGGATTAAAGGTGTGCGCCACTACCACCTGGCTGCTGCTGGGTTTTAACAATTATCCTTTCAGAAGCACTGGTAGGAGCATGTCATTGTTCTTTGGCTTATAAACATGGTAGATGCTATTCATTGAGTCTGGAAAGGCAAATCAGACTAGTGCTCCTTGAATATGCCCCACTTGGTGGTAGTTACTGCCCTTTAATCCTTTGAAAAATTCTGTGCCCTAATGTTCTAAGGGTCTATGTCTGTTCTTGAGGGGATTGGCTTGAGGCTTTCTTTCCTAAATTGTCTGATTTGGCACTTGCACTTTGGAAAGTCAGTTTCCCCTCTTCTAAGCTTTCTAAGAGATTATGCGGAATTGGTCATATAAACATTTGGTAAAATTCTCCAGTGAACTCATTGGAGCCTGGGGATTTCCTTTTTCTGAGGAATTTATTGTGAATTCATTCTTCATAGTGACAGACCATTCAAGTGCCCTGTTTTATGCTGAGAGTTTGGTTGGTAGTGGCTACCTGTAAGATATTTGCATATCTTGATGCTGCCAGCTTCCCAGCACTTGTTTTTATTCCTTCACCACTTACTGTATATATATTTCTACTCACAAGGCACTATGTTTATGCAATTCATTTAAAATGGTAAAATATAATTAAGAAATACAGATTAACAGTCATCTGTGAAAATCAAACTTATAGTCATGTTAATTAAGTTTTTTAGGTATACAAAGGTATATTTCAATTAGGTAGGTAATCTTCAAACACTTCAAAGACCTACAGAATATGGCATTTAAAATGTTTTAAGAACTTAGACTTTTCTGGACAGTGATACATGTCTGCTCCTGGAAGCACCGATTACTTAAAGGATGATGGGCATTGAAGAAACTCATTATGGAGTTTGCTTTCTTTGTGGCAAAAGTTAGCCACTGGGCGAAGAAGTATCCTTGCCTCAACTGCTTGACAGGATTCTGGACATGCAGGACCCATAGGAAGGTGACCATTGAACTTTGCAAGGTGAGATGGTCCTTTAGGTTCCTGCTTCACAGAAGAAACTGCCAGACATTCTACAGGACACTGGGAGACGTGACTGACAAACTTTGCCAGAATGGGCAGAACAGTCCTTAAAATTTCCTGCTTCAGCCGGGTGGTGGTGGCGCACGCCTTTAATCCCAGCACTCGGGAGGCAGAGCCAGGCGGATCTCTGTGAGTTCGAGGCCAGCCTGGGCTACCAAGTGAGTTCCAGGAAAGGTGCAAAGCTACACAGAGAAACCCTGTCTCGAAACACCAAAATAAATAAATAAATAAATAAATAAATAAATAAATAAATAAATAAATAAATAAGTAAAATAAAATAAAATAAAAATTTCCTGCTTCACTGAAAGCTATGAGAGACTCTAGTCCTGTAGGCTGAAGATAGATGCCCCAATGTTACCCAATGTTACAGAGAAACTTTGGATGACTATCCAGACAGCCAGATGTCCCTATCATTTCTAGAATTATGGAAGTTGCTTGCAATGCACTTCCTGTTTACTTAGGTAATATAATATTCTTCTGAGGTCTTTGATGGAGTTGAAGATTAGATATAATTATAGTTTTCCTTGGTTATGATAAAAGGTAAATTAGATATGAAACTTTAGACTCACAAAAATAGGACAGATAAGAGTATTTTAATTTTGCCAAATACAAATAGACTAGATATTGTAACTATAATTCTTGATTGATAACTGTTTTGTTATATATAATTTTACTATGTTAAAAACTTTTTGAATAGACAGAAAAGGGGAAGTGCTGTGGGATGTCTTTTTTTTTTCTTTCTTTTGTTTTTCCGAGACAGGGTTTCTCTGTGTAGCTTTGTGCCTTTCCTGGATCTCACTCTGTAGACCAGGCTGGGCTCGAACTCACAGAGATCCTCCTGGCTCTGCCTCCTGAGTGCTGGGATTAAAGGCGTGTGCCCAGCAAGGGGATGTCTTTCTGTATGCTGTGAATATATGTGTTGCTTCCATTGGCTAATAAATAAAGCAGCTTTGGCCTATGGCAAGGCAGCTTAGAGGCAGATGGGAAATCCAAGTGGAGATACAGAGAGAAGGGTAGAATCGAGAGACACCAGCCCACCACCAAAGGAGCAACAAGATGCCAGTAGACCAGTAATGCCACGGCCAAGTGGCAACATATAGATTAAGAGGAATGGGTTAATTTAAGATGAAAGAGCTAGCTAGCAAGAAGCTGAAGCCACAGGCCATACAAGTTTGTAATTAATATAAGCCCCTGAGTGATTATTTTATAAGCATCCGTGAGACCACAGGTGGAGATTTGTCTGGTCCAGGCTACTGGGCAAGGCTGGACTGGAGGAACTTCTGACTACACTTTATAGACCCTGACCGTTCCCAACACTGATGGCTTGTGCTATAGTTCCTTTTTTGGTCAGTCTCAGTAAATTTGTTTACCACTATTTTCAAAGAAGTGGCATTTTATTTCATTGATTTGTTGTTGAGAAAGAATCTCATGTAGTTCTTCAGGCTAGCCTTCAACTCATTTATGTAACCCAAAACAATTTTTTCTTTCTTTTCTTTTTCCTTTTTTCCCTCAAGAAAGGGTTTCTCTGTATAGCCCTGGCTGTCCCGGATCTCTCTCTGTAGACCAGTGCAGTCTCAAACTCAGAGATCCACTTGTTCCTGCCTCCCAAGTGCTGAGATAAAAGCCTGGCTAGTTCATCTTTTTTAGAGGATGTAACCTACACCCTCTAGCACCTCTAGCTATTATGTCCCAGGTCCCTCTATGATGTAAGATATTTCATTTATTCAAAACACTGCTATTTCCTGGGCCTCCCCTCTAACACATGTGCCATTTAAAGCACTGTTTTCCTTTGTATTCTTACCATCACTGATTTTCTGATTTCAATTTTATCTTGTTAAAGGAACCTGCACTTTGTGCTACCAAGTATAGCTGATGCCATACCCAGTACTCAGCAAAGCCTCACCAACTCTTGGATGGTTCCTACTTCCTGGACACACCATAACCATGGAGTTAGCTGGTGCACTCACTGCATGGCCATGAGGGTCATGCGGCAACATATTTCCAGCAACTCCCAGTTTAGTCTTTCAGTCAGTGGGCATTCAGAATGGAAGCAGATACAAACTCCCTGGGTCTCTGGACACAAGAATAGTAGAAGGTGAAAATGAGCCTTTTGGTACATAGGGTTGGCCCCTCATTACCTTGGAGGCTAGAGCTGAGATCACTGAGATCAGCAAATGGGTCTAGGCTCTGAGACTTGGTTTGGCTGGGGTGGGGACCCAGAGGGGTTGGGTGACTTCCAGAAGAGAAGAGGGTACCTGGAAAAAGGATAAAAGCCATTAGACTTGCACAGCATAGAATGAAACACAGTCTTCCAAAGTCCCTGATCCTCCCTTTCAATACCAAAGGCCCCACTCAAGGTTTGATAATTCTTTAAGAACACTGGGAGGAATACATAGAACAAACTTGGTAGAGCAGCTGGCTCCAGCATCCACATTGCTTCTCAGGGAAATCACTGAACATTTGGTACCAAGAACCAGAAAATGTCCTCACCGTTTTGACTTCATAGTACCACTTGCTATAATCTATCTAAAATTTAACTGTCCTTTATGATATAGTAATGTAAATTTGAGACTAGTCTAAGCATAAAATCTTGAAATAATTATTATACAACTACACAAAGTATTATCCAGTCATTAAAAATGATGACTATGGAGATGGATAGATGGCTTGGTGGTTAAGAGTGCTTGCTGAGTAAAGACATATGGATAAAAGGGTATACTGCATGACTCACTGTGTCACATTACAGCTTCCATTGACAAGATTTTTCTTTTCTTTTTTTCTCCTAAAATTTATTTTAATTTGGGGAGACAGGTTGCAAGGGCAGAGGGCAGATATGAAGATAGTGGGCAATGAATGGGATTGAGATGTGTGATGTGAAAGACACAAAAAGTAAATAAAAAGAAAGTTAAAAAAAAAAGAGTGCTTGCTGTTCAATCATGAGGACCTAAGTTCAGATCCCAGCACCTATGTAGTAACATAAAAATAATCTTTAAAGATGAGAGTTATCTATATATAAAGAACAGGTGGGTACCTCTTGAGTTTGAGGCCAGCCTGATCTAATGAGTTCCTGGACAGCCAGAGCTACATAGTTAAGATCCTGTCTGAAAACAAAACAAAACTACTGTGGCTCAGCAGGTAGAAGTGCTATGTAAGCCTGATGACCTGAGAAAAAGCTGGATGTAGATATGTGCATCTGTAATCCTGGTACTTGGTGACATGGCAAGTAGAATCAGGAGAATTGCTTAGAGGCTTGCAAGCCAGCTGGTGCAGCAGAAATTAGAGACCCTGCCTCATTAAGGTGGAAAGAAATGATTCCAAAAAGTTGTCCTCTGACCTCCAAATGTGTGCCATGGCATGCACATGTGCCACAGCAGGTGTAAATCCACACTCACACACAAATACACACATACAATAATAATATATTACTGTATGGCATAGTGGATGTACAGGATGGCATAGTGGGTAAAGGCACTTGCTGCCAAGCCTGATGTCCTGAGTTCAATCACTCATGCATCACAATCCCTGGGGCCTGGACAGTGAAAGCAGAGAATGGAGTTACCCAAGCTGTCTTCTGACCTCTGCGTGCCTGCCATGATAGGCATACTGCCACCCATAACCCCTTTCTATAAACACAATGTAAAAACCTTTTCAAAAAATTAAATTAAAAAAAATTTAAAAGAAAAAAGAAGCTGGGTGTGGTGGCACACACCTTTAATCCCAGCACCCAAGAGGCAAAGGCAGGTGGATCTCTGTGAGTTTGAGGCCAGCCTGGTCTACAGAGTGAGTTCCAGGAAAGACTCCAAAGTTACACAGAAAAACCCTTTCTCAAAAAAAAAAAAAAAAAAAAAAAAAAAAAAAGAAAAGAAAAGAAGAAAAAAGAATTCCCAATGTGAAATGGAAATGAAGAGCCGGGCAGTGGTGGCGCACGCCTTTAATCCCAGTATTTGGGAGGCAGAGGTAGGTGGATCTCTGAGTTCAAGGCTAGCCTGGTCTACACACAGAGTAACCATCTCAAAACGTAAAAAAGGGAGTAAAGAACATGAAATACTCCTGCATAAAACAAAAACAAAAAAACCCACAACCAAAAGCATACACAATTACAGTCAGCCTCATTTGTAATGCAAGAAAAATGGAAACTGAAAGCACCTACAAGGGCTAGCAAGTGGCTCAGCAAATAAAGACACTTGTTGCCAATCCTAATGACGTGCACCTGATCCCTAGAATTCATATGACAGGTCATTGTCCTCTGATTTCCACAAATGCATTGTGACATATGTGCCGAATCATACACACATTCAAATAAATGTACAACTTCTAAAAAATACATACTAAATTAGTAAAGTGTTTTTAAATTTATAATCCAACTCTGATGAGAAACAAGATAGGAATTATTGTTCCTGAGCAAATAAATTGAGGAAATAGTATTCAGAGGGGGGATGTGTGTCAAAGACTTTGCAAACAGGACTGTGTTGGATCAGAATATGCCAGCAAAATAGAACTGTAGGTGCACAAAAAGGCCAAATGAATATTCACAAATATGAACTACTCCTTGTAATCCATGTTACCAATAGGGCATATGCCAGTAGCCATGGCACACATGTGACAGCCTTTCTTAGGGTCCTTCAGAAGACACAGAAAACACAGGAAAAACATGAACATACAATGTGGGCAAACAGGGTAATTGATTACACATAGGCAAGGAATTATGTTCCAAAACATATTTGCCTTCATGAAAAAGGAACAGATGGAAGGCTAGGTGTAGGGAATAGGGGCTGGCTAAAGAAACCCACCCTGACCCTGGAGCCCAGAACTAGGGAAAGATGGCTCAGATAAGGCCAGTGAAAGAAACAGTTTGCCTCAAATCAGAACCATCTCTGCCCCTGGCAAAGTCACTTGTGAAACCAACCAATCACAGAGCGGGACAGTAGAATCCTGGCCCTAGGGTCCAGGACCAGGGAAAGAAACACAGCCTGTGTTTGGAACCTGAGCCAGAGAAATGAACCAAGGAAATATGCTCTGACTCTGAAACCAGTACCAAAGAAACACTCTTGGCCCCTAGAATCAGAGTCAGTGAATGAAATGTGCCCTGGCCTTAGAGGTAGTATCAAAAAGCCAAGAAAAGCCAGTGAAAGGAACACAGTTTGCCCCTGAAATCAGGGCCATCTCTGTCCTAGCCCATAAAACTGGCCAATCTCTGGGCACAAAAAAACTAATCAATCACAGTTGACTCCGCCCCCTGGACATTCTATATAAACCGCCCTGCCTGGTCAGTTGTGAGCTGTTGTCTCCACCATGGTAGAGGCAGTTACTCTCCTGGACTCCTTCTTCCCAAATAAATCTTTCTCAAAGGAGTTTTGGGTGTGAAGACCTTCATTCACTGGTGCACAGAAGAACCTTGCTGAGACATCCCACAGTGGACTGAGTAAGGGGAAGCTGAACAGAAGAACCTTGTAGAGATGTCCCATAGTGGACTGAGCAAGTGGGAGCTGAAAAGTAACTTTTCTCCTGAGCCTGAGGAGATTTGCTACATTTCTTCAATTTCTTAGGCTGGAGAAGCAGAGCTCTGCTAAGAAGCCCCCTTAAGTGGGGGCTGAGCAAAGCTCAGTTGTAGCAGCTCTCCAAGAGAGAAGCAAGATTGCTCTATCTTGTGGGGAGACCATCCTCCATTACACCAGGTATAGCCTGACTTTCCCAAACAGTCAGGATACACTTGCCTGCTGAAGCAGCTCCAGGCCTGACTTTCCTGAGGAGTCAGAAAAATTTCCCCTCTAAGGTTGGGGTGTCTCTTTGCAGCTCCAGCTGTCAGAGCTGTGCTAAACAGCTCCAGGTGTCCAGGACACCTCTAGGGCAGAGCTGCTCTGAGCAGCTTGAGGTGTCCAGAATACCTGGCCCTCCAGGGTTGGGCTGCCTCTTTGCAGCTCCAGCCATCAGAGCTGTCCTAAGCAGCTCAAGGTGTTTTCTGACTCCCAGGTAGTCAGGACACCTCTCCCCAGAGTTGCAAAACTCACACTTTGGTACCAAAACCTGGGACCAAACCCACAAAGTTGCAACAAATTTACTTACACTAGGAGGACCAGACACTGCTGCCACTCAACAAAGGCTGAACAATTATAGAGTGTCTGTGTTGCCATTGAACAAATAACAGAAAACTCTGTAGTCACCACACATTGGCTGACTAGAATGTGCAGGAATCTGTAAGCAAGCCCTGCTTCATCCTCTTCTCAAAAGGGCATGGGGGAGACTCCATGACCACAGTTGTAACCATCTTGAATGCCCAGAAACAGTGGGGTTGGTGCTCATACCTTCTGGTACTGGCATGGAGGCTGGACCAGGCATAGCAGTGTCAGCCCAGGTATCCCATCCTCCTAGCAGATCTGGGTGGCTTGACGAAGTTATCACCTTGTTGGGCTCAGCTGAGAGATCCCCTGGAAGGAGCCAGAGAAAAGCAGGGTTTGGTGTGTGTGCCTTCTCACTTCACATGATGCTTGGGAACCTCTCTCATTCCCAGGCATGAGCAGAGGGCAACCTGCTGACCCAGAATACAACTTGAGGGACCAGTATGGCTAGGCAGTTGAGGCCATGCTTTGCTCAGACACCTAGTAGCTGATACTCTGAACTCACAGGATTGGTGATCAGAATTGGCTGGGCTCAGCCATCATCATATGGCTTCTTTTCTGATAGTCTTGAGCATGTAGCAGATAGCCACTAAGCTAAGCAACAGAGGTCAGCAGGTAACATCTTCACAAGAGAGTAATGACAACACTTGTATGTTGCCTTTCTGAAAGGGCATTCAGAGCCTTTCTGCCTTTCTCTAAACCTGCCATACATAGCCCATGATGGGTAAGGTCCTTTACCCACAGCCATATTTACTCCCTGGAATCTAGAGCTCGTCCTGTGTCCTTTGCTGGTCATGAACCCACCCTAGCACAGCACAGCCGTATGTCAAATTTTCTACCCATAAGTCATTCAGGGCAGTCAGCTGTCCTCCAGAGCATACCCCAGACCATGTACTCTCTGCTAGGAAAAAGAACCAAGCTTTCTCTCCAAGATATGGCTAGAGTGACAGCCTGGCCTCTCCTTTCCCATCCCACAACTTCTGCCTAAATGGGCCATGCCTGCTGCTCCAACATGACCAGCCTTTATACATACTGTTGCCTCTTCCTAAAGTTGGACTTTTCTGTTCCCTAATTTGTCATTCCTACCTCCTGGTCCTCTCATTCCTAAAAGCTTCTGGCAGAAGCAGCTGTTCTAGTCACAGCCACAGCCCCAAACCAGAGAAACACTCACTAGCAGGGCCTGTAAACAGCAGTGGAACCTGTTCCAGATTTGAGGAGACAGCTTAAGGAGGTGAGAAAAAGACACCAATGTGTCCTGCCAGGCTTTGAGAAGCTCTAGGCTTTTGGAAAGTCACCAAGAGGTATGTTAGGCCTAGTGCACCAGAGCTGCAGTAGACAAAAGGCCTTTATGCCCATTGGTCTATCCATGAGCCCTAACCCCAGGGGCCTGCAGGAAGTAGGAGCTCCTAGGCCTTTCTGGGCATAAGCTTGTGGCTTCTATGTAATATTTATCATGGCCATACTCACCCAGGGGCAGGAAGGTAGTGCTGCAGGATGGGGGTGGGGCACTGTGGGTAGATGGAAAGGGTGTTGAGGAAGCTACAGAGTCAGGATTGAGAAGCTCTCCAAAAAGATCAGGCTTGGAGCAGGGTTGGGTGTCCGAGTTGGATGACAGTAGGAGCTGGTCAAATGGGTCCACTAGGAGACAGAGGCAGGGCAGGGACAAACATTATACCTTAGCCTGCATCCTGGGAGCCCTGTTGCCCTGCTCTCAGACCTTTACTTTCCTCAACAATATGGACTCAGACCATCCAGCAGCACCCCTAAGGATACATTGCTCTCCTAATGACCCACAGCTTACGACTGTCCCATGGACACAACATCACCCCTGAAGCCAAAGCTGGCGGTCTTGGCTTGTGAGCTGAGACCAGTAGGAACTGATGCAGCTATACACAATTTCTCCAGAAGGCAGCTCCCTCCCTCCAGATGTCAATATAACAGTGATGATCCTTTTTCTACACAGCAGGAATGGTTAACCCTTGTTTATTACTATAAAGCCAATTTTCTGCATAACTGAAATGCATACCAGTGTCAGGGACTCTTTTTTGTAGGGTGCTCTGTACCCCAAGAAGAGAAACTGGGCTTGCCAGAAGCAGAGGAGCCTCACCACCAAGCAGGTCACCAGGAGGCCCCACTTGAACAGCATCAGATGGTACAAGAAGGCAGCTCAACAGGTCAGTGTTGCTGGAGGGGACCCTGCAAGCCTGCAAGGGGGCAGTAGGCCCTGAGTCTCCCTCAGAGTGCAGGCCCAGGAGATCAACACCCTCTTCCGGCTGTGCAGGCTCCTGAGGGGCAGTCAGCATGCCCACATCAAATATTAAGTCTTGCTGTCTGGTCCCAGCTGCCAGCCTTGGTGTGTCTTCTCCAGACCCTGGCTCCTTCTCCTCTCTGGGGAATGGAGGTTCTTCTTCATCTGACACTTCACTTCCATCTCTGTCTGCAATCAGGACAGTCTGACTCTCCTTAGGAGAGGGATTGTCTGCACCAGACTCTGGTTCTTTTTCCTCTGTGGAAAGAAAACCATCATTTGATTGACCTACATGCTAGGGTAGCTGTAAGAGAGCAGAACAAGCTGACATAACCAGAAGCCTCAGCAGGGCCCACGTTGCAACCATACAGCCAACACCAGGATCCTCATGCCCCACCCCAGTGGCCAACCTTGGGCCTCAGAACACATGTCTTGAGACTTGAAATTCACAGACCACTCTGGAGCCACAATACTGGCTTCTATCCAACAACAAAGAAGCCAAGATTCTAGGACTTTTCTCCCAGTCCCTCCCTGAGCCCAACGTCAAATAGGTCCACCTGCTAGCCTCTCCATCTCTATGGAGAGCCTTGGTAAACCACAACCTAGCAGGGGACATACCATAGCACTTCTTGGGGAAATGTCCTTTGCTGAGTGAGTGGTAGTGATATACCCTGGGATATGTCAAGGAGGTGAGTGGTCAAGGTGAAGATTCTAGGTGTTTAGTTGTAATTACTAGGCTATGAGACATGAAGAAGGGACTAAGATGCCCAGTAGAAACTGGAGGTAGTAAGAAATAAAGTAACTCCCAGATGGAGATGATCAACCATCATGGTTCAGTTTATCCCTCTACTGAGGCCCCTCCTCTGCTCCTTAAGAACCTCTGGGCCTGTTAAGAAGACTATGAGTATAGAGACTAGGTCAGCAAATGACTTCAAGTCAATAATGAAATGAAGCTGATATCTCAGGCTTTGTGGGAGTGTGTGTGTGTGTGTGTGTGTGTGTGTGTTTCTATCTTAAAAGAATATACAAACTGTTCTTAATTTAAGTGCCAGGCAATAGCGTTAAATGTGTAGCTCAATTGTAGAGGATTTGTCTGACATGCATGAGTCTGGAGTTTGATCCTCACTGACACAATTCCTCCCACAACAGGCCAATGTGTAGGGTCTGCAGTCCCTCTAAGGAGACCTCAATTCTGCTTGTCCCCATGAAGTTCACCCTAAGTACCTGATTTCAGCATATGGCCCTTGCAGAATGCTGCAACTGTGTAGTTAATAGAACCTGATACCAGAAATTAGTGGTGACAAGTAAGTTCAAGGGCATATGACAGACTAGACCCCATGGAAGAATGAAGGATTAGCTGTGCCCTATGCTTACCCTGCCAATCCAGCGTGTGAAGAAAGTGGTTGGTGTCCGTGCTGCTGCTCTGCGGTGAATCTGACTCTGTGATCTCAGCCTCTGGAGACCCTGCCTCAGCGTCATACTGAGCTGTAGAGCCCGGCTGCCGGGGTAGTTCTGGCTTCCCTGCCAGGAAAGGGCTGGCATCAGGCTACCTGTGCCAGGCACAACACTGGGCAAGGCACAGCCAGAGCAACAGAGCAGGTAAGCCATAAGGACGTCTGTACCAGTTCCTTGAAAACAAGGTCTGGCTGAAAGTAGATTTCCACCATCCTTCTATTCGGATGCTGTGCCACACCCATGAACACACACAGCACACTCATTGAACATACCACACACATACACATAGATGCAAACATATATTCCTTTTAAGAATACTTAATTATCTGCAGATTAAAAACACAAAATGTACAAATCCAGACCATAGAGAAGCTACAGGCAGCAGGTCAAGCCCAACCTGCTAAGGCACTCCATTTTCTGTAGGAACTAGGCTGACATAAACAGAGGAGACACCTATGCTGAGTGGAGAGTCATGCCCAAACCTATAGGTCTTAAAGCTGTCCCACTCTCAGTGTGGCATTTAAACTGTCATGCCCAGAGGATATGACCTGAGTCAGCTTATGTTACAAACCTAACTCTGGAGGAAATCCTTCCCAGTCACAGCTTCATGTTGACCCCAAAAGTAGATCCAAGGCTCACGTACTCAAGAGAGCAACACCTCACTCTAGAGCAGTGGTTCTCAACCTTCCTAATGCTGTGACCCTTTAAGAGTTCCTTATGTTGTGGTGATCCCCAATCACAAAATTATTTTTGTCCCTACTTTATAATTTTGCTACTGTTATGAATCGTAATGTAAATATTTCTGGAGATAGAGGTTTGCTAGAGGGGTCATGACCCACATGTTGAGAACAACTGCTCTAGCGTTTGTTTTTGCAGAGCAAGAGCATAGACTTCCCTGCTGGGCCCATGTTAGGCCCAGGTATTTCATGTGGCTCATGAAACCATGAGAGGCCTCAGGATCATAGTGTCACGTGTCCCCCTTCCCTGGTACATCTTTATCTAACAGTGAGTTCCTGCTACCTTCTGTAGCACCTAGGTAAGCACAGAGCAGGTAGGGGTGCCCAAACCAGGGAGAAAGGCACCTCTGTTCCTGTAAATCTTTCCTAGAAATGTAAGTCACTAGAACTGGGTCCTGAGCAAGTACACTGAGAGCCAGGGCACATCTTACCAAACTTAGACAGGATGTCCTGTTGCTCTTCCCTGCTGGAAAAGAGGATCTTGGGGTTTAAGCCCCTCAGGCTGGTATTCTCCCAAGGTGGAGCTTCTCGGCTGGGCCTGTCTCTAGGTTCCACCTCCACCTCCAGGTTCACCTGGAACAGATCTGGGTACTTCTCCTGAATGTCACAAGCATCCAGGTCATACCTACAGGTACCGAGAGGGAATGAGAAGTCCTTCAGTATCCACAGAAAGGATAAAAGACTGCTGGTGAGGCAGTGGACACATAACCATCCCTACCCGTGGGACATGGGCACTTACAGCAGGGCTGATGCACCCAGGATCATTGCCCAGCTCCACTAATGTCAGGGCAGGGTTTCCCTAGTTGTTAGTGTGGCAGACTATTGAGCTAGACTTCTGTGTGCCCCATGTCTATGGGAGGGTAGGTGCTCAGAATAAACATAGGATAGCTGCCATAGCATGACTCTAGGAAGACAGGCAGGCAAGCAGGCCCACAGCCCTGACCAGAGGCCCTAGGCCCCACTCCTCACCCGCAAGTAGAAACATAGTGCAGAAACTTCACTGGTTCAAATCAGGTACTCTGAAATCTTAAATAGATTTTTTTAAAAAATATGTTCATCTTGGCAAAAATCCGAACTAGATAATCATAAATCCAAGACTTCTGGGATTCAGTTATTAGAAGCTAGGAACAAGACTTGCTGAAGGTCCAGGGAAGCAACCTAGGCTGTGAGAAGAAGGACAGGCAGGAAGCAGGAAGCAGGAGGTCATAAGGTCTTCAGACTTCACAGGGACATGGGGAGCAAGGGATGTTGAGCCAGGCCACCTCGAAGGCAGCAACCTTAATCATTTTACAAACTGTCCCTATGTGGTAGCTCCATACTGCTTTAAGAAATTCTACATTCCGAACATCCCAGAGTCACAAACACACCCTGGTTTTACAACCTATTTGCTATGTAATATCTCTGTACATTATACTAAATTTTGTGCCTATCAATACCATTGCCATAGCCAACAAAATCTACAAAACACACACAGCAATGGCAACCCATTTTCAGGGATGTCCCTGGGTGCCAAGGGAGGCCATGTACTCCTGGTCCCAAGGTTTCTCTGAATCTGTTACTGTGGTTATCAATACCACTGTGTAAGGAAAGCTGGGGAGGAAAGAGTGGTAATCTCGGTGGCAAAGCAATGGTTCATTTTGTTTCTTACCATTATTAAATAAGCATACAGGTGAGCCTGCAATGCTTAAGTCCCCTAGTTTACTACTTCCTGCCTGGGATACAACCCTTTGCATACTGGAGAGCACAGGACAGAGCAAGGTGGCTCTGTGACAGGGGTTTTCCCTCCATATGTGTCTTTCAGTTGGGACATAACTCAGTAACTACATGGAGCTAGGCAGAAACAGCTTACATGTAGCTGATGGCTACAGGGAGGAAAGGCCAAAACTTGCCATCAATGAGGATGGAGGGACAAGGCAGGAGAACCCACGGAGAGTGTTCTGTGTACTTGACAGATTCGGCCTCTAAGACAGGTTGATGACAGTTCTGGACACAGCTCATTTCTTGCTTCCCTGCCCAACTGACCTTGAGAATGCCCAGCCTAGCCAGCAGGGCAGTGAGGGCACAATGAGGGTGTGTGAGTAGGGGGCTAGGAGCTGGTCTTCAAGACAGAGCTCACAGGCCCTGGAGGTTGGATACCAGTATGTCTAGGGTCCAATGGGAAATGAAGGGGATTCTCACACATGTAGTATATTGTAAATAAAAATCTGACTTGTGTCATGACTGTAGTATAATGCACTGAAATCCCCCTGGGACCCTCACTCAATCACAGGACACCTCAGATCTATTGTGTATTCCACGACCAGACTGACCCACTCAGGCTCATCTGATGGTGTTGCTCCCAATTCTTTTCTACAGGTACAGTTCAGCTGCTCTGGAGAGCAGTCTGCTGTACATTTATGTATGCTTCTCTTATCAACACCCTTGCCTTACTGCAGGCTTATGTAGTCAGTGTTCTGTGGTCTGAAGTCTCCCCAAACTCAGGCAACAGTACCATGCACTGGATACCTCAAAAAAGAGAAATCAGTTTTTTTTTTTTTTTAAGTTTTTTGAGACAGGGTTTCTCTGTGTAGCTTTGCGCCTTTCCTGGAACTCACTCTGTAGACCAGGCTGGCCTTGAACTCACAGAGATCCGCCTGCCTCTGCCTCCCGAATGCTGCAATTAAAGGTGTGCGCCACCACCGCCCAGCTGAGAAATCAGGTTTTTTTCAGTTACTAAAGTTTAAAAAACTCAAGTCATTGTATAAAAGATCTATATAACGATTTATTTACTGTTCTGCTTGCCAAGAAAATAAATGACATCAAATGTAGTTCATCCATTCTGTTAATGGGTGCCCACAAACACACGAACACTGGCCTTTCAGCACACCACACTGCTACTTTTCAAAGCACCTCGCCTTGGTCTGCATTAGCTGTTGCCGACAGTGACTAGATCTTTATCCTGTGTTTGTGTGGTAGGTACCGTCCCACTAATTTTAGCCTTTTTAGTTTTCACATATGTATTTCTAAAACATGGCTTTTGAGGTCTTTTTAGTTGGGTTGTTTGTTTAATCAACCTGGTAGTATCATCTTTCATGTGGCATATTTTGTACATCTGGAATCAGGCTGATACACTGGGGATAAGTTTGCTTATTTTCTGTCCATCTCCTCTAGTTCTGTTTCTTCATTTCTCTATTCTGATCTTACCTAAATTAATCATATTCTGTGTTCCATCTTTCTTCTCCTCTATCTTTATTAAACTTTTTATTGCGTTCTGTGGAATCATAACATACTTCTTTGGCCTACAATTAGCAGCACATTGCTGACTTCCAGGCCTCAGAGGCTAATGAGAAAACATTTCATTGGTTATCTCTCCTGACTCTTTGGGGCTGCTGTCATGTACATTTTACTACAAACAATTTTTTTTTTTTTTTTAAAAGACAGGGTCTCTCTATGCAGTCCTGGCTGTCCTGGAACTCACTTAGTAGATCAGGCTGGCCTCGAGTCCCCCTGCTTCTGCCTCCTGAATGCTGGGACTAAAGGTGTGTGCCAACATGCCCAGTTCCAAACAAATCTTAAAGCCCATGATAATACATGATTTATTATGTTTTAGGTAGTCAACATACACTTAATTTTACCTACTAAAGGACCATCCCAATTTCCCTCATATCTTAATAGCTAGTTTCAAGCTTGCTTCTAGTTTGTTCTGTCTGCCCTTTGGTAATAAACTACCCCCCCCCCCCCCCCCCGCAAAAAAAAATTTCCCTGAACACATTTGCTAAGTTAATCACCATCCAAAGGCACTTTCCCTAGATACATAATCCTCATACTTTTCTTCCATCACTCCTAAGATGTTACTGGATTGAATTCTGGCCTCTAGCCCTTCAGTTCACTGACAGATGTTAGTTAGCCTTGTTACTATGACAATCATGACATCTGCCTACCATGTGCTTGTTATTGTCTGGCTTTTATCAATTTAACTGTGTTCTGAGGTAGAGGTTTCTCTTCTTGTTATTAGAAAACCCTGTGTAGTATGCATAGACCTGACACCTCATTGGCTTAGATGTCTACTGATTTTCCAGGAGCTGAATCTGTTTCTTCTCCTTTGACCTCAGACCTGGCATTTATCTGTCTTTTCGGCCTTCCTTTATCTCCTCTGTGCTCAGTTTGAAGAATACATTCTTTACAATTCACTGTGCCTGTTCTGCTGCCAACACATTTTCCAAATTCTTCATGTCAGCTATGTTTTCAGTTCTAGAATTCACATCTGTCTTGTCTCCAGATTCCCGGTCTGCTGAAATCCTCCACTTTCCCCCCAATTTCTTTTTAAAAAATTCTATTTTACTGTATTTATTTTGTATGGGTGTGTATGTACACGCACACGAGTTAGCCTGCAGGAGCTGGTTCTCACCTTCCACCATTTGGGTCCCTGGAATCAAACTCAAGTCATCAGGCTTGGTGGCAAGTACCTTTAATTTCAGAACCATCTTGCTGGCCCTCCCTTTGATTTCCTGAATGTGTTGTCTTGATTCATTTTCTGCTACTGTAATACTATCATGACTGATTTAGAGAGAATAAAAGCTTATGCTTTTTATGGTTCTGAAGGCTGAGAGGTCTGAGACTGGTGGCTGTATCTGGTGAGGGCTTCTTGGCTGGCAGCAGCTTTATAGAGTCCCTAGATGGCACTGGGCATCTACTACCTTCATGGCCTCATTTAATCTTAATAGCTTTCCAAAAGCCAGACCCCTCCTCCCACATCATAGTCAGATGAAGTCCTCATCCTCTTAATAACTCTAAATGGGGATTAAATTCCAGCATGAATTTTGGTGGAGACATTCAAATCATAGCAATACTAATCAGAACTATTAAAAGTTCTTGTTCATTAACTCTAGTACCTGAATCATATAAATCTTTCACCTACATTTTCTTGGTCTTCAGTCATTTGGTCTTAAAAAAAAAATTAACCATGCCTCCATTAGTGGCTGAAAATTACAGAAACTACTGTTTGCAGAAAATGAATGAGGCACCTGCAATCCCAGCACTTGTGAGAAAGAGGCAGGGGCATCGACATGAGTTCCAGGCTTGCCTGGGCTACATAATTGGTATGAGCCTAAGCTACAGAGTAAGAGACCTTGCCTCAAACAAATAGAGTGAAGAATCAACATCAAAGAGACACAAATGCAAGAGATTAGCAAACACACATATATACATGTAGTCTCTGGGGCTGTGACCTGTGGCAGCTCAGCTCTAGTGCTTCCCGTGGGCGAGTGGAAAGAACAAGAACACAACAGGCAGGTGGCACAGCCCCTGCAACTTTCTGCTCCCTCCTGGAGCACTCACTTCCTTTCTGCCCAGGGCTGGTGAGTGTGCTCGATGGAGAAGAGAGTCCATGAGCAAGACCCATACACCTGACTCTGAAAATATATCCTGATGCTTATAGGCTATACTAACAACCTTGAAGTGGTGAGTGATGCCAGCTGCTCATCACAAGTTGGGAGCATGTTGCTAGAACCCAATATACACAGCAGTATCCCACAAGTCCTCTGTCAGTCTAAAGGGATATTACTCAGTAGTGTGTGTTCATATATTTGTCTGTAAAAGCAGACCAAGCTTCTAGAAGGTAGGACCAGCACACTACCTCCAAACTCAGTACCCAGAGGAGCCCTGTACACAGAGCAAAGAATCAAAACATAGAGTAAAATTTGCCAACTCACTGGTTATGTCACATCTAGATTTAACTAGCTAAACTCTAAAAAGAGATGCATTGGGTCAGTCCAAAGGCATCAGGGTACAAAGTGGAAGGCACTTGGGCCTTTTGTAGAATGTGAGGGGCAGAGCAGACAAGCAGGCAAGGGCCTACATCCACTTTTACAATCAGCATCATCTGGCAGGCTTCTCAAATGCTAGAATTTTGTTTTTTTTTTTTTTTTTTGGACTGACCCATATGCATGTGTTCAGCTAGTGGTTCTGGGTACCTGTCCCTCTCCAACAGCAGCACAGTGCAACACCAACATACTTTGCAAATTTCACAGTGGTTGCGTTTCGAGGCACGAACCCAGTGTGGAACTGGATCTGGAACATTTTCATGGACGCCATCTACAAGAAGACCAGCAGGAGACCCATTGAGAGTGCATACTAATCCTGGATCAGCATTCTTCCCCAAGAACATAAGCTGCTAGATGGGGTCCAACAATCTGTTCTCACACACAACTCAAGGAACAGGACAGAGAGGGGACGTCCAGATAGGGTAACACTATCTGGAGGCTGGTGCTCCCTGTCAAATGCTTGGTGAGAGTGGAGAAAATGCCCGCATAAGGGTCAGAGCAGCTTGGGTTGAGGCAGGAGAGGTACCAATGCTAAGCACAACAGCTCTTCATGGAGACTACAGCCTATGTTCATGGGGGAAATTCTTGACGTTTCAGGCTAAAATCCCCTCTGCCCAGTATCACACAGAGAGTATTGAGGACTGGCCCAAATACTTATGGAACAATAGCTTTCAGCTCACTGGATAGTAAGGTGAATCCAGAGGCTAAACACATAGTAAGCAGCTCCAGCAACACTCACCTTGGCCTGCAGCCTCCCTCCTAAAGTGGATCTGGCATGGTAAATGATGATGAGCACATCCCCTTGAACTGTTATGCCCAGGGGAATAACAGCCTTGCCATCCTCAATTTTAAACTCCCTGGAACACATTAAGAAGTTGGTTTATGTAAATTAAAATAAATAAAATAAGAGTTCTAAGAGTTTACCCAACACTTTTCTCTATAGGTTAGCTAATAACCTATATGTAGGTTATTGGCAGAATATTTATTCCAATAAGTCACCATTCTTTTTGTTTGTTTGCTCATTTTTCAAGACAGGGTTTCTCTATGTATCCCTAGTTATTCTGGAACTTGTTCTGTAGACCAGGCTGGCTTTGAACTCAGAGATTCACCTGCCTCTGCCTCCTAAGCACAAGAAGTCACTCTTGCACATACGCCCCTCTTCTCCACCCTCAGCCCAACATGCAGTCATCTGTACCTAGCACATGTCAACACAAAGGCAGTTTCTGCTCCAGAAGTCTGCAAGAGGAAACAAAACCGTCAAGGGGTGAGACATCCCAAATCTGTACTCACTTCATTCTGTCATATTCCTGGGATGTGGTGGTGATGCGCTCCTCCCCAACATAGACCTCACAGAATGGTCGGCAGCCGTTCCTCTGCTTGCTGAACAATGGCACAGGAGTCATGACAACAGATTTCACCAGCATTGGCTTGCTATGGGGTGTGATGGGCTCCTCTGCCACCATGTCACATATATATTCAATGTACCTAAGGCAGACATGCATTTGTCACCCAAGTATATGACGTGTCCTCAGTGGACAGACACATCAGACATTTTTTTCCCTTCTCAAATAAAGTATTTAATGCCATAAATCTCCCTTGGAAGGTTTTAGTTGCTCTTCAAAAATCTGTTACTACATTTTAAAAGTATTTTTAAGGGGCTGGAGAGATGGCTCAGTGGTTAAGAGCACTGACTGCTCTTCCAGAGGTCCTGAGTTCAATTCCCAGCAAACAAATGGTGGCTCACAACCATCTGTAATAAGATCTGGTGCCCTCTTCTGGCCTGCAGGGATACATACAGGCAGAACACCTGATCTTTAAAAAAAAAAAAAAAAAAAGTATTTTTAAATCCCTTGAGACTTCCTTTTTCACCCATGAGTTGTTTAGAAAAAGTTTCATTTTGAAATATTTAGGAATTCTTCTAGATTATGTTGCTGATTTCTAGTTTTATTAACCCTTAGGGCCTGAGGACATATTATTGTATGTATAATTTCAGTTTAATTTTCTTTTTTTAAAAACTTAGGGGCTAGAGAGATGGTTAAGCAGTTAAGAGCACTTGCGCTCTTCAGAGGACCCTGAATTAATTCTGTTAATTCTCAACACCCACATCAGGCAGCTCACAATGACCTTTATTTCTAGTTCCAGAGGACTTTGAATACACACACACACACACACACACACACACACACACTCTCTCTCTCTCTCTCTCTCTCTCTCTCTCTCTCTCTCTCTCTCTCTCTCTCTAACACACTTATTTAACTAAAGGCTCAAATGAAGTTGCTTTAATGTTCCACATGCATTTGAAGGAAATGTATCTTTGTATTTATGGTGAAATATTCTACAGCAGCCAGTCAGTGCTAGGGAGTCCCTGATTTTGTGTGTACTTATTCTACTGACTACTGAGAGAAGAATGTTGTGAGTCAACCTTACTATAACATTTTTTGTTTTAAAATTTATTTATTTTCATTTTATGTGTGTCAGTGTTTGCATGTCTACTGATCTATCCACCACTTGCATATCTGGTACCCTGAGAGGACAGAAGAAGGTGTTGGATCCCCTGGGACTACATATATATATATAGTTGTGAGCCACCATGTGGGTATTGAGAATTGAACCCAGGTCTTCTCTGCAAGAATAGCCAAGTGCTCTTAACTACTTAGCTATTTCTCCAGCATTACCATACAATCAATTTTGATTTATTTAAGACAAAGGCCACATCAGACTGACCTCAAACTTCTTATGTAATTAAAGCTGGCTTTGAATACCTTATCTTCTTGGCTCTAACTTCCAAGTACTGGGATTACAGATACCTGCCTCTAGGCCCAGCTTTATTGTTGTTGTTGTTTTCCTCTTTTTTTGAGATAGAAGTTTGGTATGCAGTCCAGGCTGGCCTTAACTCTTAGTCTTCCTGGTCCTGCCTTTCTAATTCTGAGATGACAGGTGTACACCACCATGCTTGGCTTGAATCTATTTTGTCTACTGATGATAGAGCTTCTCTGACATTCTTTTGGGGAGTGTTTCTATATGGGGCATTTTTGTGTCAGGCTCCCACTAGTAGAATTTCCTCTGGCAGGGGAGGGGAATGAGAAGCAGCTATCTTCTTCAATCACATGGGTGAAGGGATTTTCCTGTAGACTTGTCTCAATTGCCCAGGAGTCAGGAAACTATGGTAGCAACAAAAATCTAAGTCTGCGTTCATCTGATGGTTAGAACAAAGGCAAACGGAAATGGAGGCTGCCCACAACTGAGATGGGAAACAGAGCCAAACTGAAGGAGAAACAAGTTTTCCTGGATGTCACTGCACTTAAAATAACCTTTAGGCCTTGAATGGTAGAGCATGCCTTTAATGCCAGCATTTGGGAGGCAGAGGCAGAAGGCAGAAGGTTCTCTTAAGAGTTTGAGGCCAGCCTGATCTACATAGCAAATTCCAAGCCAGCTAAGGTTACATAAAGAGATCATTCTCAAAAAAAAAAAAAAAAAAAAAAAAAAAAAAAAAAAGAGTGCATGCACACATGGGCTTGGTGGTACATGCCTTTTATCCCAGCATTCAGGAGGCAGAAGGAGGTAGATTGATCTCTTGTGATTTCAAGGCCAGCCTGGTCTACATGTGAGTTCTAGGACAGCCAGGGCTATGTAGAGAACCTGTCTCAATTCCTCATTGGTGGCCAAAGTTTTCTGGCAGTCTAATTCATGCTTTCCTTTCTTGCGAGTGGCTTCCTTCCCTCAGGCTCAGATTCTCTGTTTTCAGGATGAAACAGGATGATATGCCAGGATGGTTTTCAAGTATCTTTTGTTTTCAGTTGTGCTTGTGTACTCAGAGATTCCTGGGCCTGTGGCTGTGGCTGCTGTGAATCCTGGAGATGCTTATGTATTCAGTGTTTCATTCTATACTTTCCCTTCCTTTGGGATTCACTTAGATGTATGTTTGGCCATTTGCAACAATCTGAGAGCTCTTGGGTTTCTGGTCTTTTGTTGGTTTTCAGGTGAGCAACACCTAGTGATTTGTCTTTCAGATCACAGGTTTATTCCTCTGCTGGCCAGAATCTACCCAAGAGGGTGAGAGTCTCACACTACTACTGTGCAGTTCTACTAATGTAGAATATCCCCTCCTCCCACAAAAAAACCCTCACACACACAATCTTGTTTGCTTTCCTTGCTAGGGTCTTTGGAAGACTTATCAGCTATTTTAAATTTCCTTCTAAATTCCAACATGCTCTTTGGTTCTGTTTATTTCCCTCAAGACAGAAAGGGCTAGACACTGCATATGCTTTCTTCACCTTGCTTTCTGGAGACTGTGGAGAATAGTCATCAAGGAATGGATACTCTGTTAAAATACACCCAGGCTTTACCCATGCCCACTACAGTATTCTGGGTCTTCCCATGTGGTATCCAGACTAATATATCCTGACAACAAATGCAGTATCTCTTTAGTGCTCTTTAGATCTTGGGCAAGTTGATGGCATGAAGGCCCCAGTTTACAATGGGTGTGAAAAGGGCATAGTTGTGAAGTTGTCCCAGTGACTGTTAGGACAGGGTGGCACTATGTCATGGGGCCTCCAGGAGGCCCCAGGGTTCCTGATACAGTCCCAAAGACACTGTCTTGTTTTATGCTCCATTCACCCTCTGCAGCTCTATTGCCCATATCTCCGGCCCAGCAGGCCCCAACATGTAGGAAATAGAAGCACCAATGGCTAAGAGCTAAACATGCTGAAATCCTTCCAGCCTCCCCTAATAGATGCTAGAACGGGGACACAGATATATAGCCACTTTCCTTATATGGCCTGAGGAACACACTGCAGTCATGATGTTCTACCTACCAGGCAGTGAGCAACTAAGGTGGATCCCATTCCCAAGGGAATTATGTACCGTGGGAAGAGCACCTACTACTCCCACTGCCAAGATGTAGAACCCTTCTGGCATGGACCTTTGCCTCACACTAGCATCCATGTTGACTTTTTGTTTTATGCTCCACCCACCCTCAGCAGCTCTGTTGTCTATATCAAAGCCCACTCTCTTTCTCAGTAAGGAGGCTGATCCATGTCTTTCCAAGTACTCATTAAGACAGAGGACATTTATGATGGGCAGGGTCTCTCTAAAACCTAGACTTCCAAATGGAACTCTTGCTCTAGGGGAATGACAAATAATAAACATGAGTGGTCACAGCTAGCAAATGAAGTAGCCACATAGAAAATGGACAAGGTGGCTTCTTCACCAGACATGACAACTCATGTCTATAATTTCAGCACTAGGGCAGCTAAGATAAGGAGACTGGCACAAGTCTGAGACCAGTCTGCCCTATATAATGAGTTCTAAGCTAGGCTGAGCTTCAGAGTGGGTCCCTGTGTCAAAAAACCAAAAAGAAAAAGTGAATTGCTTCCTTTGCACTGTAGGTGAATGACCTACTCTATGCCAACAGGAATGTCTGAGTGAGTCTTATATGTATTTTTGTGACCTCAGAGCAAGCAGGGTAACACTTTGAAAGTGTGAAGGTTCACAGTGCATTCCCAAATAACCTTCTAAGTCCATACAAGGCTGGATGGCTACACCAAGTTCATACATTTACTGGAAAACCTGGTACCCAGGCACTCAACAGGAGGCTGCCATCACAAATCAGAAGCTATCACCGCTTGAGAGTTCCAGTTGAATGTCAACTGTGGTCTACACCTGCTGGGTACCTGTGGGCACAGGTCTGGGGCTGAGCTAGAAACCACAGTGACACTAACTTGGCCTGTGACAAACTAGAGTACCTGACTTCAGGTCCAACACAGTGAAGGCAGCACCAAAAAAGCTGTAGGCATCACTGTCCCCAGCAAGAATCACCTGGTACCTTTTGTGGGATGGCCAAATGCCTGGTGGGCAGCGCTTCATGCTGAACATGTACACAGCAGCCTCTGCAGTGCTGAAGAGACGGCAGAAGCACAGGAATGCGCAGACTGCCACAGCAGATGCAGCTCTCCCGTCCTAGAATGAAGAAAGAAACAGAATTCCTTTACACACAGGGCCCATGCACAAAAAGGATGAGAGCTCACAGCAGTTCTTATAAACTTCCCAACTGTCTACATGGCTAAGAGAAGGACCTCATATTGGGCTTGTTTAAAAACATACAAATATGCTTGGTGCAATGAGAATTCAGAGCCCAGAAGATAATGAAGAGTCAGTAACAAAGTACACAGGCTGGCCTCCCACTCAGGCTGGCCTGCTGGCCTCACCATGTTTAATCTCTTCTGGAGACCTCTTATCGACACCTTTCTCTTCATTTGTGTTACCAGGAACTGAACCCAGGGTCTCTTATATGCTATGTAAATACTGTATTACCAATACTCTTTTCACTTATTTTGAGACAGGGTTTTGTTAGGTTGTTTAGGCTGGCCTTTACCTTGTGATGCTTCTGTCTCAGCTTCCCAAGTAGCTGAGATTACAGGCCAGTACCACCAGGTTCATCTTACCATTGTTCTCATTGCAATATTTATTAGCAGTTGTACCAGATGTGATGTTACATGCCTTTAATCCTAGCACTTGGGAGGCAGAGGCAGGTGGATCTCTGTGAGTTAAAAGGCCAGCTTGGTCTACATAGTGAGTTCCAGAACAACTAGGGGTATGCAAAGATCCTGTCTCAAAAAACCAAAACACAGCTGCAGTATGGCAGGGCTGAGCCCTAGTGTGCTTCCTGTTGGGTGCCACACTGCATGTTGGTTGTCCTAATCTTTTCTCTTCACTCTGTGGTTAGGAAAACCTGAGGTAAAAACTCATTTATCTCAAGGTGCTTACCCCTCTCTCAGAGGAGTGGCTTCTTGCTGTTCAGATCACCAAAAGGGCCCTTATGGGTGTTTCTTATCCAATAGAAGCAGGAACCACCAGGGAGCCTGTGTCCATCAAGCCCAAAGCTGTAAGCATAGAGGTCTTCCTCTAGTCAGTGTTCCCCATAGTACTCAGAACCAGTGTTGCTTTGGCTCACTGTATGCAGCCAGCACAACTCACCATGCAGTGCACAACACAGACGTTCCTGTGGTCTTCCCGGAGCCAGGCATGCATGCTCCTGCAGAGAGTGTACAAACCATGGAGGTGTGGTGCCCGCCTGGCTGCCCAGCCACACTCAGAGACCTGTGGGGAGAGAGTCCACTCAGCTGAGTTTCTGCACCAGCCCCAATGAACCTGGGCTGGCATCGCCACATGTTTGCCATGTCTCTGCCTATAAGATTGTCCCTTGTGTGTGTGGTTTTTTCAAGACAGGTTTCTTTTCTTTTCTTTTCTTTTTTTACACAGAGAAACCCCGTGTCTTAGGGCTCAACATCCTTAATCATCAGAGAAATGCAAATCAAAATGACTCTGAGATACCACCTTACACCTGTCAGAATGGCTATGATCAAAAACACTAATGAGCTGGGCGGTGGTGGCGCACACCTTTAATCCCAGCACTCGGGAGGCAGAGCCAGGAGGATCTCTGTGAGTTCGAGGCCAGCCTGGGCTACCAAGTGAGTTCCAGGAAAGGCGCAAAGCTACACAGAGAAACCCTGTCTCGAAAAAAAAAAAAACCACTAATGACAGTCTATGTTGGAGACGATGTGGATCAAAGGGAACACTCCTCCACTGTTGGTGGGAATGCAAACTTGTAAAACCACTGTGGAAACCAGTATGTCGGTTTCTCAGAAAATTGGGAATCAATCTACCTCAAGACCCAGCCATACCATTCTTGGGCATATACCCAAGGAATGCTCAATCATACCACAAAGATACATGCTCAACTATGTTCATAGCAGCATTATTCATAATAGCCAGAACCTGGAAACAACCTAGATGCCCGTCAACTGAAGAATGGATTAAGAAAATGTGGTACATACACACAATGGAGAACTACTTAGCAGAGAAAAACAATGACAGCATGAAATTTGCAGGCAAATGGATGGAACTAGAAAATATCATCCTGAGTGAGGTAACCCAGACCCAGAAGGACAAACATGGTATGTACTCACTTATAAGTGGATACTAGCTATAAAGTAAAGAACAATCAGACTGCAACCCACAGTTCCAGGGAGGCTACATAGCAGGGGGGACCCTAGGATGACTGTGGCTTACAATAAGTTTTGGTTTTACTCAAGACAGGTTTCTATGTATAACAGCCCAGTCGGTCCTGGAACTTGCTCTGTAGACCAGGCTGGCCTTGAATTCACAGAGATTCACCTGCCTCTGCCTCCTGAATGCTGGAATTAAAGGCATGCACAACCACCCCCTGGCAACGTCCTTTTTTAAACAAATTTTTTTTAACCAGTGTGTATCCTTGTACAAACACACACACACACACACACACACACACACACACACACACACGCCACAGAGCATATGTACATGGAGGTTAGAGGGCAACTAATAAGAGTTGGTTTCCTCCTTCTGCAGTGATATATCGTGTACCCTCATAAAGCTTGCCTGAGGATCAGAGGACAGAGCCAGCCACTAGATTAGACATAAGAGGCACCGTGGTGGCACACACCCTTAATCCCATCACTTGGGAGGTAGAGATCCAGTGAGTTCAAGGCCACACTGGAAACAGAGCCAGGCAGTGGTGGCACATGCCATTAATCCTAGTACTGGGAAGCACACACAGTATTTAATCTCAGGAAGTGACGGCAGGGCTGAGAAAGGTATATAAGGTGTGAGGAAACAGGAGCTAAAGCAGTTCAGCTGAGACCCTTTCGGGTGAGGACTCAGAGGCTTTCAGTCTGAGGGTTCGTGGAAACAGGATCGGCTGAGGCATTGGCAAGGTGAGGTTTGCTGTGGATTGCTCTGCTTCTCTGATCTTTCAGCTTTCATCCCAATATCTGGCTCTGGGTTTTTTATTATAAGACCATCTTAGATTTGAACAACATCAGGTTTAAGAGACTGAACTTCGTTGTCAGACTTGACAGCAGGCACCTTTATCTATTGAACCATCTCACTGGCCCCCCAGAACTGTCCTTTATGAATGATTCCACAAATGTGGTGGCCTAGGTCTCTGAGCATCTTTCTCATCTGGGATTCTCATGTGACATCCCTCTTGGCTATGAGTGGCTATGCCACAAGACTGATTCACTGATGCTGCAAAAAGAACTACCTTTCTTGTGCTTTGGGTCAGTTTACATATGTGAAAAGCCCTGTGTTCAATGTCACAAACTGGATTATATGACTGAACAGTCCTGGAAGCCAGGAGCAGTGAAGGGGAGGAAGGCATCCTACTTTCGTGGGAAGCAACAATCTTCCCAAGGTTTTCACCCCATAGTGTGTGTGTGTGTGTGTGTGTGTGTGTGTGTGTGTGTGTGTGTGTGTGTGCACGCGCAGAGTTCCCTTCAAACTCTGGCTGATACCCAGCCCTGGCCACACCTCTAGCCCTAGCCTCCCTGCAGCTGCCAAGGTCTGCTCTTTGCAGCTGTCTGGCACTGTCCATATCAGGCTAGTGCAGATCCTTCACTTAAAACTGCACTTCAGTGGGAAAAGAATGGCTCAAATTATAAAAAGAAAAATAGTGGCCGGGCAGTGGTGGCGCATGCCTTTAATCTTAGCACTCGGGAGGTAGAGGCAAGCGGATCTCTGTGAGTTCGAGGCCAGCCTGGACTACAGAGTAAGTTCCAGGAAAGGTGCAAAGCTACACAGAGAAACCCTGTTTTGAAAAACCAAAAAAACAAACAAAAAAAAAAAGTTCAAGGCCACTTACTCGATTGTGAAATTTGGAAGCCCGGTATATCCTTGGAGACAGGTTGTAAACAGCATAGTGTCCTGGATGCTTGGCATCCAGAAACAACCGTACATCTTCTATGTTGTTTTTGATTGCTGACTCCACACCTTCTGCTGGGAATGACATCACTGAAACAGAGCAGGCTCAAGTTAGCTGCTAAAGGATTGCCCACTTGGGCTGTGCTTGCCTCCCAGCACGGTAGCTAGCAAAACACAGGCTCTTCCCACCCTCGTTAAGTCTCAGCCTGTGCAGTAGGAGGTGTACAGACTTATAACACAGGAAATCTCACAAATCTAATCACAAACATCTGGGAAAACTTTTCAGGTAACCTGATACATATCATGGTCTATAAGGGCTACAATCAGCTTTTTTTTTTTTTTTTTTTTTTGCCTAGATTATCTAGTTTTAAATGTGCATGGCCTGATCATTGTATTACTCAGTTTGTACCCTCAGAGTTCCAGTCATGCCAGAAGCTGGGCTGACACTGGTCTTGCCCTTATCATAGGCCAGGAAATATGCTCAATACAAAACACCTACTCACCACCAATCTGGGTAGTCTCCAAGTTACACCTCAAATGAATCGATGGCTACCAAAGAGGCAAAAGAGGCACCTCAGCTACCTCTACTGGCCCCTTGTCTAAGTCCCCTATAGATGTCTATTATCTAATTAGACATACCTGCAATCCTGGATGTGATGTAAGATATGTCCAGATCACCCTTTGCATAGCTGGAATGAAAAGAACACCCAATCACTACAGAAAACACTTAGCAGTTATATCATAAGAACTTTAAGTGGAGCCCAAGTCCTAGAATGCTGAGGTAACCTTGCTGGCAGGCTGTATTCCATGAGAAGTGTGTGTGTGTGTGTACATGTGCACAAGATCTTGTGTGTGACTTTGCTGTATGAGCTGACAACCAATGAGAAGTGGCATAAAACACCTGAAAGTGGAAGAGAGCAGCCCCAGAAGGGCTTTAACCATCTTTTCTTTCTAAAGTGTTCTCCAAGGCAAAAACATTGAGGGCTGATCCTGACAGTAACAAAGACAAGGGTGCTGTAGACATCAGTCATTGATCCCACTGCTCGAGGGGGCTGGATAGGAACAGTGGTTGGCAACTTGAGGTGAGAACATACCCTGTGCCCTATACAAGCCTGAAAGGAGACAGCAGATACTGCTGGAGAGAAACAAAGACATCCCAAATGACTAAGATACATCACTGCTCATGGCTACCAAAAATCTCTTAGAAACCAATACCCTAAATTGGTTCACAAAACTGACAAAAATACAGATCAAATCCTAAGTGACTATGCAAGAACTTGATAAACTTATTCTACATACAATTCCTCTAAAAAAAAAAAAACCCACTTATGCTGGAACAACCAAGATATCTTGGAAAGGAGAGGGGGGGTAAATGGTGTTGCATAACTATTTTGAGTAGCACACTATAGCTGGGCAGTGAGGTCAGGATAGGAAAGTCAGAGGCAGTTGAGGAAGGCACACTTGGCATCAGCAGAGTCAGCAAGGGGTCAATATAGAGGGTCAGGTGAAAGAAAGAACAGACATACACTATAAATTCACCGACATAAAACCTGATTATGACAATCTCAACAGTTTAAAATATCATTTGAATTTAAGACAGGCTAACTTACGGTATAAAATGCTCTCTGAGACAACAAACAGCATGTACTGAAGTACAGCTTTAACTGGTGCTGTGGATACCGTTCTGTATAAATAAAACACTGAGGAGACACTGCCAGCCGCCACAATGACAAACAGCATGTGAAGATGCCGGTAAACCACGAGCCACGTGGCAAGGTATAGATTTATAGAAATGGATTAATTTAAGCTGTAAGAACACTTAGTAAGAAGCCTGCCATGGCCATACAGTTTGTAGGCAATATAAGTCTCTGTGTTTACTTCGTCGGGTCTAAGCCGCTGTGGGACCGGCAGGTGAGAGAGATTTGTCCTGACTGTGGGCCAGGCAGGAAAACTCTAGCTACAAATGGCGCCCAACGTGTTGGCAAGAGTTTCCACCTAAAACTTGAGAAAAGATTCTAAAAGGGAGCTAAAAACAGCTTCCTAATTGTCTTTCTCAAATGAGCGGCAGCTGCCAGTTTGAGCTACTTGTGGATTCCTGGCGTGCGCGCTCGACCTGCAGTATGGTGGGAATGAGGCCTATGCAAGTGGCACATTAAGCTGTGTGGTGGATTTAGCCTTTGCTAGTATAAAACAAAAAAAGAGGTTTCTGGGCTATACGCTGCTTGGATAAAAGCATAGACCCACGATAGCTCCCAGAGCTGGCTGGCAGTAAACGTACCACCGCCACGTTGGGAAGCTGAGGTGGGCGGAGCCAGCAGACACAGCTACTGCAGTTTAAAGCAATAGATTCACAATAAGACAGATTCAGATGTAATAGTTTACAATGTGTGTAAAATATACATAGGCTTGGAAGAGACAAAAAAGGTGATATATACAGTTATATAAACAAATACATAGTTTTAAAAATAAAGTCTTTAAAGAGACAATAAAATTAATGTAAAAAATAAGCCACATAAAGATGAATATTACACAGAGAATCTGGATTGTACTGTCTTTGGGATTTTTAACTGCAGAAAAACATTTGATTGTAAAAGATGTTGAGTTAAACCAATATGTATATTTTAAAGATACCTTGACTTAAAAATTTGGATGTAGGGATGTGTTGCTTTGGAAAGGAGACTCTGCTTTTGTTCCCACAGAAAGCCAAAGGCTATGGATTTGTTCCAGATTAAGATACATCAGGTCTAGCCGGGCGGTGGTGGCGCACGCCTTTAATCCCAGCACTCGGGAGGCAGAGCCAGGAGGATCTCTGTGAGTTCGAGGCCAGCCTGGGCTACCAAGTGAGTTCTAGGAGAGGCGCAAAGCTACACAGAGAAACCCTGTCTCAAAAAACCAAAAAAAAAAAAAAAAAAAAAAAAAAAAAAAAAAAAAGATACATCAGGTCTGACCAGCCAAGACCCCCTGAAAGGTCTCCGATGACACCATGGCCCAGATGATCCAACATCCAGAATGGTTTGAAGGCAACTGGCTCAGACAATACAGCCTCATGGCCTATTCCATAATCCTAAAATTTTCTTTGTGTCTCCATAAGATACAGCGCCCCCCTCCAGCAGGAAGTAGTAAGAGAAGCTACGCCCAAATTCCCAAATTATATGTAATTTTACTTTGTTAAGGTTAAAACCTTCCTTTTTGAAAAAAAAAAAAAAAAGAAAAAAGAAAAAAGAAAAGGGGAAGTGCTGTGGGATGGTCTGTATGTCAAATGTGTTGCTGATTGGTCAATAAATAAATCACTGATTGGCCAGTGGCCAGGCAGGAAGTATAGGCGGGACAAGGAGGAGAATAAAGCTGGGAAGTGGAAGGCTGAGAGAGAGACACTGCCAGCCGCCACGATGACAAACAGCATGTGAAGATGCTGGTAAGCCATAAGCCACGTGGCAAGGTGTAGATTAATAGAAATGGATTAATTTAAGCTGTAAGAACAGTTAGCAAGAAGCCTGCCATGGCCATACAGTTTGTAACCAAAAACAAAACAAAAACAAAAACAAAACAAAAAACACTGATTGGGCAGTGGCCAGACAGGAAGTATAGGCGGGACAAGGAGAGAGGAGAATTCTGGGAAGTGGAAGGCTGAGTCAGGGAGACACTGCCAGCCGCCACCATTACAAGCTGCATGCGAAGATGCTGGTAAGCCACGAGCCACGTGGCAAGGTATAGATTTATAGAAATGGATTAATTTAAGCTATAAGAACAGTTAGCAAGAAGCCTGCTACAGCCATACAGTTTGTAAGCAATATAAGTCTCTGTGTTTACTTGGTTGGGTCTGAGCAGCTGTGGGACTGGCGGGTGAGAGAAATCTGTCCTGACTGTGGGCCAGGCAGAAAAACTCTAGCTACAATCTGGTACTTAAATTTTGATGGGAAAAGGCAGTTAAACAAACAGGTCACAGATCAGAACTAACTAGTTCCAATCTGGTTCTTCACAAAAACAATTAATAACCCAATAGTAACCAAGATACCAGGTATCAGTGGTAGATGTTTTGATCCCAGTACTCTGGGGGCAGAGGTAGGCAAATTTCTGATCTCTGTAAATTCACAGGCAGCCTGGTCCACATAGTGAGTTTCAAATCAATCAGGGCTACAAAGGTAAACCGAGTGGAGGGTGCAAATATAATTCAGATGACAGCATAAAAATAACTTGGCTGACCCCTCAAGAAGGTAAAAAAGCCCCAGTATCAGGTCAGGTATAGGAAAGTATACACAAGACACCCAGTGGTGTACAATGGGTACTGAGTATCAGTTAAGGCTCCACATACACTATACCCTAACCTCTAGCCTGTTTAGGGAAAAGTACAGGGGACTGGGCACAGGTTCAACAGTATACACATCAGGTTTGTACCTGACATAGATCAAGGTGGCCCAGATCTTGGTTTCTAAGGCATCAAGCAGCCTCAAGCAACTAAGAGAGCCTGAAGTGGTCACTTTTGCCATCTGTCACCACATTTGGACCTTTTCACACATGATAGAGCCAAAAAATGAAGGCTATTTGCTGCTAATTTAAGTAAATTTAATAAACACAGGAGTTATGTAACTATTATCAGTAATGTCTACTTTGTAGCCCACAGGTTACATGCAGCCAAAGACAGTTATGACTATAGCTCAACAAAAAACCATATGCTTACTTAAAACATCATGTGCTGTTGTTGCTTTAAAGTTTATTATAAACTCATAGTTTTGTGTGTGTGTGTGTGTGTGTGTGTGTGTGTGAGAGAGAGAGAGAGAGAGAGAGAGAGAGAGAGAGAGAGAGAGAGAGTGCACCATGCCATTTGAGATAGGCATGGAGGTCAGCAACATGGCAAACAAGCAGCTGTATGGTGGGGAGTGGAGCTTTAGAGAAAGTGAAAAAGCCCAAAGTACTAAATAAAGCTCTAGAAAACATCCAAAAGAAAAAAAAAAAAAAAAAAAAAAAAAAAAAGGAAAAGTCATGTCTGAGTCTAGACTCAGAAAGGCAGACAGACCCAACAGAACCAAATGGTGATACTGGAGTGACTGCCTCACTAGACTTCGGAGTTAACAACTATTGGATTCTGTCATAAGACAGTCATCACTGGACTATCTGGATTACAGCCTAAAAATCAATATAATAAACCCTGTATAGAAATATATAGTATTCATTCTATTGGTTCTGTTCCCTTAAAGAACCCTAATATAGAGATCATGTTACAATATCAAAAGTTTGGACATGCCTAGTGGTTTAAGCATACATTCCAGGCAGAAGGTATATGCATTTGTATGCTCACATATCCATATTTCTACAATGCAACACACCCACCATGTGTACTCCCTCACTGGCACAGGGCACACACATGCAACTGTTAAGGCTATGAAAACAGTCACAACAACAAAAAATGAAAGGATATTTCATCAACTGTAGAAGTTGGGGACCATAAGTAATATGATCCAGTGGTGCTTACTACAGCAGCAGACACCCTTGGGCAGCAGGAACATCCATACTAGTAAGAGCCAATGAGACTGCCTAAGCATCTCAGTCACAATTCCCTCCAGAAAAGCTGTTCTGGAATACTCACCAAGGCTCTTGGGCCATGATTTGACTTTCTTAAACATATATTCACACCCACTGTGGCCCAGGTCTCTTATAGTGACTAACTTCTAGTAACCAGTGTATGCTGGAAGGTGCCACTTTGCCCTGCAGTTGCTTCATCTATTTGGCACCAAAGAAAAATAGTGCCATCATGCCAGGTACTAGCAGAGCTAAGGAGATCCTGAGATGCTGCTGTTGCACAAAGCCAGTTCTGTTGGGGGTCCTATGGACAGGGGCCTCATGGTTAGGTTTTTTTTTTTTTTTGTCAGCTTGACACAAACTGGGATTATCTGTGAAGAGGAGATCTCAACTGGGAAAATCCCTCCATAAGACTGGCCTATGGGTAGGTGGTCCTGGGCTACATAAGAAAGCAGGCTGAGCAAGCCATAGAAAGAAAGCCGGTAAGCAGCATTCCTCCACGGCCTCTGCTTCAGTTTCTACCTCCAGAATTTCCTGCTTTAAGTTCCTATCTTGGCTTCCCTTGATGATGGACTGTAACCTATAAGCTGAAATAAACCCTTCCTTTCCAGATTGGTTTTGGTCAGTGTTTTATCACAACAACAGAAGGCAAACTAAGACAAGGTCCCAGGCTCAAGTCTGTATATGGCTCATCCTAACTGAGGGTGACAAAGTTAATACTGCCTTGGGGAATCTCCATACAGGCAAAGAACAGGATAGGACAGCCCTCACACTTACTTAGCCACAGACTGGATGACCTTGGAGGAAGTATCCTTGAGGTTGGTGAAGAGCCGTTCTGTCCCGCCCCGTAGGATGTCGAGAAACCCACCATAGGGCTGGTCATATTCTGCCAGAGCCAGAACTACAGGAAAGAGCCACAGTAGGTCAAGAGTATGTCCCCAAGAAGCCTCATTGCTTCCCCTGGTTCCCTCAAACCCACCAGTGAGCTACCTTTCCCACTAGCAGGTGCTAGCCTGTTGTTTCCAGCCATTTCAGAGAACCAAGGAATGGCCAATATAGGCACAGAAGGCTATGTGAACAAGTCAGACCTAGTTTCTACCTGGAACTGCACCAACAATGAGACAGTCTCAAAAAAGTAACTGCAGGATATGATACCCTTTCTAGAGTGAGTGCAGGTGAAACCCACAAAAGTGGACTCTGAGACCACAGAGTGACACCCCCAAAGTCTGTGGTGGTAGAGCTAACACAGATGCGACTTAGGCTCTGAACAGCCCCACAAAGAGCCCACATAGCATGATGTAAAAGAAGACACCCTGCCCTAACCCTAACCCTAACTGCACCACACATGCTGGGACAGAGTAAGAACCTCAAGTACTAGGACACTGGGGTGGCCAATCTTTGGAGACAAGAGCCTCCTCTCTAGGAAACAAAGATCTAGAGAAGAACTCAAGTTAGTCCTTGACATTGTAAAAAGGAGATTAGAAAATGGCTCATCCCACAGTCATCCCATGATCGTATCTGTTTCAGAGTCCTCCTTTCCCTCATGGTGCTCTTAAGGTGGCCATTCCACATGAGATGGAAAGCCACTATTCTGTGGCTTGGTTCTCTCAAACTAGTAGGAATAACCCTCAACTCTTCCTATTGCACCCTAGTTCCTATGACTCCTATCTCTTCTCCTTCTCTCCTCCCAGTAGGCACCTCTAGTGCTCTGTGACCTTAAGGTATTAGCTGCTAACCTTGTCTAAAGCAGGTTTGGCCTTGATACTCAATTTCTGGAAGGCACTCAAGAGGTCTTCTCTTAAGAAGGGTCATTTCCATAGGCTTTGAACTATGCAGATGTCCAGGACACAGTATAACCTCCAGAGGAGCTAGAGACTATCATCAACCATGCCTGGAAGACTTATTTCATTATATCTTGAATGGCAGGTGAGTTAACCCTTGCTTTGTGAAGATATATATATATTTTGTGAAGCTAATATAACTCCTACGGGACAGAGTTACCCGGTGGCTCTAGGTTGGTTTCTCTTGGATCTTTCCCTGACAATCTTTCCCTTGGTTGATTTAAGACCAAATACCCTGTCAAATTCTGTATTCTACCCTGAGCACAATGGCTCAAAAGAACTATGAGTTCCTTGGAACAGTAGAGACAATTACCAATTGAAAACCCCCAAGGAACATGGTTTTGATATCTGCTCTGATGCGTATTGGGTACCTGGTAAACAACCTGTGGGGAAAGACTAGTGGTTAGGCTGGAGCACTTACCTCCACTGTAACTGTTATTCACAGGGCCCCCAGGAGGGGGTGGTGCTCGAGAAGGCCCTGAGTTCCCATAGCCACCATTCTGCTCCAGCAGCTATAAGATTCAAAGGCATGGTGTCAGCTTCATACAAAAGCCAGAGTTAGTTTACACCTGCACTTAGCATTGTGCCCTCAGCTGATAAGCCAGCCTCTATCTGGTTTACTCTAACATGCAAGGATAGTAAGTTCCCAGAAGTCCTGGCAGGGGTAGAAATAAAACTTCTATTTATAGCTTTAAAACAACATTCAGGGTAACCTAGAGAGTAACATCAGACAAACGCTAACACCCTTATACTATGATGACATATCCAAACCTTTATGGACATAGAATCTGTTCTTTCTACTTCATTTCCTCCCAATCTACTTGACCATCTTGAGTAGACATATCAGGTGTGCAGTCCAGAACCCTAATACCTGTGGTCCTAGTACTGTGTGTGACTCCTCCAACAACTCCTTGGACCATGCTTGCATTATTCTTTGAACTCAGCCCACAGTGCATATTGTCTAAAGAGCTGGTCAGCCCACAGAAAGTGTTCATGGGTTCTTTATATAAAACTCTTGGTGTCTTCACTGGCCAGCAGTACTTCTGTCCTGACACACTATGAAGAACAAGGCCCACAGTCCTGCTTCCTACCTTCCAGTGGTCTCCAATCAGCCACCAAACGCTTCTGCAAAAGCCCAAAGGTAACAGGAGAGGCCCCAGGTAGCCCTGCCACAGAGCAATCTCCCAATGCCTTTTTTTGTCCCTCTGACCTATTTATTACCATCAACTTGATCAACCAAAGAAACTTGTCAAAAGCATCCATATCATCAACCTGCCATCCTCAGAGCACCTGAATTCTTAAAACATATACTGTTCCTAGTTTTCCTACTCTCTAGTGTCAATAGAAAGGGTCTTATCAGCAGGATCCCCTAAAGGAGTCACAGACCTCTTCTACCTACTACTTCCCTGAGGATCCCTATCCACAGATGGGGATTCAGACCAGTATCTCCAAAAGTCGTCTCTTCCATGTTGTACTCTTGCCCTTCAGCAGCATAGACCTTAAACACCCTGATAACTAGTGCAGTATCAACAGACCCTGGGAAGTTCTGCTTCTAGGGGTGAAAGGACCAACAACAGGAAGCAGACAAAACTAGAACCAGACATTCAGTCTCTGCAGAGTGATTCAGAAGAGGCCTCACCTCAGGAATTAGCTAGATGGTAGGACAGCAGAATCTGGCCTGAGCCATGAGCTGTACACAGCAAAGTGGGCACAGATGTTGGATTCTTAGAGATGCCTGGGGACCTGCCTATGCCCTGAAGGTATGGGCTAGACTTATGGTTGCTTTAAGAAAGCCTCCTGGACCTCTATACCATAATATTTTCTTGGACTGCCTGCTTTTTGAAAGTGCAGAGCATAGGGTGCCTCAGTCCAACAGCCTGTAAGGCACAGTACTACCAGCAACTATGTGCACTGGACCTGTGTTAAGCCACAGGGGATGAATGCAACCACAAGGCCATGGTTGGGTGCATGCCCCCAGAAACTGTGAGATGTAGATAGTAACATCCAGAAAAAAACCAAACCAAAACAAAACAAAACAGAAAAAAAACAAAACCAAACCAAAACAACAACAATAACAACAACAACAACAAAAAAAAAACCAGAAAAAAACCAAACCAAACCAAAAAACCTACCAGATGGAACTCTTTTGGCTCATCTAAGTGAGCATGTCCAGAGTTCGAGACCATCTGAGCTAGGACCCACAGGAGTGCCTGTTGCGGTAACCATAAGCCTGTAAGGGTCTGTGACGTCAGTAAGATAGGATGAAGGTGTCTCAGGCTAATGCCAAGAATACACAATACCTTAAAGGTCTAGGCATGGACAGTTGAGCCTCACGATGTCCTTACCTCTGTGATGGGGGCCTTGGGGTTCACATTCCTGGCTGCTGCAATTTCTTGAAGTTGTCGGACCACTTCAGCAATGGACAGCCTCTCCTCCGGGTTGACCTTTAGCATGGCACCTAAGGCAAAACAACACCATGATTTAGCCCCATATCACCTACAGCCCTGGGCATCAGCTGGACAGCATCACCTGCTAGTGCAAAGGTTACAGAACAAAGAACATATACTTTACCCATAGTGCTGACTTCAGAAGCAAAGGAGAAAATGACAGAGTGACCACAAAAATTAAACAAGTTTATCAGAAATGGCCACTTAGACTACCATAAGCTCACCAAAGGGGTGAGCAGGTGGCAGTTCCATGGAAAAGCCCCCACTAGAAAGTTGTCAGAACAGCAGCTATGGAGGCGAATGTGGGACCACATGGTCAATGAGTGAGTAGCACCTAAAACCCAACAGGGAAGATTTATAGAAATGGATTAATTTAAGCTGTAAGAACAGTTAGCAAGAAGCCTGCCACTGCCATACAGTTTGTAACCAATATAAGTCTCTGTGTTTACTTGGTCGGGTCTGAGCGGCTGTGGGACTGGCAGGTGAGAGAGATTTGTCCTGACTGTGGGCCAGGCAGAAAAACTCTAGCTACAGGGAAGCTCATCTCAAGTTTCTAAATCAGGCAAATTCATAACAGGAACTTACGAATAAGGTCATGGAAGACTGTGTAGCGAGTGTCATTCACAGGAATGGAGTACTTCCCGTTAACTATCCGAAGTTTTGCTCCATCCTCAAAAGGATGCTGCCGGAAACATAGTAGGTATAAGATACAGCCCAGCGCCTGTGTGGAAGAAATGAAGAGTAGAGTGTGAGGGACAGATTAAAGACTGAATGAGAATATTCAAGGAGAAAAGAGGTTGAATAAAAGGAGAATAGAGGGTGGGGGAGGGACTATGCAAGGAAAAAAATGGCACAGGCTGAACAGGGACCAGCAGGAAAAGGCTGAGCAGGGACTCAGGAGACAAGGTTATCAATAGAGGGGTACAAAAGAACTGCTCCTTCTTGGTGAACCTTGGAGGGCACCAAACAGGCTGCCATTCTTTGTTGATTTGAATGAGTCACACACGGGTTATAACATAAAAAAAAAAAAAGTCACTTTAGGGGCTGGAGAGGTGGTTGAATGGTTAAGAGCACATATTGCGCTTCCAGAACCCAAGTTTGGTCCCCTGCACCCATGTCTGGCACCTTACAAGCACCTGTAATTCTAGTTCCAAGATTTAATTGCTCTGGCCTCCTTAGGCACCAGCAATTACATGCACACAACTACCCTGAGACATACAAATACACACAATTTAAAATTTAAAAAGTCAACCTGGCAAGATGGGCCAGTGACAGCAATTCCTTCCATGGGAAGCTTCCCACCTCCTCCACAAAGAACTTTCTATGTTTCAGCAACAAGTCCTAAGCTCTTGCTATTCAAATCAAAAGGCTCCCATCAAAACTGCATGGTTCTATTCAAACACAGGTTTTATAGATGGGTAAGCACCCTGAGAACCTCACTATATAAGGCACAGCAGATGCCAAGAATTGAGCTCCATGTAGATAATTCCTACAAATTGGGCAGTGTGAAGGGCATAAAGGCAAGCTAGGGATTCCCACAGACCTGACCTCCTTTTATGGTTTGTTCTACTCACCACATCCAACAGTGTGAACAGGGGGACACTGAAACACTGGGATTTTATCCACAGGCAATAGCATATACAGAACACCTAGATGTGTCCAGATGTGTGATGAGAAACCCCCTAGGGTGGACCAGGAAATTAATGAAGATGTGTCTTCATTAGTGTGGTTAACTGACTCCTATAAACTTCAAATGTGTAAGGTAAGTCCTTGACAGTGTTTTGGGGGGAGGGTGCTGATAATGCCATCACTGTCCCTGTCTCTAGGGAAATGATGGCTCTGGTCACAACAAGGAGGGCCCAGTCACAACAAGGAAGGCCCAGCTCAGTGTGTAAACAGGGGCCATGTATGAAGTAATATATTTAGTCTTCTATTTCTGACCATGTAACTCCTTGAATTGCTGATTGTTGGCCATCTGTATGTAACTTCAGGATGGGGCACGTGGTCACCAGAAAGACCAAGACAAAATCAAGATCAGAGGCCTCAACCTCTAAGAGGACAGAGGAAATGAGGGTTAAGTTGACTGACCCTGACCAAGGTGGTAATCAACCACGAGGTCTCCACAAAACGCAAATGTCAAGATTCATGGGAGCTCTTAGACAACTGAGCAGACAGAAGATTTTCGAGAGTGGTGCACCTTGGTAGAGTCGTGAGGCTCCCACCTATTCTACAGGCTCTATGAATTCCTCCATCAGTATCAATTATAATATCCTTTATAATAAACTAGTAAATGTACGTTAGTGTGTTCTTGAGTTTTATGAACTGTTCTAGGAAGCTAATCAAACCCCAGGAGGGATTTGTGGGAAGCCAGGCTTCTAGTCAGTCAGTTAGAGGCACAGGCAAAACAACTGTGACCGCTACTGGTGTCCAAAGGGGGTGGAGGTGGGCATGTTGGGCTGAGTCTAACCCTATGGTGGTCTGAAACCACATCTGACAAATAGACAGCATCAAGTCGTTAGCAATGTATTGGTCTAAGAATGCCCCAGGGACATCCTTTTAGGAACTGACTGTTTACTGTACATGGGGACAGACCTGAGGTCATATAGGTCTCCCATGTCAACTGTACTAGTGTGAAAGAAAAGTGGATGCCTGTGGCAGATGAGGATGTAGTCCCAGAGAGGGTTCCTTGCAAGAGACATCCCTAGGGCTGGAATTCATGACTCCAGAAGTAGAACAGGCACAGAAATTATCTGTTTTGCCATGTGATGCCTGTGCAGACTCAAAGTCATGCTGTTACTCCAATTGCTCAATTATTATTTTTGAAGATTTATTTTATTTTATGTGTATGAATGTTATGCTTGCATGTATTTCTGTGCACCATGTGTGTGCCTTCTGTCCTTGGAGGTCAGAAGAGGGCTTTAGATCACCTGGAACTGGAGTTATAGATGATTGTGAGCCAGCATACGGGCACTTGGAATCGAACCTGGGTCCTCTACAAGAGGAACAAGTGTTCTTAACCACTAAGCCATCTTTCTAGCTCCTCCTCTAATTGCTCTGTTAATTCACCTCTGGTAGGAGTCACAAATGAAACCTGAGAAAATGAAGGTGAAGAGCAGAGAAAAGAATAAGAGAAGGGAGCTGATGGGACATGAGAGCCTAAGACAGACAGCTGCTAGAGGCCTCTGCAGCTCCTGCCATGACCTAACTGATCAGGCACCAGCAAGAGAAGCACTCAGACCTCACCCAGATATCCTGCTTCTCTCCAATGGGGAAGTTGGAATACAGGTCTACAATTTCTGGCGTTCTGTACATGGGTGTGGTATTCCTCGTGATCTGAAAAAAACAAAACAAAACAAAACAAAAACCAAATATTTCAGGGTAAGTTACACATAAGCATTATTTTTTTTGTTTTACACAGAGGCCCTACAACTTTCTAAGGCCTCTACTGAAGGCTAACAGCAGTGACTTTTCCTCCCACTGTGTTCTGGAGGGACCTCTGGCCACTCATCTGGCCATACAATGCTGTACCACCACTTTCCTTACAGAGATTGTAATCTCTCATGGCCACCCAGAATTGACTAAAGGAATCAAGTCCAAGTATTAACCCACTGGACTATTTTATTTCCTCAAGGGAACATGTTGTACCTAGCATGAGAAACCTCTTTTAGAGAGATCAAAGAGGCCATCTTACATGATGGGCATTACTCTAATGAGCAAATGGAGGTACTATATTAAAAGAAGCTTCCAGATGCGTTCTAGTGGGGGACATAAGCCTGTATAACCCAAGAAATAATGAAGTCTGTCAGCTGGTCATAAATTTAAAAACAGAGTCAGGATCTCAGTCAGTAAAGTGCTTTTTGTACAAGAATCAGGGCCTGAGTTTGATCTCCAGAACATACATTTAAGAAAAGCTGGTATGGTGGAAAGAGCGTGTAGTCCCAGTGCTGGGGAAGTAGAGACAGGTAAGATTTCTGGGGCTTGCTGGCTAGCCAGTTTAAACTAATCAGCGAGTTCTATGCCAGTGAGAGACCTTTTCTCAAACAACAAAGTGGATGCCTCCTAAAGAATAACTCCTGAACTTGTCCTCTGGTCTCCATACACATATGCAATACATGTGCATTCACAAATACATGAACACACGCAAAAGCATATTCACATATATACACACACAAAACTAAGACTCTGTAGACCCTCAGTGATATAACCTGTGGTGGTTTGAAAGAAAATGGCCCCCAAAGGGAGTGGTATTATTAGGAGGTGTGGCCTTGCTGGAGTTAAGTGTGGTCTTGTCGGAGGAAGTGTGTCACTGTGGAGGTGGGCTCTGAGGTCTTATATATGCTCAAGATACTGACTGCCCAGTGTCTCAGATCACTTCCTGTTGCTTTCAGATCAAGATGTAGCCAGCACATGTCTGCCTGCACACTGCCATGTCCCTCCATAATAATAAATGGACTATAAGCCACTACCTCAATTAAATGTTTTCCTTTATAAGAGTTGCTATGAGCCAGGCGAATCTCTGTAAGTTCCAGGCTAGCCTGGTCTACAGAGTGAGATCCAGGACAGGCACCAAAACTGCAGAGAAACCCTGTCTTGGGAAAAAGAAAAAAAAAAAAAAAAAAAAAAGGGTTGCTGTGGTCATGGTGTCTCTTCACAGCAACAGAAACCCTAAGACACACCACATGGGAAATTCATAGCAAACTCACATACCAATCCCCAAAATATGATTCAAATAAAAGTAAGCCAATATGCTTTTCACACTGCAGAAAGGTACCAAGGCCTCAGACAGTCAATGACTTCTTAGACAGTGGAAGGTGCAAGCCAGTGGAAAGCCAACATGAGAAGCCTCTCTAAGGATGACAAGGAAATCTATGTAAGATACAGTTCCAACCACAGCCTGCAGAAAGGTGTAAAACATCATGGATCCAAGAGATGGAGAGAGATCAAATGAAAAGTGGACAAAAGGTCAGACCAGAGGCAATGCTGAGTGTATTGTGGCCAACAAAGGGCCAACACCAAGCCACATTACTGTATGACCATATACTTTAGGTGTGAGATGTACTTTCATTAAAAACTTGATTTGATATACTTTAGAGCACTGACCCTTTGATCCAGCAAGCTCATTTCATTCCTCCCCAAGTATCCACTCTGAAAGCCCACCTGATACAAGGATACAAAGTGGTTGTTCATGTAGACCTGTTGATACCTACAGCATACTGAAAACAGCATGAGCAATAGAAACATAGATAAAGATACACATTGGGGATGCAAGCAGCTACAGAAACTCAGTAAACTGAGTGAACTAAGGCAGAGTCACTTCAGCAGAGTCCAGGAATCATAAAATAAACAAAAACCCAAAAAGAGACCCATAGGACCAGAGAAAAGGGAGTAGCTAGCTCTGCCCAGCTCTGGATAAAGAGGCTTAGAAGGGAAAATACTAAATAAGGTATAAGAAGCTGTTGTGAAAAGGGGCATATGACAATTGCTCTGGAAATACTGTTAAGTAAACTCAAATATACTACAAATGAGTAAGGACCATACTAAGGAGAAAATAATCCCAGGAATGTCTGGACACTGTGTCTATTCAGCACACAGAACTTGGGAACAAAAGTTAAAACAAACCCAAACTTCCAGTAGATTCTTTAGTGCTGAGGGCACATGATCCTGAGGCTGACCAGGGAACAGTCAGACTGTAGACAACATGGCTCTCACTCAAGACACATTTGGGTGGAGATGCTGTGCAGATCTGTAGTTGCCACTCTAAGAATGGATGTGTGATCATTTGCACAGCTGCTTACACGGGATAAGTAAGTACATCTACTTGTTAGGCCCAGACATAGAGGTCCAGCAGTGACCAATACACTTGTGATCTGACCAGACTCTCTATTCCTTTCTGATTCCAAGGTAGCAAGGCTTCTCAGACAAGAAGCTGAGCCCAGAGCCAGAGCAAGGTAGGCATGTGGTCACCCAAAACCTCCTGTATTATAAAGATACAAGTGCTCCAAAATGATGGTTATCAGTCCATTTTCCATTGCTAATAACACAACACCACAGGCTGTATAAACTAAGAGAAAGGAGGTTTGCTTTAATTTATGATTCTGGTCCAGAGCTTATATGTGGTAGCAGTCTTTTTTCTGGCACTGTCCCAAGGCAGCACAGGGTACCACATAGCAGACAGAAGTAATGTCCATATATCTTCTAGTCTTTCTTTTTTAGAAAGCCACCAAAACTTAAACACTAGGCTCCATCCTGATGACCTTTTTAATTCTAATCCTTTCTAAAAGGGTCCACTTCTAAAAACCATAGTTGACTTAAGAATACCCACAATGAGGATTAAGTTCAGTATAAGTCTGGATAAAACAAACCACATTAAAACCATACCAGATGGTAAATGTGAAAAGAATCCAAGAGCCTTGTGAAGTAAATCTGGGACATTTTCCCACCAAAATAAAGACATACTGAATCGTGACCACGGGGAAAAATGGTACCCAAGTCCTTATGAATAACAAATACAGGAGCAGGTTCTGGGGCTCCCACTTCAGTGATGGGTAGAGTACTAACAGTCAGTAGCAGACAGCAAAGATGGGTTAAGAAGAGTCATCACCACTTGAAGGAGACTTGCAGGACACCAGAAGCTATGAGGAATGAGTCGAGCTCTACACATAATAGATGGGCATAATGAAGGGCTGTAGGACTACATCCATACATCACACATAGGCAGGACATTGGAAAAGGATAACTAAGCAAAAGGAACTGGACTGGATTGATGATCCAAATAAATACTGACCTGAATGGTTTTCACTCATATTGATGGTGGCTGACAACTCTGATACACTAAAATTGAATCATACACAGTTGACTATGAAGTGGGACAAACACTGAACAGCAAGGGCAGGGCTTTCTTCCTAAGCTCTGGCCAGAATTCTTCTTGGGCTTCAAACTCTTAACAGTGGTTGAGAATGAAGCCTCATACGGAACTTAGCATGATCTTTGCAAAGATGAGGACCCACTTGGTCTAATAAGCATGGCTCTGATGTGGTGACAGACCTCCAAGTAGCTCAGAAACCCTGCCTTTAATAAGGCCTGCATCATGTTAAGCAATAAACACAACTGTCCCTGACAGCATTGTGCCAGGTAGTTATGCCTCTTCCTCCACAGATGTATCCCTAGGAAGCAAGTGTCCTCCCATGAAAGGCAATCTAGCCTTGTAGTAGCTTCACCTAGCAGCACCTGACAGGCTAGAAATGTAAGGCCATCTTTCAGAATCATGGTCCCTCACTATCCTTTATCTATCTTTACACTTTGGGACCTTTATGCTGAGCACTGTGGCTATTCCTTTGCTCTGTATTGTTTTGTACACGCAATTCATGTAACTTCTATGAAATGCTAGTCATTGTGGAATTATATATGCATTTTGAGGATGCAGCCTCTCTGCAGGGACAGAAGCCACCTGACCTAAGCTGTGGGTCTCTCAACAAAGAATATTTCTAAATAATTCTTTTAAACTAGGGATTGAAGCTAGAACCTTGCTTATGCTAAGCAAGTGTTCTTTCAGCCACATCTTCAGCCCTCTAAATAACTTTTAAAAAATATTTCTAGGCTGAGCAATGGTGGCGCACGCCTTTAATCCCAGTACTCGGGAGGCAGAGCCAGGTGGATCTCTTTGAGTTCGAGGGCAGCCTGGTCTACAGAGCGAGATCCAGGATAGGCACTAAAATTACACAGAGAAACCCTGTCTCGAAAAACCTTAAAAAAATAAAAAAATAAAAAAAAATTCTAAGTTTAGAATGACAGAAAAATTCTGGAGATAGCTGCACAATAATGTGAGTATCTTTTTCTTTTCTTTTCTTTTCTTTTTTTTTTTTTTTTTTAACCTCCTGAATGCTTAAGGGAAGGTCCTTGTCTGTATATCCTACATAATGGGTGTTAACAGCTTAGAATCAAGATTGTAAAACATCAATAGCAAACTTCTGCCCTCCAGGGTTCTCCCATTGTACTGTAAGCCTGTATTTAAGACCTCCTCCCAGCCGGGCGGCCCAGCACTTGGGAGGCAGAGGCAGGTGGATCTCTGTGAGTTCAAGGCCAGCCTGGGCTACAGAGTGAGTTCCAGGAAAGGCACAAAGCTACACAGCGAAACCCTGTCTCGAAAAAACCAAAAATAAATTAATAAATTAATTAAAAAAAAAAAGATTTATTTATTATGTATACAGTGTTTTGCCTGCATGTATGCCTGCATACCAGAAGAGGGCACCAGACCTCATTATAGATGGTTATGAGCCACCATGTGGTTGCTGGGAATTGAACTCAGGACTTCTGGAAGAGCAGCCAGTGCTCCCAACCTCTGAGCCATCTCTTCAGTCCTAATGTATCTTAATGCCACTGAAATATGACTTAAAATGTTAAAATAAAATTTGTTGTACATATTTAAGACAATTAAAAATAATTCTAAGAAATCAACAGGATGAAGACATTTAAAGGCAGGTTGATAAGAAGAACATGAGATCAAATGAATTCTCCATTCTGTTTAAATCTGTGGCCACAAACTAGCAGAATACAGCCAGGAAGAAGATGATGCTCCCTCACAGGATACTGTACCAGGCAATCTGTTAGGAATCTTTATTTATAAAGCCATACTCAGACTTGTACCTGAAGACTCAGAGGGGATATCTGGAGTATGCAAGGGAAAGGAACTGAGATGCAGCTTCCTAAGAGTGTAGACTCAAATGCATGCCTCACCTCTTCCTCCACCATTGCTCGCTTCTGGGCGCTCCAGCTGTAGTCAGGATAATGGGAGATGGTTGTGGCACTGCCAAAGTCACACAGCTTAATGGTCCCCTGGTTACTAAGCAGTAAGTTTTCAACCTGCAAAATGCCAAAGGACGGTTCTTATGAACTTAGTGTATACATGGAACCTAAACCTCAGCAAAGACAAACAGGAATATTAGATCAGTTCCTTAGAAAAACCCTCTGCACCAAGGTCCAGGCTGCTGGTTGCTAGGGGCCATTACAAAATTTCTTAAAGTTTAAAAACCACCCACCCAGCAAACAGAAAACCTAATGAAGGGCAATGAGCCTTCTGAAAAGTCAGAAGATAAAGAATAAAATATACTACTTATATCTACATTAATTTAGGAATAAATCTAACAAAGATAGACAAAAGACTTCTCATGTAGAAGGCCTTAAAATATTTTTTTTTTTGGGTTGGCCAGAACTCACTATGTTGACCCAGACTGGCCCTGAACTCACAGAGGTCTACCTGACTCTGCCCACACCCCTGGCCGCCCCCCACGCCCCAGATGCTGAGATTAAAGATAAGCACTACTACACCCAGCCAAATTTAAATCCATGACTCATAAAATTACATGCAATCCTAATTCCAGTCAATTGCTTTACTGGCATCCTGTTCCTCCTTCTAGGTACTTTAAGTGTCCTATATATTCATCAGAGTAGAGTGTCTCAACACAGGTAGGCAGCCACCTACATTCCTAGTCTAGTTCTCTGCTGAGTCTATCAACTAGCCCGTCAAGGTTGAAGTGCATGTAATACCACAGGCTGGCAAAAGGAAGAACTATGGAGTTTGTGTGCCTCCAGAACACCCCGAGTTAGATGCCCGTACCCTCCAACCACAGAGGACACTTGCTCCATGATGAGCCAGATGGGACTATTCTCAGGACACAGGCCAGCAGAATCAGCTACAAACAAGGGAAGTAAAACAGATGTGCCACATTGTCCACAGCAGAAGGATATATAATGAGAAAGTCCCACAATGCATATTCTATGAGCTAAGGCTACACAGAAATACAGACGGATCTAAACATAATGCTGAGCAAAAAAAAAACAGGCACAAAAGAATTCAAATGACACCCACCAGCACAGAAAACAAACTGTGTAGCATCAAGGAAACCAAGAACATGGTCACTGAAAGCAGGCAGTGGCTGAGGCAAAGTCAAATACACACACGAGAGGTGTATAAGCAACTGAAGTGCCTGTTTCACAGCAAGAAGTGACTAGAGTAGCCAGCTCTTAGGGCTCCTGAAGCAGAAGCTACAGGCTTCACCTGTGTAGACACCTCAGTAGGCAGGTGACCAATTCTCCACTAATTTTATTCTTTATATTCATTTTTTCTAACACACATCCACCTACCACCACCAACAATAACATCTACCACACTGTCTTCAAGCTTAAATAAATAAATATTAAATAAATAAATAAGCAAAGTATTTATTTTGTGTAAAGAGGTGCATGTATGCTACAGCATATGTGTGGAGGTTAGAGAACAACTTTTGAGAGCCAGTTCTCTCCTTTCCTCACATGGAGCCTGGGAATCAACTCAGAGTTGTCGGGGGTGGTGGTTTAAATGAGAATGGCCCTATGGGCTCATATATTTGAATGGTGGAACTGTTTTGGGAAGGGTTAGGAGGTGTGGCCTTTTTGGAGGAGGTGTATCACTGGGGATGGGCTTTGAGGTTTCAAAATTCTATGTTACTCCCAGTCTTCCCCCACCACCACCTCTGCCTCCAACTTGAGGACCAGGATGTAAGAAAGTTCTTAGTTTCTGTTCTAGCATCATGCTTGCCTGCCTGCCATCATGCTCTCCACCATGATGGTCATGGACTCACCCTCCGAAACTATAAACAACCCTCTCAACCAAATGTTTTCTTCTATAAGTTGCTTTGGTTATGGTGTTTCTTCACGGCAATAGGAAAGTAGCTAAGACATCAGGCTGGGTAGAAAATGCCTTTACCTGCTGAGCCACCTCACCAATCCAGTTTTAGATTTTTTTTTTAAAAAGACACAACAGGGGAATAAACACTAGGCTATATGGCAATATAACTTTAAAGGTTTTGTTCAATAATATACCAGGAATTCCAGTGAGCCAAATATATAAGCAAAGGCAAAATAGAGGGGGAGGGAGAGGCAAAATAAAAAGAAACTGAAGAATAAGGTGCTGGTAGCTATAAATATTCAACTTCATTAATAACAGGAAAAAGTGAAATAAACTCATATGAGTATACTCCTAAGCCAGGCTACACAAGTTATATATAGCAATTCAGACAGGCAGGTGCCACCCTCAGCTAGGCTATGGTACATTCACACTGCCTACAGTTGGAGAAACACAACAGAAGCCTTTCCATGTAAGTGATTCCCCACCAAGGTCAGAACTGCACCTGGATGGCCACAATTCTGTGAGAAAAGGCAACTGAGAAGCTTAGAATGACTGGACAATAGCTAAGCAGAAAGCATTGGGCTCTGACCAAGCATGAGGGGCACAAAGACTACTAGGGAGTTGTCCCAAGGTAGGAGAACAGAGTGTGAAGACATGCAGCCAGCAATGCAACCCAGCTGGTACCTTGAGATCCCTGTGGATGATGGGTGGTTTCTGCCTGTGCATGTGCTGCACTGCTCTGCATGTCTGGTAGAAGATCTTCAGAATGCTGTCGCAGGACAGAGGGCCTTTACATTCAACTCTCCTGAGAAACTCCACCAGCTGTCCTAAAGGAGACAAGTGAATTTAGTCACCCTGGGGTTGAGAATGCTATACTCCACTTGTTAACAGGTTTGATCTGTCTCTGTATATGACAGTCCAGGCAGGAGTGGCATTTCTAAGGCCTTAGTCAGGGTGCATACCCAATCTGTACCACTCTAGCCATTCCTTAAACTTCTGTAGGAAGGCAAATAAAAGGGGGTCCCTATAACTTTGGGTATAAGGACCACCCCTGTTCCAGGGAAGGTAGGGGCAGGGGATGGCTTGGGACATCCCTGGGACAAAACAAGAAGCAAAAACAATCATATGAGAAAGCTTTGAAGGCAGGGGGAAAAGTTCTAGCGGTTAGACAGAGGCAGTGACCAAGGTCACTGAAAGAATAATCACAAAGCAGAAGCTCTAGGCTCATATCCACAGCACAGCAGAGACAGAACAGAAACCTCACCCTCACCACAGTTCCTCACCATAGAACTATATCCTAGTAGTTCAGAATTACATCATGTTCTGCTGGTAGCTTACTTCTGGCTCCTAACTCTTGCAGGATTAAACAAATTCCTGCTACCTCCATACTTGATTCTCAGAATCTATACAAACCCAAGGGAACAGTGGTCCTCCAAAAAATAGGGACCCTGGTGAAACAGGCAGGCTCCCAGGGGCAGGGGTAGATATGTCCACCTAAGCTCTATGTCAGACTGATCATAATGTTAATTTTAACTGGCCCACTCAATAGTTCATTCTTGGTAAGAATTAAGAGATTTTTATTGTTTTGAGACAGGGTTTCAAAAACTTGCCACCCTCTTTAACTTTAACTTTCTGAATGCTAGGATTATATGTATATGTCACTATAATAAGCCATAAGACTTTTAAAATTTATTTATTTGGGGGCTGGAGAGATGGTTCAAGAGTTAAGAGCATGTATTGCTCTTGAAGAGGACTTGGGTTTGGTTCCTAGCATTCACATGGTGGTTCACAACCATCTATAACTCCAGTTCTAGGGGATCTGATATTCTCTTCTGACCATCATGGGCACTAGCACACATGTGGCACACATACACACAGGCAGGTGAAATTGTCATACACACACATAAAATTTTAAAAAATATTTATTTTTATTTCATCTTTAAAACATTTAGTGTGGGTATACATGACCATGCACACAGGGAGTTTGGAGGACGTTTTGGAAGTTGGCCTCTTTTTTCACCATGTGTGTCTTAAGGATTGAAGTCAGATGGTCAAGTGTGGCGGCAGATGCCTTTACCCACTGAGTCATTTCACTGATGCTTAACAATTTTATTTTTAAATTATGTGTGTGTGGGGATTGGTACATATGAGTGCAGGTGTCTCACTAAGGCCACAAGAAAGCACTGGATGCCTTGGAGTAAGAACTACAGTGGTTGTGAGCCACTTGACAAGAGTGCTGAGGTACAAACTGGGATGCTCTGCAAAGCAGCAACACTCTTAACTGTGGAGCCATCTAACCTATACTTTTGATTTTTTTTTTTTTTTTTGAAGCCTCCAATTTGCTTAGTAGCTAAGGATGACTTTGAACTTCTGATCCTTCTCTCTACCTCTTGAGTGCTGGGATCACAGGTGTGCATGCCTGTTTTTTTTTAATTTTTTTTGCAGTGCTAGCAATCAAACCCAGGGATTCATGCATCCTAGGTAAGCACTCTACCAACTGAGTTACATCTTCAGTTTTAAAGTATTTTTACAAATAATCCACATGTGACAGAGCAGGAACTGCTAAAAAATTAAAATTAAATTATAAAATAAAATAAAAAAATAAATTAAAAAAAAAAAGAAAAAGAAAACCTCTTACTTTACTCGGAGATAGTTTAGCCTATTCGTGACGAAGTACGGATTGAGGGCTTACAGTGGATGCAACAAAAGAGATCAACTTAAAAGGTCCATGGCTCAACCTAACACTTCAAGACTGCCTTTAGTGAATTCTGCACTTGCTATCACACGGAGCGGGATTCCCCAACTTCTCAGAAGTTCAACAACTCTGCCCCAAATCCAGGAAAGCCCTGTCCAGCACAGAAGTGTTCACCTTTAAGCACCTGGTCGCTTATCTGTGTCCTCCCAAAGCATATTAGTTTGTCAGCTGTGCTGCTTAGTTTTTAGAAATTGTCTCCAATTTCCCTCTTCTTCTGTCTCCATCCAAAAAAAGGCAGGTCTTCTATGAGCATCAATAAAATGTGGCATATCAAGTTGCATGTAGTAAGACTAAACACCTCCCCACATATTAAGGCTGGACAGTATGAGAAGAAGACCCAGTATGAGAAATAGGGTCCCAAAAGCCAGTAAGAGTCACAGACAGCCCCTGTTCTGAGGGGACAATTTTTTAAATTAATGTTTGATCCAGTCCACTGTAGGTGGTGCCAACCCTGGGCAGATAGTCCTGGGTTATATAAGAAAGCAAACCAATAAGCAGCATTCCTCAATGGCTTGTGTGTCCAGTGCGGGCCCCCAGGTTCATGCCTTCAGTTACTATCCTGACTTCCTCAGGGATGGAATGTGTCCTTTCTTACTCAGGTTGCTTTTGGTCATGGTGTCTTATCAAATCAACAGAAACCTACTAGGATATCAGCTCACCCTGTTGTAACAACTTTGGATTACCAAAAAGGAAATGCAGATACTGCTGGTTCAGTGGGTTAAGTGCTTGCCACATAAGCATGAGGACCAGAGTTTCAATCCCTAGAATCCTAGTAAAAGTTGAGTGGGTGTGACAGCCTGCAAAAAATCCTAGTATATAGTGGGTAGAAATGAAATCTCTAGAATAAACTGAATCCTAGATTCAGTGGCACTATTAGGAGGTGTGGCTTTGTTAGAGTGGGTATGGCCTTATTGGGGGAAGTGTGTTACTGTGGGGGCAGGCTTTGACGTTTCCTATGCCCAGTGTTTCAGCTGACTTCCTGTTGCCAGCAAGATTTAGGACTCTTAGCTACTCTTCCAGCATGTCTGACTGCATGTCACCATGCTCCCCACCATGATGATAATGGACTGAACCTCTGAAACTGTAAGCAAAAAATAAATTTAAAAAAATAAATAAATAAATTAAATTTTTTATTTTCCTTATAAGAGTTGCCATGGTCATGGCGTCTCTTCATAGCAATAGAAACCCTAACTAAGACAGAAGTTGGTATAAGGGACTGGAGTATTGTGACAGGCCTGACCATGTTTTTGTTTGGAGTAATATGGACTTTGGGACTGTGTATTAGAAAAGCAGTTGAACATTTTAATTGCTGCTTAATGGGCCATCCTAGTAGGAACACGGAAGACAGTGAGTGGTGCTGAGTGTGTGATTTGATGAGCTGTGGGGTGCTCACTCAAGAGGTTTCAGAGGAAAAGAATTTTATATGTTGCCTAGAAATGGTTCGTGATATTTTAGTGAAGAAAGTGGCTGCCTTTCACCCTTGTCTGAAGAGTCTGCCTAAGGCTAAAGTGAAGAATTTTAGATTAACTCTATTGGCAGAGGAAATCTCAAAACAGCCTAGTATAGACTCTGTGGTTATTCGTGGTAACTCTAATGAAGATTTATAATGAAAAGGAGCAAGCTCAGCAGGTTAAATTACAAAATATAAATTTTGAGGAGAAAAAAAGCACCAGGAAGTGGAACAGAGCTAAATCCTGTGTTCAAGGAGATGGAATAAAGGGAGTGGTGACCTTAAGGCAAGATCTCACCCAGCTAAATTTCCCACTGGTGAAAAGAACTAAAGAAAAGCTTAGAGCTGGGTGTGGTGGGGCACACCTTTAATCCCAGCACGAGAAAGGCAGAGGCTGGCAGATCTCTGAGTTTGAAAGTAGCCTGGTTACAGAGCATGTTTCAGGACAGCCAAGCTTAGGCAGTGAAGAACAGAAAGCTAGTGAGGATGTAATTGAATAAGGGGGCCATGTGCCAGCCCCAGCAAGCAGCAGAACTTGGCAGCTTCAGTCACATGGTTCTGGCTTTAGAGTTAAGGATAGGAAAAATGGTTATGGAATCTGCCTCTGAGCCTAAAGAAAGCCTCTAAGGCCAAGCATGTGTCAGGGGTGTCTCTGAATGGAGGTCCAGTAGAGAGGTCATTGTGGGAAGCTGTGAACTTGAAGCGTGGATTGCTTTGGAGAACCCAAGATGTTAAGAGATGCCAGATACCTGCAGAGGAAAGCTGCTAACCGGGAGTGGAACCAGCCTAAGAGAAAGAAGTGTGTTGCAGTCCACAAAGCTGAACGGAGTTGGAGATCTGAAGAGCATTTTGACATCAGATATGGAGATGTAGAGTTTGGAGTTTGCCCGGCTGGTTTTTGGTCTTGCTTTGGTCCCTATGTTTTGGAATGGGAATGTATAACCTGTGTTATTATATGTTGGAAATTATGTGATCTGTTTTTTGATTTTATAGGGGATTACAGTTAAGAGATTTATGAATCTCAGAAGAAACTTTGAACTTTTAAACATTGTTGAGACCGTGATAGACTATGGGGACTTCTGAAGTTGGACTAAAGGCATTTTGCATTATGATTCTGTTACAAGCTTCTGGGGGCCCAGGAGTGGAATGTGGTAGTTTGAATGTAATTGGCCCCCATAATCTCATAGGGAGTGGCACTATTAGGAGGTGTGGCTTTGTTGGAGTGGGAATGGCCTTGTTGGAGGAGCAAGTGTGTCACTGTGGAAGTGGGCCTTGAGGTTTCCTATGCTCAGGATACTGCGCATTGTCTCAGCTGACTTCCTGTTGGCTGCAAGATGCAGGACTCAGAACTACTACTCAAACACCACATCTACCCACATGCCACCATGTTATGATGGTGTTCCCTGTTATGATGATAATGGACTGAATCTCTGAAACTGTAATCGAGCCACCCCAATTAAATGTTTTTTTATAAGACTTGGTGTGGTCATAGTGTTTCTTCACAGCAATAAAAAACCTAACTAAGACACTTAAGATGAGCCCTTAATTGATTATCCAATACCAGTGGTCAGCCCTGCTTTTACTTTTTCAATGAGCATATGCTCTTTTGTAGCTGAATATAGCAGGAACAACAGGCGTCCATGAAGACAAAATGTAGCAGACTGGACAAATCTGCCTCTTACACTGCCCAGCACAGGGACAGTGCTTCTCTGTATCCCAAGAGTTCTAAGCTGGAGGCCATAACACTAGAGCTGGCACCTTCCTAGCTTGTAAAGAAATGGCCCAGAGTACCTAGTCCCAGTTTCTAGACTGGAGCTGCCAAAAAAAAAAAAGTCACAAGAAACAGACTCAGATGACTATAACTTAGGGAACCACGAAGGATTTTGTTGGAGGCTGGATGTGATATTAGAAAGGCATCCTAGCTAATCATACACTGTATACTACATCCAAGATAAGAGTCAGATGTACAATTTAAGCCTGCAACTTTAACAGAAAAGGTCCCTGCTCTCAGACAATACATATAAAAAATAATTTCTTGTCTTGAGTGGGTAACAGTGACACAGGCCTGTAATCTCAGCTCTCACAAAGTCAAGGCAGAAAGACTGATTCAAGTTCCAAGCCAGCCTTGGCCAGAGTGAGCCTGCCTTAAACAAACAAACAAAACAAAACCACACACACACATACAAACACTTCCTGGTCTTGATGTTTGCAGCTTGTCTTTAAAAGAGACAGAGAAGATAGAGACAGAGAAAGATAGAGAGAAGCAAGACTATTGAGAAAGATAAATCAACTATTAGAAAATGTTATAAACTGGCAAATCTAATGCATCTATCCACTGAACTTTTATGTTTTCATTAAATTTAAAACTTTAGAATGAAAAAGTTGAATAGAAACAGAGGAAGAATGGATGGGGGTATGGAGTGAACGTGGGACGAGGGGATAGGAGGAAAGGAGGGAGGGGAAACTGTGGTCGGGATGTAAAATAAATGAATACATTTAGTAAAAAAAAGTTGAGCAAACAGAATATCTGTATATATGTCAATTGAGATGTAGTTAATCCACCTTTCTCCCCTGATACAAGTTCTTAGCCCAGGCAGCTCCTGACTTCATAGCCTCCTGTCCTCTATTCACAGTGGATGACTTTGCTAACAGGTAGACCAGGGTACTGGTAGATTGACAGGGACTAGTGGGGACCTGCAGACACATGAGGACAGAAGTGGGGGAAGCTGGAGGAGAATGCTCTGCCCCAGTAGAGGCTAACATCCCAGGGCTTCCAGCCCTGTGGAAACAGTCTGTACTGCACATTTAGTCTCTTGCTTTTGACAACTAAGAGACTATATGCGACCTTCATGGATCCCCACCCTCTTCCACTTGACAGAGGGATCTTATTGGCTCATTTGTGGCTTCTAAACACACTACACCTCTTCCTATTAGCTAGACATTCCATTTTTGCTCCTTTTGCCAATCTATTCACTCACTGTCCACAGCTTTCTCCTCTGTCCTCATCTGTCTGCTATTGGTCTGCCCCCACTCCAGCCATCATACCATAGTTTCTCATGATCACTGAGTAGGGACTGGCTCACAGGCAAGCAGCTTTCACATGGTGGGGATTCCCTCCATGGGCTTCCTGCCTCAGTCTCCCCTGCTGCTCCTTTGCGTCTTCTTTCCCAACACTCACTGCTCTGGTGGACACATAAGCAGCCACTTGTACCACAGTTTTCCCTCAGCATAGGCACCACATACTCCAGACCACACTGGGAATGACATAGCATTTTGGAAGACATTCATCAGTAGAGCTCTGTGATGGAGTTAGCTATTTTTGAGTGGTCAATTCCACTTAATAGCCAGAGTGTGGAGTTCAACTCCCTATTGTTAGGATTACAGGAGTGCAATACCACATCCAGGAAGGGAGAGACTCAAGCATTACCCATAGTCACTCAATGCAACCATTCAGTCCCTAGAGATCTACCTGAGGTATGTCCGATCCTCTGGTCTGCCAGTGGATCAAAGAGTCTTCCTGATGCTTTCTTTGGTTTGACCTTGATAAGGCCACATGCCAACTAAGGGCCTCCTCCATTCCTCTTAAAACAAAGCATTATTTGCACTACCTAAGAACATGCCACTTATGCACCTCTGTTGACCTTTCCAGCTTACATATGATGACACTGAGGTTCCATTGCATGTCTGCTCATCCTGTTTCAGGAGAAAGACATGATGAGACCCTGCTCTTCAGAATCTATAGCCTAAGGTCAGGCATGGTAGCACACACCTTTAATCCCAGCTCTTGGGAGGCAGAAGTAGGTAGGTAGGTATCTGTGATTTCAAGTCTAGGCTGCTCTACGTAGCAACTTCCAGGCCAACCAGACCTACATAGTAAAACTGTCTCAAAATATACAAAGAACCAACAATCCACGAAGGACACACAAAAGCATATTCCAAACAACAAAAACACCAGTGGATAGTTGACTGGTTCTTTCAGCCAAGACTGATGTACTTTCAGAACATCGTGGGAGTATTGCTAAAACTATTCAAACATGTCAGAAAGCACTTAAACTTCAAGGCACTTTACCTTTACAGAGCTCTGTAAGCAGGAGGAACTCAGCCTGCCCAGTATCCGATTCCTCTTTTCCTATGGATGCTGCAGAGCAGAACTGGACAATATTGGGGTGGCCGGAAAGTTTTTTCTGCATGTCTTGTTAAAGAATAATATGAATAAGTATGTCCACAACTCTGTGTACTTAAAAATAAACATTCACAAGTGTTAAGAAACCAAAATCATGATACTCAAATTGCCTTATGCCTCAGCACATATGGGTACCTGAATAGAATGATGAGGGAGGAGCAAGTAAGGACAGTTAGAAGGTGAAAATTGTGGCAGGAAGCTAATGGAAATGCTAGATATGAGCAGGTCAGAGAGACAGGCAGAAGACCTCCAGGTTCCACAACAGGAAGGTGGTCAGAAGTGACTGTGTCCACTCAAAGTTCAGGCAGCCATTGGGCTATCAGATAGCATAGCCTAAAAAGAAAAGCAAGAAAATTCTATCTGCAGTAAAGACTATGCCTTATCATGTGGTAGAAAAGAATAGCAAGAAAGGTCCTGCCATGTACCATATGGACAGGGGGAGGAGTGCAAGCAGGGCGCACACTGAGGCCCACCGAGATGGTGGCATCCATACAGTTCTTGCCTAGGTCATCAGAGAAGCAAAGTGGGACTCTCCTTGTGATAACTGACCCATCTGTTTGGCATGGAGACCTCAAAGGCTGGAACAGCAATCCACTTCCCAACACCTAGGAAACTTCCACTTCAACAATGAGAATGAGTAACAGAGAAAAATCCTTTGCATGAGAAACATCTATAGGAAATCTGGTAAAAGCAAAAGGCTGATTTTTTAACTTATCACAGGAGCCTCCTAGTAACTGTGTCAAGCCTGATGGCAAGTTAGTGATGGCAATAACTCTCAGTCCCAGGAAAAGGATACCAAGAAGCAAACTTCCTGAATGATGGCTCTGTTCTTTTCCTCTTCATTGGATAATAATCTCTGTCAGGGAATAGTACACAAGAAGATTGAGGTCTGTTTACCTTCTGCTTAACAGATAAAACACTCTGGAGATTACAGGCAGTTTCTGGGGGACACTGAGACTCAGGAAGCATACCATTTACCTGCATTTGAACATGTGATCTCACAGAAGCTTAGAAGACTTGAATGACCTTTATATTCCAAAGACCCAAGAAAAAGTAAAAATAGGACAGAATAAAACAAGAAAAACAAAGATATAGAGTATACACCTAGAAAAAATAGGTATACAATGTGGACTGCCAAAACCAGCCCTGGTCCAAGGGTCCACTGGTTATGCCCCACCCTTGCCAGGAAAGGACCCCTCCTCTGCTTGCCTATCAAAGCAGAGCTGGGCCTACTGCTATGTCTAACGACAAAAAAAAAAAAATCAGAGCTGCCTAACTGGGCATCAAGATCTAGAGACCTTCCCACCACATTACTTTAATCCTATTTACAGACATGCTGTGAATGTATCTGATAAGTGGCTTCTGAACTCCTCAAATTCCTGGCCCTTATTTTTACATGTGGAGCAGAATGGATGAAATCCAGAGGGTCACTCCCACTCCTCCCTCCAAACCAGACCAGCTCTCCAGCTCTCCAGGTCGGATAAAAAGCTACCAAGAGCTGGGCGGTGGTGGCGCATGCCTTTAATCCCAGCACTCGGGAGGCAGAGGCAGGCGGATCTCTGTGAGTTCGAGGCCAGCCTGGCCTACAAAGTGAGTTCCAGGAAAGTGCACGCAAGTTACACAGAGAAACCCTGTCTCGAAACCAAAAAAAAAAAGAAGCTACCAAGAGCATTCTCAATGTAAGCTGGAGTTGTGGGCATAAGGGTAAGCCCCAAGAACATGGAGAAGACAAGGATTAACAGACTGAAACTGACTGATACACATAGAATAGCAGAGATGTATCCTTGAAAATAGCCGAAGATATCTTTACAATAAACTAAAATCTCATAAAATAACCGTCAATAGTTATTACCTTTAATGCATACTCTCTGCCACTTCCCAGATCTTGAGCTTCATAAACAAATGCGAACCCTCCTGAAAAAAAAAAATTGTCAGTCAGTGCTATGACTTAAACTTAGAAATACCTTTACAAACCAAATTTTGGCCATGGATAGTAATTGCTTCCTACAAAAGACTGCAGCCCAATTTCTATGTCATAGCCCTTTACACCTTCTGCTCAGAGACAGGGAGGGAAAGTGTAATTCAGATCAGCAAATAGAAAGAAACAGGAAATCTGCAAAACTGAAATCAAGTACCCTGAAAACAAATAAGTAAAACTGATGAATTCTATCTGGGTTAGCAAACATCAAAGAAGGCTAATGCAAACAGAAAAAAAATGTCAACACCCCGAGGAAGAAAGTAGATTATGTTGCCCTGACATTCAAAGAGAAAAAAACTGACCAATATCACTCATATAGATGGATCAAAGAACTCAGTAAGTTTGTGATGTTTTGGTTTTTTAAAACAGGGTCTTGCTATGTTGGCTCTGAATTTACATTCTCTCCCTCAGCCTCCCCAATGCTTCATTTAAACAGACAGTCCCATTATAAAATTTAAAACTGTCAGCAAACCAGGACTAGAAAGAAACTTCCTCAACTTATAAAAAGAATCCCTAAAGGACCAATAGCAGCAGTGTTAGTGGTAAAATGAGAACAGGAAGAAGGTCAAGGTGCATATTCACATCACTGATACTCAATACTATACGACACCTTTTGCTAACGCAATCAGACAAGAAAAAGAAAATCAAAGGCATCCAGATCACAAAAGAAGTAAAGATGTTTTTATTTGCAGATTAAAGTAATCTTCCAAGTAGCAAATCTGGTAAAATCTCAAAAAGGAAAGAACAAAGAGAGGAGGACGGAAGGGAAGAGAAGAAAACAGAAGAAAAAAGGCAGACTGGCAAGATGGCTCAGTAGATAAAGGAACTTCCCATCAAGTCTGACAACCCAAGCTCAGTTCCCAGAATCTGCAGTGTGGAAAGAGAGAAGTGATTGCTGCAAGTCATTTCTCTGACATCCCTCTGCCCTCCCCGCAAGAAAGAGAAGGGAGAAACAAATGAACTATAACTAATTTAGGAAGGCTATAGGATACAAAAACAGGATATAAAAATCAGAGGCTGGAGAGATGGCTCAGCAGTTAAAAGCACTCTTGCTCTTGCAGAGGACCCAAGCAGCCACATGGGTGGTCATAACCTTCCTTAATTCCAGTTCCTGGGGATTGGATGCCCTCTTCTGACCTCCTCAGGTACCATGGATGCACACAGTGCATACATACAGGCACAGTCATACACATAATATAAATTTTAAAAAAATCAGTGAAGACTTAGAACAAATTCCAAAATGAGTAGAAAGATATCTGGCTTTATGGTTCTGCCTAACAACCTATTTCATACTCCAGCATTAATAAAAACTATGACAACAAAGCATGGTGTCCCATAAACTCCTCTGTGAAAAAAATCTGATATAAACTGATAGGAGAAATTTGCCTACAACGAGAATATTTATTCATTTACTTAGATACATAGCAATATATTTGACTATAGAAATTTTTCTCAACCCCTCTTAGCATCTCATGATATCTTTCTGAACTTGAAGAATTGTGAACTTCATCTTTCTGAACTTGAAGAATTGTGAAGCTAAGAGTCTTCCTTATATTCTTATAAGACAGCTTGAATCCCAATGGCCCATGGTCTACAGTCGCTGTTCAGGAAACTCGTTTAAATAATCTATGTAAAATACTACAGATTTCTTACTGTCTCAATTCAGAAAAAAACTTAAAATACCACATTAAATCTAAAAGGAAGAAATCTATGGCTTATAATTGCATTGGTTATTTTTATTCCTGTCTGGGCCAGAGAGCAGACAGAATGAGCTGCTCTGTACAGACAGTAGCTGCCCACACTTCCTGGTTTTTCATCCTGGGTTCTATGTGGCCTGGGCAAGCTTCTTACTTCACACAAATCTCCCTCTCTTGCCAATCAGGACCACCTCCCACCAGAGACTGCCTCTTGCCCTCACCCCTGACCCTACAGCTATCTTCTGCTGGCCCTTTCTATAGAGGCAGCCCTCCCAGCTACCCTAGAATTCATATGGTTTATTCTACTGCCCCATCCCCAAGTTGCCTCTTCCTTCTAGTATCTGAACATAAGTCTTATTTTGCATTCCATATGAAAGGAAACCAGGTCTGCCTCTTCTCTTCCTCTCTCCCTTCTCAGTTTATAGACTGAATCCAGGGCCTCATACATGTTAAGCAAGAGCTATATCACTAAGCTATATACCCTGCCCTTTTCACTTTTTGAGACATCATCTTACAAACTTGCCCAGGTTGGTCTTGAATTCTACCTGTAGCTCAGGCAGACCTTGAAGTTGGAATTTTTCTGCCTCAGACTCCCAAGACTCTAGGATTATAGGCCTGTGACATCACTCCAGGGCTGAATTTCTTAAAAAATGAAGGTAATTGCCTGGTATCTTTCAGAATGAACAAACCGATCTGGTATCATCTTTGTCATTGCAACATCACATATCATACACACTGTTAGTGGAGGTACTAAATCCATCTCTGAAGGGAAAAGCGCCAGAGGTCTTCTCACCAAATCACATCCAAATCTGTTTATATCCACAGTGGAGAATATATGTGGCAAAGCTTCTGTCTGCCCTACCATAGTAAAGAACGTTGAACAAGTTCCCTGCCCTCATTAAGCACAAATGGCACGGACAACCTCAGCGGGATGATTCTCCAATTCTGAGAGCTACCTCAGACTTGGGTCAGGCCACTCTTCTCCCTGAACCAATTTGGCAGAACATAACTATGTTTAGCAGGCAAACGTCACAGCTACTGAGACCTGGCACACTCCATGGTAATAATGGGCACAGTGGCTGAAGGAATGGCTCAGAAGTGAAGAGTATTTGTTGCTCTTGTAAAGGAGAGGAGCAGCATTAGATTCCCAGCACCCACATGGAGGTGAACAACTGTTAACAATCCAGTTCTAGGAGATCCAAAGCCCTCTTCTGGCCTTAGCAGGCAACACATACAGATGATGCCCAGAAATACAGGCAGGCACCCATGCACATAAAAAGAGAGAGAGAGAGAGAGAGGAGAAATCATAGAAGACGGAACAGGGTTCCACAATACTGATTACAGATCCTGTGTGAGGAATAGAAAGGATGTTCAGGAAGCTACAAACTAGACTGACTTCAAGACACATGACTGTGGCATTGTCTATCAAGCAGGTTCTTAAAGGTTACATCTACTGGCTTTGCTTCCTGTAACTTATAAGAGGTCACATACAGAAATATTCCAGAAGTGAGGCAAACACTAAGGCTGTAAGAGAAAACGAGACTACAAGGCCCCACAGTCTGTCCTCTCCCTCACCAAGCTGGGGGAATTGCTTATGGACTGTAGAGTTCCTCAGAACTCAGGAGCACAAGCACTGCCATCCCAAGACAGTTCCCTTGGTGCAACAGCAACCCTGGATATGATATAAAGAATAATAGCTTATGACCCCAGAGTGAGTGTACTCACCACTTGACTCAACCTTTCAACCTTTTGAACTTTTTTATAAGCCCCAGGCACAGCATTCGCCCCAGATAGAGGTGGTCCCTCCAGTCCCAGGCCTCCTTTACTGGACAACCACCTGCTAGCATGACCCTTACACTAACTCTACCCTCCAGGAAGTGTTTAACCCAGACGCGGCCTACCTTCAGTAAACACCTCCGAAGGCCCTAACCTACAGGCCCCTGTGGTCACTCTGCCTAGCCAGGTCCCACTCCCACCTGACTCACACCCCAGCAGTGTCGCTCCACAGCGATGACCCGATCCACATTCTAGCAGTGACTATTCCCACTGACCCTGCCCACAGAGATGACTCTCCGCGGCCCTGAAATGACCCACACCGTAGTAATGATTCTCTGCGGCCCAGACTCAATTCATACCCTGGACACGATCCATCTAGCTGCTCCTGCCCAAAGCGGTGACCCTCATGCGCTCTGACTTGAACCACACCCCAGCAGCGACCCTCCCTGGCTGCTCCTGCCTCCCGCGGCCTGGCGACGCCTTACATCTCACCTTCTGCTAGGACCCGCCGCACCCGCAGACGCAGCTCGCCCAGTTCCACCGTCTGCCCCACGAAGTCACTCTGGTCACGGCTAGCAGCTCCGCCAAGAGAACCAGGGCCCGCCAGGAAATCCAGCGCAGACTGCAGCAGTGACATGACGACGGCCGCTCAGCGGCAGCGGGAGCCAGGCTCCGGCTCCGCACTGCCGGGTCAGCAGCTGCTGGAGAACAACCCGGCCATCTTCCGCCCGCGCCGTGACGTCAACCCGAGAGCAAGTTGCGTCGCGACGCCGCGGCCCCGCCCCAACGCAGCAAGCGGAAGGGCGCGTGTTTCCGCAGAGCCAGCAGGATGCGCAGGCGCAGAGGCTGCAGCCCCATGGGTGTCAAGCTTCGGAGAGGTGCAGAGAGGGGCGGTCGCTATCTGGCCCTAACCTCGTCCCGTCGCTTCTGCTGGCCCGAGTTACGACTGCTTTCGCCGGGTCCAGCCTCGGTGGCTGGGGCGTCGCGGGACGTTGGGCGCGTGCAGCGGACCGTCCCAGAGCCCGCCGCTCGCGCCTGACGCCTCAAGGTAAAAGCAAGGCCTGGAGCCCACCCTAGGGTCGTAATGCCCGGTTGGGGAGAGGAGGTTGTCTATTAGACAAGCAGCCAGCCTGATCCACAGACACGCGTTCTTATGTTTTGGCCCACACAGGTATGGGGGAGGATGAACTAGTTGCTAACATTAAGACTGAAAAAACGTTAAGTTTAAAAAAAAAAAAAAAAAAAAAAGCTTCACAACGTGTGTAGAAAAATCACCTGGCAGTACTGGACCCAGAATCCTGTGTGATGTCAACCACCTAGAGCTGCCCACTTTAGGTGAGACAAAGTCATGGGGTTCCCACCCATCTCCTTACCTCTGTGGTTCCTGAAGCCAGGTGAGGTTGCAGCCCCTTGTGTAGAGTATGTGTTGTGGGACTAAAAAGTTGATCAAGCTCAAATCAACATCTTTTTTTTTTTTTTTTTTCTTTTTTTTTTTTTTTTTTTTTTTAATTTATTTATTTATTATGTATACAGTGCACATATCCCTGCAGGCCAGAAGAGGGCACCAGATCTCATTACAGATGGTAGTGAGCCACCATGTGGTTGCTGGGAATTGAACTCAGGACCTTTGGAAGAGCAAGCAGTGCTCTTAACCTCTGAGCCATTTCTCCAGCCCCTCAAATCAACATCTTAATGTTCCCAGAATTGTATGCTATTAAAGATACCTTTGGAAACTACCTGCTCTAAAAGTCAGGTAGAAAAGAAATGAAAGATGGTCATTAGCCATAGTGAGGTAGGTAGTAGGTGACCAGCAGTTTCATGAAAATGGTGAAGTGGAAGCTGTGGATCACACGTGGAGGAATAAAGTGATGAAGTAGAGATGGTACCTGGGGGTAACTGAGGGGTTTTATAGAGAAGAATGTGGGAGCTAAAAGGGCAGTGTGGTACTGACATGTTCTTAGATGGGAGCCATGAGCAGCCCAAAGCTAGTGAAAGTTAACCCTTTAACTCTTTAATAGTAGAGAAGAGTACTGTCCTTTAGAATAGCAGGACAGTCAAGTCTATACCACTCGGGCATATTCCCAAGGAACGCTCAATCACACCACAAGGGCACATGCTCAGCTATGTTCATAGCAGCATTATTTGTAATAGCCAGAACCTGGAAACAACCTAGATGCCCTTCAACTAAAGAATGGATAATTTCTCATATTTTATAGATTATTTTTTATTTTCTTTTGAATCACAAAAGGTATTGTTGATGAAGCTCAACTTTAGTATTTATTTGCTTATGCTTTTTTTTTCTATAGATAGGGTCTCTCTACATAGCCCAGGCTGTCCTGGAACTCACTATATAGAACAAGCTGGCCTCAAACTTGAAGAGATCTGCCTGTGTCTTGTCTCCCAAGGGACTAAAGGTGTAGTCCATCGTGCCCAGATTGTTGCTTATGCTTTTTAGTGCCATCTTTAGAAATCTTTGGCTGTAGTGATTTCCCCCAAACTTTCTTCTAAAAGTTTAATAGTTTTAGCTGTTAAATTTAAATTTTTGCTCCATTTGAATTGATTTTGTTGTGGTTCTTTGGCATGTGGAAATTCAGTTGTCCCTACACTACTCGTTGAAAAGACCATTCTTTTCCCTATTAAATAATTTCTACTCCCTTGTCAAGAATCAAAAATCAGTTAACCATAGATGTTTGATTTTATTTCTGAACTTCGTATCTCTGTGCCAGCACTAGGAAAACATGAGTTTTTTTCTGCTTGTCAGTGGATGAGCCGATAGAGGTACCTTTCACACAGTGGAAGTATGACAGCAGTAAAAAGAAATGTGTTGTGATGTTCTCAGGAACATGGTGAATCTCAGGTAGCAGAAGCCATACTAAAAAGGTCACATAGTATGTGCCTCAAGCACAGGACATTCTGAAAATGGCAAAGTAGCAGTAAATAGCAGAAGCACTAGCATCTGTCACACCAGCATCTGCCAAGTGCTAAGGTCTAGGCATGGAAAGCTTAGAAGGGCTACCTGAGGATGGAGTACCCTTCAGTCTTTATTTTATGAGTATGGATGTTTTGCCTGAATGTGTGTCTGTGCACCATATGCATGCAGAGCCCACAGAGGCCAGAAGAGAGCATCAGAACTCCTGGTACCAGTTACAGATAGTTGTGAACTGCCATGTGGGTGCTGGGATTTGAGCCCTTGTCCTCTGAAAGAATAGCTAGTGCTTTCCAACCACTGAGCCATCTCTCTAATCCTTCAGTCTTGATGGTTGTGGTAACACAACTGTGTGTATTCCCCAGCAACTCAAGAGAACTGCACAGCAAAGGTATGGTTTGACTGCATAATCTAAAACACTGATTCTCAACCTGTGGTTTGTGATCCCTTGGGGATTGTTGAACTACCCTTTCACAGGGGTCACCTAATACCATCGGAAAAATACAAGTATTTACATTATGATTCATAATAATAGCAAAATTACAGTTATTAAGTAATAGTGAAAATAATTTTATGGTCGAGGGCCATTGTAATATGAGGAACTATATTAAAGAATCGCAGCATTAGGAAGGTTGAGAACCGCTGATTTAAAGAGTGAGCCTTGGAGCCGGGCGGTGGTGGCGCACGCCTTTAATCCCAGCACTCGGGAGGCAGAGCCAGGCGGATCTCTGAGAGTTTGAGGCCAGCCTGGGCTACCAAGTGAGTTCCAGGAAAGACGCAAAGCTACACAGAGAAACCCTGTCTCAAAAAACCAAAAAAAAAAAAGAGTGAGCCTTAAAGAGATACAACAAAAAGCCATGTTGCTACCCAATGCCTGCCCTTGCCATCCAGGTAACCACCTGCTTATCCGGGACCTAATAAATCTGTTCTTTGTGTTTTGTTTGCCATACATATTTTCATTGTCATGAACAAGGAAGATGACATAGAACTTACCTTTTTGCAACTGCTTTTTTTTTCCTTCTCAGCATTTTGTTTTAATTTTATCTCTGGATTCATATGTAGGGTCCTCACAACATTAATGGCTTAATAATAACACCTATTTTTTTTACTTTTTTGTTGTAACAAACCTTGCTTCAGTGCAGATTCATCTGTGTCCCCTCAGATTCAGCTCCTCCCCTGTAAGGGTGTTCATTGCGCCTCTAGAGTTGTTACTAACTGCCAGTTCAAATATGGCTCTTGTGGCTCCCTAATATATCAAAGTATCCTCCTCACATCCTAGCTAGCTCTTGACTGGGGATCTGTACCATTTTAATTGATACCTAATTGCTTTCAGTTGTGTTTCCTTGATTACTAGTAAAGATGAATTTTTTTCTTTCTTTTGCAGTGCTGGGGATAGAACCCAGGACATCATATGTGTAAGGTAGGCTATCTCCCACTGAGCTGTACTCAACCTGAATGCCTTATATATATTTGTTTGCAACTTATTTTTTTCCTATCTGAAAATTGCTAGTTGCCTTCTTTTATCCTCCTCCCCGTTTTTTTATGTATCATCTTGGTGAAGGCTTGTGCTTGATTGCTAGAGCAGTATGCCACATTACCCCCTTGCCTCTGATTATGTGGTACCTGATGTTAGGTCAACAGCATCCTCTTCAGAGTACACCCAGTCAGTCATACTTCATGATAACCTTGTTTCATTACTAAAGGGCTTGGGCTTGTGACCACCCTTGCTAAAGCTTCACCCTTCAAGTATCCTGGCTCCTACTTTCCCATCCTCCCAGAGAGTACTGCTACTTTGTGCTCTGACTATCCACCTTTCAACCTCATTTCCCCTAACTGTGCTGGTGACTCCATAGTCTCATCTCCTTTACAGCCTCCTTTCTCACCTCTGCTGCCTGAGGCTGTCCTTCCCATGTCTTTGTAAATGTGTCCCAAAGCAGGGTACATTTGTGTTGTTGCACTGATTGGCTTGCCCTCCTGAACCCAAGCATTAACTTTCCTTTTACGGTCTCAAGACCTGCTTTTGCTTTCCCAGGAACACTTCTGTACCCTGCTTGGGCATACTCTACCTTACCCCAGGTCACAGCTTCATCCTTCTGACCATCCTTGCCACACTCCTGTCCTCTCTCTCATGATTGCAAGTGGGGACTTGGAAAATACTTCCCAGTGGCCCACCCTTCCATATCCTGTAGCTGCTGAGTGGTTCTTAGTTTTTCTACCTCTGGGTCCAGTGTAGCATACAGGTGGATTTCAAGGCTGTACTTCAGGAACCCTTTGCTCCTGGGGCACAAATATTTCTCCTCCCCAGAGAATGTCTCAGCTGGCATCTCACTTGTCTACCCAGAATTGTTTCTGAAAAACTTAAAAACATCCCAGACCCTGTGAGCTAAGGTAGTAATATCCCTCAGGGACATTACCTTTAGCCAGGAGATGTGCTCAAGCCTGACAAAGCAGCTTGTAGGGGAAACTTGGGGCTAGATTTCAGACCTTCCTTGGTACCATGGTATACTGAGCATCTACCCTGTATCATCCATCAGTGCTTTCCCACTGAGAAGGAGAATGTATCACCCCAATCACAGAGCTCACTAATGAGTCTGATGGTAATACTCTTAGCCTGTGGCTGGAAATCTGAAGGAACTACCTTGTGAAGTGTCTCTTTCTTTGTCTCCATACCTAGCCCATGTCTCTACATTGAAATGGCTGAAGTCCACAGGGTTGGCCACCTGATCCCACTGATATGCTCAGAGCTACGCTTATTCCCAGGCTGCTGTGACAACTCGGTGGCCCCACCATGTCCAGGCCCCAGGCCCAGGAGCAGGCAGTGGATTCTGAGGGAGACTCATCCCTATACAGGAGAGACGAGGAGGGGACCCAGAGCTCCCACCGCATGCTGGGCTTCAGTGATGCACTGCTATCCATCATCGCCACTGTCATGGTCAGTGTTGGGCCCATCTCAAACCCACCCCTGATTTCTGCAGCAGCGTCAGATGCCCAAGCCTTTCATGAAGGTGGGGCTGCCCAGCAATAGTCAAGAGCCCATAAACCTCTGCCTCTGAGGATCCACAGCCCAAGAAGTATCTCTTGGTTATTTTTGTCTTTGTTTCTTTAGATCCTGCCTGTGACCCACACAGAGATCTCACCAGAACAGGTAACAGGAGCAGACTGGTTTGTACAGTGGGCCAATAAGAAAACCCAACCTGGACTTGGGGAGCCAACCCCCAGATCTGCAGGCAGCAGAGCCCAAAGCAGAGTATTTATTGAGAGGGCAGGACATCTGTGTTTCCTCCTGGCAGGATATGCACTTAGAGTAGGTGGTGGTGGTGGGGCTGAAGCACAGGCTTCTGCAAGGGAGACTATTTCTAGCTAGGTGGACAGGTAGTGATATCCTCCACTGAGAGGAAAGGAAGCATGTCTACCTAACCAAACCATCCTGTGTGGGTAGCAGAGAGCTTTTTAAAAGCATTTCCATTTATATCCAACTTTATGGGATTTTTTTTTTTTTCCTGAGTCAACAACATGTAGTTCTTTAGTGAAGCAACTTTGAGACTTGGACAGCACTGAGGTGCCTTTCTTGGTTTCATCCATGTGATTGGCATGCCACCACCTCAAGGAAACAGGTTGTAGCTCTACCCAGCACAACAGTGAGGTGTGATTCTAGCCATACCCGCAAGTTGAGGTAGATCTTTGGGGAGGTCCCAGAACTACTGAGGTTTTTCTTTTGAACTATAGTTACAACACTGGTGTAGTGTTTTGATAAAAAATTAAACTTTCAGAAACCTGAGCATCAGACCACACTTGTGCTGTGCTTAAAGCTGTTCTGATGAGAAAGTACCTGCTAGTGACTGGTACATGGCAACCCCAGTCTAGGCAAGGCTATGTAGTGAGAACCTGTCTCAAAAAACCTAAATAAAATTAAAAAGCATAGTGAGCAGATATGGCTTAGTGGTAGAATGTTTGCCTAGCCTACATGAATGAAGCTGTAGTTTTAATCCTTGGTACTGAAATTTTTTAATTTTGTTTATTTTTTTTGTTTTTGTTTTTTTTTTTTTGAGACAGAGTTTCTTTGGGTAGCCTTGGCTGTCCTGGACTTGCTCTGTGGACCAGGCTGGCCTCGAACTCATAGAGATCCTCCTGGCTCTGCCCCCCGAGTGCTGGGACTAAAGGTGTGTGGCACCATACCTGGCTTCTGCTCAATTTTTAAAAAAGAAGACTTAACTTCCAGGCCTGGTGGCATTGCCTGTGATCAATAGCTGCTCTGGAGGTTGAGGCAAAAGATTTCCAAGTTCAATGCCAGTATGGGCAACTTAAACCCTGTCTGAAAATAAAAAGAGGAGGCCAAGTGTGGGAATGCACGCCTTTAATCCCAGCACTTGGGAGGCAGACAGGTGGATTTCTGTGAATTCGAGGCCAGACAGGACAGCCAGGACTATGTAGAGAGACCCTGTCTCAAAAACAAACCAAAAAACTGGGTGTGGTGTTGCACGCCTTTAATCCCAGCACTCTCAGAGGCAGATGGATCTCTGTTAGTTCGAAGCCAACCTGGTCTACAAAGTGAGTTTCTTTGAGTATGTTTAAAAAGCATAAAGCTCCCCTCTCATGATTTCAGAGGTAAGAGTTCTGCCTTGATTGAGGTTTTTTTGTTAGTACTCTGGTCTCTGTTCTAGCCACAACCCCTTAAGTGGTGTCTATGGAAGACCCATTATGCTTGTAATCTCATTGGGAACTGTTAGAGGTGTCCCTGCCCATGACTATGCTGGATCTAACCTTGCTATAGCCTAGATGTCTATGTCCCTCCAGAATTCACATGTTGGAACTTAAACCCCAAAGTGAATACTTCAGAAGAAAATTAATGACCTTCTAGAAGGACTGGATGCCTTTTTTGCCCTTTGTATCCCTTATGCTGTGACTGTTGAGATGCTTAGACTCTCCCTGGAAAGAAGACCTGCTGACAGCCAGGATTTTTTGCCACTTGAGGTGATGGTGTCAGCCTGTGACACCCAGGGAATCTATTGCTTTAGGAAAACTACCTGCAAAAGACATCTTTGAGGGTGGAGGTGGGACAAGTGTAGTAGAAGTAAGATTAGACTGGGAACAGACATAGACTGTGTACACTTTGAGCCTGGTGACCTTCTCACTATGCATTAGGGTAAGTCTTGTTGAAATGACCACTGTTGGGTCATATGTGTTACTTTGTTCTAATAGCAATGTTCTTTTCATACAGCAATTTGACAAAAGTATACAGAAACTTCTAGCTACTAGGATTGCAGTCTACCTGATGACATTTCTGATCGTAACTGTGGCATGGGCAGCACATACCAGGTAGGGAGTCAGACCTTTAACACAAGGTCTTCATTGTCATGATTTGTTCAGGGTAGGCAAAGGAGGGACAGAGCTGGGCATGTAGGTGTTGCATTCCTGGCTGCAGATCAGCATGATCAAAGGAAATACTCTTCAGAGAATGCTTAAGGTACAGAAAAATCCACAGATCCTAGTAAACATTTCACTGCTCTGTGTGTGGGGGGGAGTGGTGGTGGGGGTGGGAATGAGTCTGTATCGACTAGCCTGCCTCTGCCTCTTAAGTGCTAGGATTAAAGGCATCCAGCTCACTGTTCTTTAAAGACACATTTAAAAGTGCAGCAAAATGTTTCATGTTACACACTTGTTCCCAGCAAGATTATGCTGATAGATGGCCTTTCTGTTTCAAGAATTGAAAGGCTTTATCTTTTTGGTCTCCCTTGTTTATGGAATGTCCACAAGGCTCACAGCCAGGTGGGTGCTGGGTGCCTGCCTGTAACTTTAGCCAACCTTCCCTATACCAGCATCATGGTTCATTCATCAGGGGCCACACCCACTGTGAAAAACATTAACAGAAGGGTTCTGAGGCCCTGGGAGGCCCTTCATAGATCTGTTCTGCATCCTGCTTTGGGTGCTCACTTGGTCTTAGTACCAGCAAGTAGGCAGCAGAACTCCTGTTTGTAGAGTTGCAGCCCCTTCTGTTTGGCTTATTAAGACTTCAGCTCAAATGAGCCTGTGTCACTGACATGAGCTTGAGGTAGCTTCTAGAGTGAGAATGGCATTTCAGCTGAGTCCAGTCCAAGAGAAGGCCATGTGCTCAGAGTTGGATGGGTGGCAGCCTGAGCCACAGTCAAAGACTATTGGGGGCAACCCTATTGTAGGGCCCAGGCATTGGAGGAAGCTTTAGGATTCTTGGCAGCCTATGCTCATGTTTCCATGATGGTTGGTACTCCATTTTGTTTTCTATTTACATTGTAGTATCTCCATACAAAACCTTCTCTCTGTTAAATGACTTCTAACAGGTGCAGTGTATGAAATCTTTGGGGAGAAAAGAATATTTCTTTCCTTCAAAATGGATTTTAGATATAATACCTAAAAAACAAGTGTATTGTACAATAGAACTCTAGCTCCACATCCCCAGAGGCTGTTTCTCACTCATGAGACAGGTAGCTTATTGCCACCCTGCTAGTCTTGCCCTTAGCAGGACCTCCCTGGACAGTTAAAAGTCCCCTGCCTTTGTGCAGAAGTCTCCCTCGAGGCTTTCTACGAAAAGACTGTCTGCAAAAGATTTCTGCGTGTGTGTGTGTGTGTGTGTGTGTGTGTGTGTGTGTGTGTGTGTGTGTATGTGTGTCAGTGTGTCAAAATCAGAGGATAACTTATAGGATTTGGGTCTCTCTTCACGCCATGTGGGTCTGGGGATCAAACTCAGGTTCTCAGGCTTAAAAAGCAACCTTTACCTACTAAGTCTTATCATCAGTCCCACTAGGTAGTATCTTAAATTTGATCAAAAGTGACATCTTTAATGATATTTTAACCAGAAAATACTGTGGGAGGTGCATTTTAATTTTAATATTATTGGAGCCATATTTGAATGATGGCCCATCTTCTGTTTTTCCTAACTTTAGATTGTTCCAGGTTGTTGGGAAAATAGATGATACACTTGCCTTGCTCAACCTGGTGAGTAATTGTTTTGAAAAATGAGTTTATGTATGATTTAGCCCTCCTGAAAGGTAGGACAAGATATGGGTCCCCACAACCTGGATTTTGTCCATTCCTGAAAGCTCCTCAGATGGCCCATGGAGTCCTTCTGTCCAGGACAGAGGCACAGGCTTCTTGGGTATATCTCACCCCACAACTCCTATAGATACATTGCTGCCTTCCTGGAGTGCCCCTTACCCTCTAGGCTTTCTGATGACTGTGACCTTTCCTTTCACTGCAGGCCTGTATGATGACCATCACCCTTCTACCCTACACAGTGAGTAAAGATCATCTCCCTGCATACCCATCTCCCTTGAGCACATCTGTGTATGGCAGTCCTCAGAAATGCAGGTTCAAGACCTGGACGGCAAATTACAAAGAGGAGAGAGTTCCAGAGAACTAGCGGTTGGTGTGAATAGAGGAAGGAGTTTAGGGCTGCTGGAGGCAGAGGCCACTGAGAGTGTCCCCGATGCCCCTTGCTTCCACCTGCCTCTCTCCGTAATTCCCACTAGCAGACGAACAAGCATTCAAAATTCTAATATAGGTTGTTGGCCAAAGTATACAAGGCTATAATGCAGATAATTCAGATCTGAGGGATTTTTACATGATAGTGGCTTTCAAAGTCTGAAGCAGTGGGGGGCATTGCTCTGTTGGAGAGCTGAGTATACCCATGCCCAGCCCCATACCATTGTCCCCACACTAGGACAGTTTTCTTCTCGGTGCCCAGTACAGAGATGGGGAAGCTCATTATACACCACCTCAGAGTCTAGTTCTGATAGCCTTTTGGGGGTCTTGTGGGGGTTCTTTTGACAGTTTTCTCTAATGGTGACGTTCCCTGATGTGCCCCTGGGCATCTTCCTGTTCTGCATGTGTGTGATTGCCATTGGATCTGTGCAGGTAAGGACACAGGATATGGATGTGTGTTTGCCATTGGGTGTGCAAGCGTGATCTACATCTCAAGTAGCCCAGTCTTACCCATAAATGCACCTGGGATGTGGCATATCCAAGGCCTCACAGTCTCAGAGTAAGATGAGAGTCTACCCTCTTCTCGACCCCAGCTTCTCAGAACATCCTAGGGTAGGAGGCTATCTAGGAGGGACCCTCTTGCTCCTAACCCCTAAAAATGTGTATGTTGGCTCAAGGGTTAACTGGTGCTCCGTCTACCTGCTGGTGCCCTATAGCTTGTTTTATTGTTTGTTTTTTGTTTTTACCACAGGCACTAATTGTAGGGTATGCTTTCCACTTCCCACACCTGCTGAGTCCACAGATCCAGCACTCTACACACAGGGCCCAGTCCCGGCGGCATATCCTGCGCCTAGTCCTCCGTGGCCCAGCACTGTGTTTTGCTGCAGCTGTCTTTTCACTCTTCTTCTTTCCCTTGGTGAGCACTGGGAACCTCAGAGGAAGTCTTAGCACAGTTGAAAAAAAGCAAGGACAGCTAACAGGAGAAGGAACAGGCAATGCTGAAACAATGTTTTTTCAGAGCAGGCTATGGGAGCCAGCTTGAGCAGGGTCATCTTAAGTACTATGAAAGTACATTGAATTTTAAACCAAAGTATCCTAAGAATTTTGAGAAATAACAAATGCTAGTTATTTTAAATGTTTGGTAACAGGCATGACATGGTCCCACATGCATACAAACAAAAAATTAATAATTAAATGTAATTAAAATTAAATAAGTAAAAATTAGTGGATGTTTGGTTAGCATTTCAAGAACATTCCAAGTTTTAAACAGATGGACTAATGAAAGCTTGTGAGTGCTGCAGATGCCATCCTTAAAGCCTTAGCAGGTCATCTTGTGAGGGGATAAGGTTCTAGCTGAGTGGGTGGGATCCAGGGAACCCAGAGACTTTAAAACTGGAACAGAACAGAACAGTATATGGGAAGCATCTAGCCAAGCAAACCTTGGCTGAGGAGTCACAGATGAAGTGTCTTTTCAAGTCCATTCCCATTAATTTCTTAGTTGGAATGCTTACCTTTTATTGTTGAGCTGTTACTATTCTTTATGTATTCTGGATACTAAATTCTCAGAAAGTACATGACTGGTATCCATTTCTCGTTTATGATAGTCCTTCCTTTTGGGATTTTGCCCTTACACACAGTTAATTTCCATAAAGGACAGTTCTCTGAATTTTCATTTGTTGCTCCTGCTGCCCCTCTATCTGTGGCAGAAGAGTGGGACCAGACTTGAGGTGTGAGCAGCCCCCATTCCCAAGGAAACACCCTGACCTGTTATTTCTTCCTGCAGTCATATGTGCTGATGGTGACTGTCATCTTCCTCCCTCATATCAGCAAGGCTACCGCCTGGTGCAAAGACAAGCTCATGGGTAGGTGACCATGCACAGCACTACAATAAACATGTTGGAAGGTTCCACCAGATTTCAGGCTACTCCCAAGGACCACTGAGTGGGAACAAGGCATCAGTGTGTGATGCCTTCTGGGCTCAGCCCAGTTCTGGTGGTGGGTTTACTGGGCCCTGGCTGCTTCCTGCCCCTTAAACATCTCTACATCATTTCCCCTCTTGGCCTGTATATTCCTGGCCCCTTGGAGAAGACGGCAGTGATAGCCACACTGGCCTGACAGTCTCTAACCTAGGCTAGTTCCTTCTCCTGGCATGTCCACAGGCCACAGGGAGTCTCCAGCTCTCAATGTGGAGCCCTTCAGTATTGATCTGCATGCGCCCCTCAGCAAAGAACGGGTGGAAGCTTTCAGTGACGGTGTCTATGCCATCGTGGCCACACTCCTCATCCTGGACATCTGGTAAGGACCCTAATTCTGCTGCTTTGGCCCATCTTCCAGGTGGTAGTATGTCCTTGACTGTTTTGTCCTTAGGAACTCCAGAAAAGTATTACTCAGTACTAGCTTCCCCTTGGGTACTTGCAGATTTATGTAGGCCCCCTTCCCTAAAGGTCTCCCATCCCGTTGCTCTCAACCTGAAAGCACAGGTGCTAGGCTACATTGTGTTCTCTATCCCAGAAGTATTCAGGCAGCTCCCTCAGACCTTATCTACTTCCATACTTACTAGGACTGGCTCTTGTATATGGCCTAGCTCTGATACAATACTGTTGGATCTCTAGTTGGGTATTCACTTTTATTTCCAAGTGTCTCCTCTACCTCCACCCACCCACGCCCCTTTTTTAAAAGCCCCTTGCTCTCCTCTGGCCTGTTTCCTCAGTCATATTCCATTGCATACTTATTTTATTAAACACATTACAACTCTGGTTTTATATTCTGTATCTGACACTGATTCTCCTGATACTTTTGAGTAGGTTTTTCTACTATAATTTGTGAATTCTTATAAGCTAGAAGTAAATATTCATTAGTACCTGATTTCCTGAGTTCTTAGATTTAAAGAATATTCCAGAACAATCTCCTTTTGCTTCCATTCTGTGGCCAGGGCTAAAGGACTCAGCTAAGAAGCCATGGTTAGGGCAGGAAATCAAAGCCAAGAGAAGGCTGCCACTTCCTGCCTGGAGTCTTACTTCATATGACAGCCCTCAGGCTCTTGCCTGCCCCCATCCTATGTCCCTCTTTCTGGCTGATTTGGAGAAAGCAGTGGGTACTGGGGTGTCCTGACATTCATGTCCAGGTGATGGGTCCCCATTCCTAGACTCTATGCTCCAACACAACCTGCAAGAGTCAGGATAGCTGTGGGGCTCTCTTTCATAGGTATCCTACCCTCAGAAGGCTGGCCCTGGCCAACGAACCAGAACTATCTGTCAATTCCTGACTGTCAGATAGGGCACCAGTTGGCAGAGAATATACAGGACTGGTTAAATTTGCATTTTGAGTGAAGAGTAACTGTTTAGTATGCAAAATATATGTAAGTAGCACATAGGGAACATTTGTGTGCTAAGATCACGTTATTAATCTCAAATTCATTTATGATGCTTGGTATACCCCTCTGGTCCTGCCATCTTTGGGAGGCTATTACATATGTCATCTGTTCATACTTCCCAGTGAGGACAACGTTCCGGATCCCAAGGATGTACAAGAGAAATTCAGTGGCAGCCTTGTGACTGCCCTGGGTGCATATGGGCCACAATTCCTGGCATACTTCGGCTCCTTTGCTACAGTGGGTCTGCTCTGGTTTGCCCACCATTCACTCTTCCTGCATGTCCGGAAGGCTACACAGACCATGGGGCTATTCAACATACTGTCACTGGCCTTTGTGGGTGGCCTCCCTCTGGCCTACCAGCAGACCTCAGCTTTTGCCCGACAGCCCCGCGATGAGCTTGAGCGTGTGCGCGTCAGCTGTGCCATCATCTTCTTGGCCAGCATCTTCCAGTTTGCCATCTGGACTGCAGCCCTGCTACACCAGACAGAAACACTGCAGCCAGCTGTGCAGTTTGGTGGGCAGGAGCATGCTTTCATGTTTGCCAAGCTTGCACTTTACCCCTGTGCCAGCCTGCTGGCCTTTGCTGCCACCTGCCTGCTGAGCCGGTTCAGCACAGCCATCTTCCACCTCATGCAGATTGCAGTGCCCTTTGCCTTCCTGCTGCTCCGTCTCCTTGTGCGCCTTGCCCTGGCAGGCCTTCACGTCCTATGGGAACTCCGGCTAGAGCACCCTCAACCAGGCCAGGGTGAACCTGAGGCACAGTCTCAGCTTTTGCCTGCCCCCTGCTAATGCCAAGGAAGCTACACCTGCCCATCCCGGGCATACTGTAAGGGGTCCTATGGAGATGGCTCAGTAGAAGTTTGTTGTGACTCTGGGGCTATGGTTTTATTGGCCTGGATATTGTGTACATTGTGAAATATCAAGATCTATTTCAAGAGTATGAACATTGTTCACATTTTGCAATGAGAGATTTCATGGGAACTAATTTTATTACTTTTACCTATTTATTTTCCTCTTCACTCCCTGTCCCCAACACTGCTAGGGGAATTTACCTGTCTGACTAACCTGAGTAAGATGCTAGGGGCTGTCACCGAGGTCTTGTTTGAGGGAGTTAGCACCTAGCCAAGGTGAGAGGACCATCCCTTTTCCTTGCTCTGACCTGCATGTGGCCACACAGTCCACCCTTCTGCTCAGAACCTTTGGGCAGTTGAGTCTGGGCTACGTCAGGCTGAGAAGTTGCTGTCTGGTTCACACCCTCACAAGTGCAGAGGTTCCCTGGTGGGACTGACAGTTTATCTGCCCATTCCTATACTAGTAGTTGACAAAGACAAGAGGCAGCTACAGGACAGCACAATGTATTTGGCCCAGATATAAGTTAGATCACATTCAGGTAGTGATAAATTACACACAGAGACAGGACCAGTGCACAGGACACACTCCACAAAGGGACAGTCTCACTTAAATACAGAGGACATGCTACACTGACCACAATTTACAAATAATTCCTATAGACTGAAATAAAAGTGAAAAACTACATTGCAGTTTCTTTTGAATGTGGAAAATGATGTAAACATGAGGAACATCTATACTGAGAACACAAATGGCTACCTAATGCACTTGTATGCAGTTTTGGTAGAAGCAGGTGAGGGAGTGGAACAATGGTCCTATGAAGCTGCCAGCCAGGTAGACCCCCTGGTCCACACTATAGCCACTTCTGAGAGTGGCACAGGCCCAGTGATAACAAACAGGAGAAGGATCTAGACCCATTTACTTGTTTGTGGGGTATCATAGGACACGTCCCACATAGGTCCTCCCCCATCAGGACTGAGGCTGGCCCCCTGAACATCTTTAGCCATCTTTTTACTTTTCAACAGGGGCTTTAGCTCTGTAGCCCAATTAGGTCTGAAACATGCTATTCTCTTGCTTTAGCCCCCAAGAAATGGATTACAGGCATGCACCACCAGGCTTAGCTAGACAGCTTATTTTTGGACATATTCCTCTGGGGTCTGATGAATTCTTGGGTGATGGAAGAGACAGCTTTCTCTCATTCTGTGAACCTGATGCCCCAAGCAAGGCCTGGCCATCAGAGCTGCCTTGATTTCTGTAGGAGCCAGAGCACAAGCTCTACATCTACAAGGAAGGGCTGCAGGCTGGCAAACAGCATGTATATAAAGTGCTATAAGTTGAGTCTAAGGGAGTTTTAACCACTCCACAATAGCCGATGTTATTTACACATTTCTCAACCAGGTACCACCTGGCCCTGTTCTGATCCCTTCTGGACACAAGGTGCCCACTCCAGGGCTGAGGAGGGACACTCAGGGCCTGGCACATACTCCAGCTGTGACACATGAGTGGCACCTAAACTTAACTAGCCTTAGGTTAGACAAAGATTCCCCTTCCTTGGTACAGCTTTTCAGCTTAGGGACACTAGCTGGATGAGACCTTACAACTAATATCTTAAGCCCAAACTGCTGTCTGGTGATGAGCCCAGGGAACTTGAGGATGCCACACCCACCCAAAAGGGGCAGGAGGAACAAGCAGCATTCTGTGTCTGCTAGGCCAGGGCCTAGTAGGGCTAACTGTTTTGAAAGAAAACAAAATAAGTTCAGAGGGCCCACCTGGATGGCCTGCATCCAGAAGTGTTGGGCCCAAGGGACTCTTGAAGAGAGATTTCAAAGGGAGGAGTGTGACTAACCAGACCAGCTCCATTTATCTTATACCAGTCTCATGTGGAAGACAAACTAGCCAGAGCCTTGTGTCCCTGTCCTATAGACTGGTACTGTAGCAGAGTGAGCAGTGGCCATTACCTACCTGCTCTTAAGTTTGCACATGACATTGGATAAGGATGAGGGATGGAAACATCCCAAAACCCATGAAGATGCTATGGTCAATGGTATAGCTAAGTCCATTTGTTGGCAAGCCAATGTGTGACTTGGAACAGAACCAAAGATGAGAAAGGCTGGGTGGTTGAGACCCTTCATCTTGGCTCCTCTATTAAGGATTGCCCTCAGGAGCAGGCAAGGTGTCCACTCGGGTATCCCTGATGGTGCCAGCCTTCCTGGGCTTCTGCTTGGCCTTCCTCAGCATGTGAACCTGTTTCAAGGCAGGGATGGAGGGTCAGAGGGCCAGAGTGACATTACAAGTGATAGCTCTGGGACCTCTGGGCCAGTGAATACTTCTTGGCTCCATTCCACAAAAGAGGGGCAATGGCTTCAAAGAGCAAGCTGCTTTCACCAGGGCTTCATGACACCTGGAGTCCCAGAAGGCCAAAGTTTAGACCCACCTGGCCTTAGCTATTGTACAGCATCAACCTACATGGATCTAACCTTGACCCATTTTACCCCTGTCCTCAGCCTTGCCAACATACCTTCGGGGCAGTAGCAGAGATGATCATGTGCCCTGGGGCCTGAACCCAGGGCTCACCATCCACTTGTACTGGAGTAGCCTTAAGGAGTGTAACACGGAAGTAGGAGCCCTGGGCAATGCGGATTCCAGAGCGCAGCCCACCCTGGACCTGGCCCTAGGCAAGACAAAAGCTGAGCTAGCTAGTGGGGGCCAAGGGGTACCACAGGGCCTGCCCACCAGCCTGCCAGTGAGTGCTCACCATGTGCACGACACCCGTTACACCCACCACCTCCAACAGCCCGTCGTCTATGCGTGGCTTCTCAAACCTGGAGTCGCTGTCAGAGCCCCACAGGTCAGCCCCCGAGCCCCAGCTGCCCCCAAAAGATGAAAATACAAAGTTAAGCACAGACCAGACATAGACCTAGCACCTGGCCCAAACTGCAGAATCTCTGAGAGCCCAGCCCCAGCACCTGGGGATGTTGATAAAGATGAGACCCTCAATGCTGGGTAGCTCCACCTCCTGCTGCTCCACCTGCAGCCGGATCTCCTTGTGTAGGCTTCGAGAGTGGCTGATCTTCTGCAGCCCAACCCGCACATACACACCCTTGTTGTGGAACCTGCCACAGGAGAGGTAGGCATTCTGCATTACCAGGTAAAAGCTGCTGGCTGCTCTAAGTGACCTGATCCCCCAGCCCTGCCCTACTAGTACCTGCTTGTGAATTTGCCAGGCTCCTCCTCACGTGCCTGGTGGAAGTCTAGGCTGAGTTCCGCATCGATACCAATGCCACAGTAGTTACTCATCTGAACAATCTGGAGATAGGGCATAACCAGGATGCTGGCCAGGCACTCTGGAGTGTCCAAAATTCTGCCAGCCATTCCCAAGTGTCCCAAATTGTGCCAGCCATCTCTAACTCTGTTGTCACCAGTACCCTTTCCTAGTAACCTCTCTGCTTAAATGTCACAGCACCCCCAGAGAGGGCAGAACCCCACAACCCCACAGGCTTCAGTCAGCAAGCTCTTGCTCTGCCTCAGGAGGAAAGACGCACTTCAGCAAAGGGGGAGTCAAATGTAAGATCCTTGCAGGTGCCACACTGGTACCTTGGGGGGCTCCGTGTCTACCACACTGTTCTCTGTACTATCAGTCTCATGAGCATCCAGCAGGATTGTCCAGCGATCCATGAGCACAGCGTCAGCCTCATCCACAGACACCAGCACAGAGAATGGGTCCTCACCACTATAGCCTGCCCCCCAACGGAGGACCCGGCCAAGGTCATTCCCTAGGAAACAGGAAAGACAGCATAATCCACATACCACCATGAATCTCTAGCATAACCCACAGTGGGGACAGCCCTGAGACCCCATCCTTCAAGTTGATGGCTAAGCCCACCTGTACCCAGGGGCAGGATGGCCACAGATGGCTCTGGGCAGGCCAGATGGCGCCTTGTCTCTTCCAGGGCAGCGAGCACCCAGCCCACGGTGCCGTCTCCACCACATACCAGTACCCGAAAACAGGGCACCTGAGAGAAAAGGTGGAACCTGTGTGGGAGACAGTGTTCTGCCACTACCTCCTGGCTGCCCAGGCCAAGACCTAGCCACTCATTCTTGCCCTGGGCAGCCCTTTACTTTTCAGATGTCCATCTCTGGCCACATAGAGGACTTAATTATTCCAGCAGTCCCATTTGGAGTTCCTACTAGCTAGAGACAGGTAGGGGTTGCTTTTTCCACATGCCAGAAAACTCCAGACTTACCCAGGAAGAGGGCCCCCGTTGGTCAGCTCAAAGACCTGGTGTGGATTCAGCAGTTTCCGGAAACTGCAGAGCAGCTCTCGGCCCTTGAGGCCCCCACTCTTTGGGTTCACAAACACGAGGAGGGGGCAGCAGTCAGGAGGCAGCTTCGTGTGCTGAGAAGTGGGGGACTGAATTATGTTGGGGTCAAGGTCCCACATAGGAACTGCTAAGCTATGTCCAGCCTCAGATTCCAAGCCTACTAAGCCATAGCCAGTCCTTCCTGAGGCTAAGCAGGCCACATACTTATCTCCAACTCATTACTGACCTCTCATAGTGGATATGTCCCTGGCATTTGTGCTTAGTGCTCCAAGCAGCCATGGTGGTGCTCTCAAGGGAAAAGATATTCTAACATGTCAAGGGACCATTCCTACTCTCTTATCCATGAAACCACAGGCTCCTGTTGGAAATCCATAGGTTCTACCAGTCACCACCAGCCAGCTGGAGTGATGCCTGGCCCTTTCAAAGCTACCAACATACCCCTTGGGACCCGGGAGCTTCCAGATCCTACCTGCCACATGGCAGCCAAAGGGCTCAGTATACAGGGGTAATCACACATCTCTTGCTGGTCATGGGGACAAAGTCAGTTTTCCCATATAGAATGCCAAGAGACAGTCCCTAGACACAGTAGGCTGGTTTAGGTCCCTACAATGGTTTTGGGTAACAGGAGACACACAAGCCAGGTACAGACAAAGGGTGGACAGCAGCACAGGAGCTACATTATCCCTGACAAGGACATACTTGAGATGGGTTACCCACTGGACAGGCAGAGCTGCCTGTACTCAACACTTACTCACTTGTCCCAGGGCAGGCAGCTGATAGGAAATAGAAACTATATGGCCTCATGCTTAACTGCCACAGAGCTAGTGATGACAGTACCTAGTTAAACATACAGGGAGCCCTATATCCTTAGGCACTGGTAACAGCTACTTCCAGGGCAGGACCAGTGGGCTGGAGCAGGAGGGACCTGTAGGCACTGCCTAAGCCTGCCAGTCTCCCAAACTCATTCCACTTGAATTCTGTTCCTCCTAGACTTGAGTCTGAAGTCAAGATCAGGGTTCAGGATACAAGCAAGCCATGGACACCTGTGGACACTTTGTGGAGACCAGGCATAAATCCTTCTGGTACTCCTCGTACGCAATTCCATTGCTTTCTGCTGCTTTCTGGGTACACCTCTTCCAAGCATTGCCAGGTCATAAGAGTGGTACCTGAAGTCAGAGAGCTCCACCTAGTAGCCAGAAATAACCCGAGCCACATGGCCACATGGGTAAATGTTGGGGCCAATATCATACTCAAAAGGATAGGGCCTGGCAGGATGTAGGCACATGGTCACAACACACTCTGGCCTGTGATAATCCCTGCTGGTTAGAAGTTCACTATTCCTGATGTGAAACCAGCCTCAGTCCTTTTTTTTTTTTTTTTTTTTTTTTTTTTTTTTTTTTTTTTAAGATTTATTTATTATGTATACAGTGTTCTGCCTGCATGTATGCCTGCATACCAGAAGAGGGCACCAGATCTCATTATAGATGGTTATGAGCCACTATGTGTTTGCTGGGAATTGAACTCAGGACCTCTAGAAGAGCACCAGTGCTCTTAACCTCTGAGCCATCTCTCCAGCCCACCAGCCTTGGGTCATGTCCTAAGCATCATGTCTCACTCGTTCAGAAACCTTGGACAAGCACTGACCTCTCTGACCTCTGATGTAAACCTTGTCAAGGTCAACCTTGTCCCTTTTGGGCTGTTGTAGGTAGGCCAAAGTGGCATGTACCAGCCATATGGCAATGAGGAGATGGTCCTGAGGCATTAAACTGGTCTCAGAGTCCTGATCACTTACCAGCACATCTGGAAGCACCAGTGCAGTCAGTGGCCGGCCATGTACTGCTGTGTCCCTGGCCAGCATGTATAGCCGCTCAGCCTCCGCGAAGCAGGTGACATCCAGAATTACTGCGCCTGCCACAGGTGGGCCAAACCTCAGGGTAAGTGTCCTATGCACCCCATCCACAAGGTACTCAGTGAGGAGTCCTGTGTATCCTACCCCCAGGTGCCCAAATGGTATTCAGGGCAGGGTCTATGAAATCCACCCCCAAGATATCACACCCACAAAATCTCTCCTGTGTACCATGCCAACCAGGTGCCTAGGTAGAGCCTGCACTACAAGTACCAGCCCCAGCTCTGACCACAGCCAGCACATGTCATCTGACTATAAGTAGCATCCACAGTAAGGGGCCACTTACAGCGAAGTATTCCCACAGACAGCAGGCTGAATTCAGGATCCAGCAGTGAGTAAAGAGGCTCATCTCCCTGACCAACCACTTACACCCAAATCTAGTACCATGAGCACTGCATGGTCTCTGAGTATCCTGGGTCACATGCCAAGAAGGATGGCAGTGCATCTGAAACCTTCCTTGCCCCGTAAAAGATGCTGGCCCACAAAGATGGGGGGAGGGGGGCAGCTAAAATCTCAGCCATATTGTAACAAAAGCAACAGATGTGAACCAGGAAACAAAAGCAAGGGATGATTCCAGGCATGTGGATATAGAGAAGACAGTAAAGAACAGGCTCTTCCACCCGACTCCAGGAACATCCACCAGACATCAGCTCACCTTGTAAGGAGTAGACGTGACTCACAGACACCACAGCAGCTGCACAGACAGTTTGCAGTCAGAGTGGCATATTGAGGCCTGGGCCTAACCTCCCAATCTGGGGCCAGCCTCCCTTCTAAGGGCATCTACATCCAGAGCACAGCCCACCCAAGCAGCCCTGACCCATCCTTTGGGGTCAGCCCCCTGGGAACTGCCCATGCCCTATTCCCAAACAAGGTCCCTGACTCCTGAATGTACAGGGACTCCCACCAGAAGAAGCATAGACTAAATACTTTAGGAAACAAAGCGGGGGGACCAGAAGCCTCTCAGTGAGGGCCGTATTGGCTGGCCTGGGGTGGGAACTGAGCATGGGCTTCAGATGGTGCATGAGGAGGCAAGAGAACTTAGGTTTGGCACCATAGTCCCACTGCCCAGTCAGGACCCTTTCCCAGCCAGAGCCCTGGATAGCCCAAGGTCACACCTTTGGTGGCCATGGCCTCATGCAGCAGGTTGCTGTAATCCTGGGGGGACAAGCCAGGTGGCAGGCCACCCACGAACAGGGAGACATGTGGGGCCATGGCCCTGCTCTCAGCCACGTAGAACCGCGTCTGGCTCACCTGGCGCACAGATGTCTGTAGGAAGAATAGGAATGGGGAATGCTGGGCAGCACGGCAGCAGCACTTCTTCATCGCCTCACTTAGTTCTTGAGGAAACTAACTTGGATACTCTAACTAACATGAAGACTCAAGGCCTCCCAGCCAAAAATAGGTGATATGTTATAGAGAGTACTGCCAGCCAGGGACATCAGCTGATGATTGGGGAGGGTACAGTGTCTGAGAAGAAATGCCCTTCTGGAAGTGGCAAGTGAGTGGACAGCCTTGGTGGCATTCCTCTATAGGACATGGCTAAGGGCTGGCAGTTCCCTGGAAGTACTGTCTATACCCACTGACCTGTCGAATGTCCCAAAGTCGGTCTAGCAGAGGTTCCTCATCCATCAGCACTGTCCTTTGGACTGTAGGATTGAGGGACACAGCATGTCAGCACTAGGCTCCTCCCTTCTGTAAACAGCTGCTCTGAGTCTCTGGGACATGCGAGTCTAGGTGGCACTGATCAGAAGGGCATGGTCTAGCCCCAATGTCCTAGCAGGCCTCCCAGAGCAGCAGGCCCAAGCCTACTACAAAAAAGGATATGAAAATGCAGCCCACTTACCTTGTCTGCTGCTCATGAGCACCTCAATCAGCTGGAATCTCTCCTGATCCTCAACCTATACAGCATGGGCAAAACATCAGGCCTAGGACAGAACCCCCATATCCACAGGACATTCAGAGGAATAGTAGCCTAGCCCATTGGGCAGGTGACCTCAGAGTTGGATGGGAATGGACAGTGTACATACCTGTCGTCCAAGCAGCGGAAGAACCTCTTGAACCACAGACTGTGCTGTACTCTGTGAGTTCACACGGATGGACACATAGGCCACACCCACCCTGTGGGGGACAGACTCAAAGTATGGGCTTTGGGTCCTCACCCTAACCCTCCCTCATCAGATCTTGTGCTTTGAGTCTTACTTGAGCCAGCCAGGGTAGATCTTCAGGATCTCCTGGGCACGAGGCAGAGACCTGATGACCCAGGCCTCAGGCATGGAATCCCGGGGCCCAGAGCCTTTGTTAGCCTCTTCCTCAGTGGTCCCGGCCTTCCCCAGGGCCTGGGCATTGCCAGACAGTATGGTTAAGGGCAGTGCCTGCAGCTGGAAGTCTCTAGGGTCCTCGTTGATATAGTAGGCTCGAAGTGCTGCCTCCTGTAGAGGGTAGAGCCAAATATGTGGGGCCAGGTAAACAGGGGACCTGTATGGAGGGCCAGGTTAAGGGAATAGGTGAGGGAGGCAGGTATGAGGAAGCCAACTGTGAAGGGGGCCAGATATGAAGGACCAGGTAAGCAGAGGGCTCCAGGTATGGTAGTGTGCACCACACCTCTGTGCATAGGCTCACTCTTACCATCACCTCCTCATTCCGAGCCATGCGGGAAACTGTAACCAGGCGAAACTGATTTTTCCTCATGGAATCGTTGCCATCAAAGATCTTCAAGGTCTGTTTGGCTAGGCAAGAGGGAAGCAGCTGAGAATCTTGGGGGCCTGGAACTAGGCAGGACAGAGTGACAGCTCAGTGACATACTTACTGGATTCTGTTGCTGTCTGCATCTCTCTGCCTAAGCCTGTGGCAGCACTTCCATCTAGGCCATCATCTCCATCACCTGCAGGATAGACAAAGCCCTTATACTCAGTGCCTGGACCAGCCAGGGTATACCCCAGTCCCACCTCTATGCCTCACCAAGCTCTAAGGCCACAGTCTCAGGGATGCGGAAGCAGTGCATCTTGCTGAAGTTTCGGGATAACAGGCGCACACATGAAGGAGGCAATACCATGGAACGTAGACGCCCAAATGTACATTCAGGTGTGAGTGCTGTGGAGCACACTGAGTGGGCCTGGTAGGACAAAGGTATAAGTCTGGCACCCTGGGCAGAAAGCTGGCTATATCCATCAGGCTAAGCACCCATCTAGATGGTGCACAAAGCCAGAGGTGCTACTCCATAACCCAGAAAACAATAGGATGTAGACAACTTGAAAGAAAGGAACTACCCCCTCCTCCATCATACACCCTGTCATAGAGCCTACCCCTACCTGATGGCTTCAGCTGCCTTCTGTCCCACACCCAAGGCCCCATTCATCCCATTCCCATGCTCACCTGTACACCACACCACTCGCAGCGTACACCAGCCAGCACATCTGAGGAACCACAAGTCTTCCTACAGACCTCACATCGTGCACCAGAAGGCAGGTTCCCCTCCCGCCAGTGGTGGTGATATGTGTCCTGAGGATGGGGGGACAATCAGAAGCTCAACCAGCCTACCCCTACCAAACCTACCCCAGTACTTGTACTCACATAATCCTGCTGTCCATCCTGGTGGCACTGACGACAGTCGCTGCAGGCGAAGGGCACACACTCGGGGTGAACGTGCAGCTCACACACTGGGGGGTGGGCAAGGTTAGGGGCCTCTTGCCATACCCCTGCCCTCCTCACTGACCTCTTAGCTTGGGCTGGCTCCAACCCCAACCCCTGCCATCCTGAACCAGCTTCTTTTAGACTAATTGCTTCTTGCCTGGTAGGCTCCTACCGTTGGAGCCCCCAAAATTAGCCTGAGCCTACTACCCATGCACTGACAAACCACAGGCAGAGGATGGCTGGGCTACCCAGAGCAGCAGAGATCAGGCCCCTTGATTGATGAGCTCAGTTCCAAGGGGACCACAGGCCTAATGGTACCTTCACAGCGGAGCGCAGGTACCTCCAGGCTCTTGCGGCAGACCACACAGAACTTGCGCTTGTAGAGCCCGAGGGAGCCAAAGCAGTGGGCTACAGGGACCTATAGGGGCAGAACAATCCTCAGATTTGGGCCTGCCTGGGCCTGCACCCTTATTCCTGGTAGCCCTGTGAACTGGCCCAGCATCCCCTGCTGGTAACTGCTTGGACAGAGGGGATCATCTCTCTTCCTCCTTCACCTTCACAAATCTGTAGCTCAGGTCCTGCTTGAGAGTGCCTACCTCAACCCAGCTATACTACCATGAGACCTGGACTGGGGCTAGCCTGACTGACTATGGGACAGGCGAGTAGAGAAAAGGCTCTTTAACTTCACATCCGTAGTACTGTAAGCACGGGTAATGGAAGGCCACCTGACATCCATTCCTTACTCCACAGGCCAGCAAGACTGCCAACTACCAGGTACCTGTTAGATTCAGGAGCTTCCAAAACCCCCCAGATCTGCCCTCTTGGAGGCAATCACAGTGACTGTGAACATGAGACGGAAAATTGCCTTCCCATGAAAGCAGATTGGAAGGGTCAGGTCTTAATTTGACTGGTTCTTAGCCTAAGACTTAAAGAACACTCAATTAGCAGGACAGAAAAACTGCACACTAGAAGGGTAATCAATGTATATGTCAGGATGGAAGATGATTTTTATTTTCTTTTTAAATATCTATATCCTCTGAGAATATTTGAAATAATACTAGTATTTATTTTTATTCTTAAGTAAAAATAAGAAAACACTGAGGGGGCTGGAGAAATGGCTTAGAGGTTAAGAGCACTGACTGCTCTTCCAGAGGTCCTGAGTTCAATTCCCAGCAACCACATGGTGGCTCATAACCATCTGTAATAAGGTCTGGTGCCCTCTTCTGGTCATACATGCTGTATACATAATAAATAAATAAATCTTAAAAAAAAAAAAAAGAAAAGAAAACATTGAGATCATTTTAAATAGCCATAGCCTCAACATGTTCACAAGGGTACCACTCTGGCAAGCATAGCATCCTGAGACTACAGTAGCCAGCAGCTAGCATCCTTGGATTTTTGTACTCACACCTAGTAATCAAGTATCTCATGCTCACCTGTTTGAACTGTGTCTAGCTATGCTGCTGTCATCACTACCATTACTCACAGAAAGGAGTCTCTGTGCCCTGCTAGGAGCCTCACTGCCCTCTTCTGAGCCCTGTGAAGGAAGGTCAATAGCCAAAACCTACTCCAAGGCTCAGAGGCCTTTTACATAAGCGTTTAATGTTACAACCTCTAGGGTTTATGTGCATTTGTGAGAAACAATCCAGAGATCCCCTGTGGTCTTTACCCATTTTCCAATGTTAACAACTTACACAACTGGTCAGTGTCATAGCCAAAGCACTGAGAGTGCATGCAGTCCAAGCCAAGTACCCAGCCTCCAGGACCTCTCACTTGGCCCTTTTTCAGCCACATCCACTTCCTTACCTTGAACCTCTGATCTGTGTTCCTCTGGCTTCCTCATTCAGAGTGTTCCATAGATAAGTATGTGCCCTTTGACACTGACTGTTCTCAATATAGTTCCCTAGAGATCCACTCAGGGTGCTCAGGTCATCAATGGCTCCTTCCCTCTGATCGTGAGCAGGACTCTGCCCTTTGCTTCCTAACTATGATGTGACTAAACTGCCAATGCAAAGGACAGCTAGAGGTCAGCACTCAACCCCAGGAGAGCCATTGCACTGCCCCCACACTTACCCGTACTAGGCTTGGAGCAATGCTTGTACACGGGGTCTTCACTTGCTTCAGGCACTTCTCATGGGACATGAAGTTGCAGACTGCAGGGAGGAGAGCTGTGTGAGTCAGCCCACCCTGCTAAGCAGCCCCATGTACACTTAGGAGGTGAGTGGCCCTAAGACTCAGCCTTTGTCAGCATAATAGGGCATGAGCATTCCACAACAGGGTTAAGAGCCCATCATAAAGAGGCCCCTCAGCCAGAGCCAATTGGGGAAGTTCTTGAGCTGGCCAGTCAGTATGGTACCCTAGCCCTATGCCACTTAGGGGCAGGAATGTCATTCCTGTGATCTCCGTCATTATGGAAGCGGGCAGTAACACCATCCTTAAGAGCCCAAAGACCAGATGCCACAGTAGGACGATGGTGGGAGATGAGTGTGCCCTGCTGTCTTGGGAATGGCCCATGCCTGTCACACTGACTCAGAACTCCCTTGTCTCTGAGGCCAATAGAGGAGCCAAGAGATGAGTTTCCAAAGGCAGAGTGCACATAAACAGATGTGGGATGGCCCAGGACTTAGAAAACACACCTGGCTTGGGGGTGGGGTGTGTTTCTAGACCTCAGCACAAATAGAGCTTCAGCAGTGAAACAAACTTGGTGATACACGAGGGGATATAAGCCTGTGTAACACACCAGAGCCAGGGCAGGACAAGAGAGTGAGGGTCCTGGGTTGGGTTCCACAGGTAAGATACTGTGGATGAGGTTGTAGGAACAAAGGGACATGACCACTAAGACAGCCTGAGGAGACAGGACCTATCCAGAGGGCCCCAGTGGCTGCTTCCCTCCTACTGAGACCTTAGACACCTCAGTCCTAGAAGGGGACAAATAAAATTTTTCCATGGGATGCTCCAGAGAAAAATACTGGAAGGAGACTAGAGCTGGTGAGAAAAGCATGAGAAAGCAGTGACCCAACAAGAGTCTTTCCCAAGCACTCCATTTACTTAACCATGGAAGGTCTTGCCAGCTGCCTTCTCTGTAGGCTGAGGCAGTGCCTGTTGTGTGTAGAACCTTATGTGCTCCTGAAGGTGGAAGGCCTCTGCCCATACCTTTGTGAGGACATCTGCTGGGGTTCCAGCCCATTCCCCACAATGCTGCCTAGAAGAGGCTCTGCACCCTTGCCTGAGGACCAGACTCTATGACTGCTACACACCAAGATTTTGCTTGGGTTTCTTGACTCCACAGACCTAGCCCAGGGGTCATATCTGTAAGGAGTACCTGGAATCTACCCTTAGACTTCAAGTCCTCCTTTCATTATCTCTTAGTTCTTCAAAGAGCCTAGGTCTAGCCTCTGACCTGTAGGTCCTACCTCCACTACCTTTACCTCCACAGAGATTACACTTAGATTGGAAGCTTTGCTTTCTGTGGTTTTCAACAATAAAGTGAGTCAGAGAACCATCCTTCTACCTGAATCCTTGCCTACCTGCAGCTAAGTCAGTGTACACACCGCAGCCTTCATCCCACTGGGACTCTGATATTACAAAAGAGCAGGTAGCTTTGCGCCTTTCCTGGAATTCACTCTGTAGACCAGGCTGGCCTCGAACTCACAGAGATCTCCTGGCTCTGCCTGCCGAGTGCTGGGATTAAAGGCGTGCACCACCACCGCCGCCCGACATAATATTTCTTATCTGACAGAGAAAACCAGGTGACCACTCCTATGTCACTGATGGCCCTAGGTTCCATGACAACTAGCCATTCCCACTAGCAGAATACACTTCTGTGTGAGGAGCACAAGCCTGTCTCCCTGAGCAGGACAGATGCTCCTTAACTGGTCCCATCTTCAGTCCCTGGTCAGAACACACTGTCAAAGGCCCAGATGCCCCTCACAGACTTGGGAGGTGGGTCTCAGGGTCTGCCTCCTCACAAGAGGAAAAACACCAAGAGGGCCAGCCACAGAACTACCTGGGGAGCAGAGGAAGAGGTGCCATCCTCTGCCCTGCCCAGCCGGCTTGGCAGCTGGGTGGGAGCTGTGTTGGGACATGCCACATCTGTAAAGAAGGTTGGGCCTGGCTCTCCAAGCAGTTGAGCCTGAGCAAAGCAGCATTTAGTCCCTCTGTGCATCAGCCTGCACTTGGGACAAGAATGACCAGGACCCATGGTTCACGCCAGCCCTGCTTGCCCTCTCCTAGTGTCCCGGTCACTTAGGAAGCCAGACACGGAACACCAGAGGGAACCCCATTGCCTAAGGTCTCAGTCCTACCTTCACATCTCTATGCCCAGGCCCAGCAACTGACTCAACACACACCTTGCCTCTTGCAACCTCGCTGGATTCCAACTACAGCATTGCACTATGGCGACTCTGTCTCCACCTTCCACTAGGAAATCCTGAGATCCCAGGCCAAGGGGGGCCAGACCGGGGACACCCCTCCTTCCTACCCCTAAAAGCAGGCGTTACCAGGCCACTGCCAAGAGGGACAGGGCTCAAAGGTTAGGACAGTGTATCAGGGAGAAAAGCTAGGGCTCTTGGGAGCGGCCTCAGGACACAGGGTGGACTCTCACCATCGCACAGGAAGCCGGCCAGCCCCCAAATGAAGTCCGAGCAGAGATGGCAGAAGGTGGGCTTGGTGAGTGTCACCTTGCGGAAGCTGTGGCCGGGCGCTGCAGGGCCAATAGCTCTGCCAGTCCGCTCCGGCCCTGACCCTGGGCGTGCGCGGCCTGAGATGCCCAGTACCGGGCTGCCGGCCGGGCTGCCGAGACGTGGGGAACCGCTGCCCGGCCAGGTACGGGCCCCGGCCTCGGCTGCCGCCGCCATCTGCAACCAGACCACCCCAGCAGCAGCTGCGCGCTAAAGCCAGATCGGCGATGTAGAGGGTCCTCAGCGGTGCCCGCACCCAGCTTCCGACTGTGCTACCTAACGCGCAGGCTCGCGTGGGCGGGGCCCAAACGGAGAGCCTGGCTAGGGCCTCCAGAGGGGCGGTGCTGACCTGTTGAAGGCCGAGCCTTTGCCTCCGACAGAGGGGCGAGGTGGCCCGCAAGGATTTGATATGCCCAGCGCCAGATGAGCAAAAGAAGGAATGGGCTAGATTTCCCACAGAGGGTCTCAGAATACTGGATATGAGGCCTTTGCTCCTATAAGCAGGGGAGAATCTATGGGGACATTCATAGCTAGCTGGAAACTTCAGCGGGGCTCTCACAAACCCCCTTACCCCATGGCAAGATCTTCCTTCAGTGTGTTCCCAGGTCTTTGAGAACCCGCATGCAAGGGAAGGGCATCCACAGTAACCACAGTTCTGTGTTATCCAGACAGAGCCTGTGGCTTTGGACCTACAATTGGAGTACTAATTCTACTGCCAATGGGCTCAGGTTCATAACCAGATTTTTTACTTTGTTGTTATTGTTGTTGTTTTTCGAGACAGGGTTTTTCTGTGTAGCTCTGGCTATCCTGGAACTCACTCTGTAGACCTGGCCTCAAACTCAGAGATTTGCCTGCCTCTGCCTCCTGAGTGCTAGGATTAAAGGCATGTGCCACCACCACCCTACTCTGATTTTTATTTTTATGAACATTCTGTCCTTGTACCTGCATGGTCCATGCCCAGATTCTCATATGGCTGGAGTGGCACAAGAGGTAGCAGGGCACATTACAGTCACTTTAGAAAATAATACTAGACTGTGAGGCATGGTGGTGCATGCCCAGCATTCAAGAGGGAGAGGCAGGAGGATCTCTGTGAATTCAAGGTTAGCCTGGTCTAGTGACACGAGAGCTACATAACGAGACCCTGTCTCAAAAGATAATAATACTAAACTGTTTTTTACATGCAATCATACAAAAATTAAAATGAATACTTCTCTCAGTTGTGTGGAAGACTCCCTAGGCTGTACACTCTGCTAACTGTGGACCCTTAAATTTGTATTCCATGCTCTCTGGTCTTATTCAGGGGTATCTCTGATGTCAGAGGACCTTCACCTATCTTAGTTGCTGTGAAGCCTTCACACATCTTACTATCTCCTGCTGGGCCTTTTGTTCTTACTGGCAGGGGCCTCAGGAACTCAGGTGCTTGTTACCTGCAGTAGTTCAGGTCCTAAAGAACTCATGGATGGATCATTGCAGACCCTGAAAGAAATGCTGCATCACTGCCCTCAGGGGATAGTAAGGTTCTGCTAGCTGAGGTACTTGATTGACATGTGACCTTTTTTCCTGTGTGCCTCTGCTTATAGATACTTTGTTTAATAAGTAACATAGAGCAATTTATTACTTTCTTCCGTGGACTGGCAGTGCTAGCTAGCACTCACACCTGAAAGAAGCTACTCTTATACGTCTCTTTTCTCTATAAGAATGCCACAACTTAGGGGACAGCGACAGCACTCAGCACTGTGCTAAGATCACTTCTGTGACCAGCAGAAGCGAGAAACTGTCGTAAGGCAGATGAACAGGGACAAGCAGCAGGAATCTGCATGTCAGGAGCTCAGACTATTATTTCCCTGAATGACATAAAAGTGCAGTGATACTGACCTGGATAACATGAACACATTTAGGGAATTTGTCCTCAGGCCACACCTTCCTCATAGGAGGGCAGTCCTTAATAGTGCTTACAGCAAGAAGCCCTTTGCTGTCACCAGTATAGGTGCTCATGATGTCTCTGGCTCCATCCATGTCTCAGTAATTACACTTCCCTTTCTGCTGAGGGCCCATGGGTTATCCTACAGGACACTTCATGCTCCTGTTTGTAGGAGAATGTAGATAATCACACACACTTTTATCCTGGAGTGGACAGAATAGATCTGGAATGGGAGCATCAGCCATCCAGTGGCCTAATGTTGTTAAATGACAATTTGTCCCCCTCAAAAAAGATGGCTAGGCTAGTACCATAGAACCCATCCACTTGAGCAGCCTAAAGTGAATGCTTCTCCATGAAAAAATGCAAAAATAATCATTACAAAATTTGGTATGTATTTGCTCAGAATTAGAGACTGTGGTTTGAATGAAAATGGCCCCCATAGGCTCATAGGGAGTGGCACTATTTAGAGGTATGGCCCTATTGGAGTAGGTGTAGCCTTGTTGAGGAAATATTTCACTGGGGGTGGGCTTGGAGGTTTCAGAAGCTCAAGACAGGTCCAGTGACTCACTTGCTCTTCCTGCTGTCTGTAGATCCAGAGGTAGAACTCTTAACTCCCTCTCCAGCACCATGTTGGATGTCTGCATGCTTCCCACCATGACAATAATGGACTAAACCTCTGAACTGTAAGCCACCCCCAATTAAACGTTTTTCTTCTTAAGAGTTACCATGGCAAATCTCTGAGTTCGAGGCCAGCCTGGTCTACAGAGTGAGTTCCAGAACAACCAGGGCTACAAAGAAAAACCCTGTCTTGAAGCCCCCACTCCAAAAAAAAAAAAAACAAAAACAAAAACAACGAGTTGCCATGGTATCTCATCACAGCAATAAAACCCTAACTAAGACACAGACAAAATCACAAAAAAAAAATAAGTATTTAAAAAAAAGAGACTAAAAGCACAAACATCACAAAAGCCATAAATAGGACTTTTATTCTTTACTGGTTAGTACATTGATAGTTTTTAAATTTTTAATTCAATTCTATGTGTATGACTGTTTTGTCTGCATGTATGTCTGAGTACCATATGTGTGCCTGGTGGCCATAGATGCCAGAAGATTTCCTGGAACTGGAGTTATAGAAAGTTATGAGCTGCTGTGCAGGTGCTGGGAATCAAAACCCAGTCTTTCGTAAGAGCAGCAAGTTCTCTTAACTACTAATCCATCTCTCCAGTCCCTATGTTGCTACTTTTAAAATTATCTCTTCTAACAATTTTGAAATATTATTTTCCAAGAAAAAAATAACTTAGCCCCTCAAATGGGTGATTGAACCCTCAAAGTGGCTTATTCTAAAGAACTTGAGCTGTTGTTGCCTTATTAGTGATAGGAGGAGAAGTATCTTCTTAAGAATGCTAGTAAGGGGGCTGGAGAGATGGCTCAGAGGTTAAGAGCATTTGTTGTTCTTGCAGAGGACCCTGGTTCTATTCCCAGCACTCACATGGTAGCTCACGAACATCCATAACTCCAGTTCCAGGAAATCCAGTGCCCGCTTCTGACCTCAGACACCAGGCACAGACATATAGTGTGAGCAAAACATTCATACAGATAAAATAAGTCTGTTTTGTTTCTAAGACAGGGTCTTTCTACATATTCCTGTAGACCAGGGTGGTGCTGGACTCATACGGCTCCACCAGCTTCTGTCTCTTGAGGGTTGGTATTAAAGACATGCTCCATCACACCCGGAAAAATAAATCTTTTGTTAAAAAAAAAAAAGAAAAAAAAAAGAAAAAGAGATTGCTGCTAAGGGGCTGGAGAGTTAGTTCAGTAGTTAAGAGAGCTGGTGGCTCTTCCAGAGGACCTAGGTTCAATACCCAGCACCCACATAGTGGCTTACAACCGTCTGTAACTCCAGCTCCAGGGAATCCAACACTTTCTTTGATCTCTGAAGCCACCAGGAACATACACGATGCATATACATACGTGCAAGCAAAACAAACAAGCAATGAAAAGACTGCTGTTAAAGTTGAGAGAACACTGCCCAGTGTTGACACGAAAACCACAGCTCTCTTCTTTAAAGGAACAAGAGTTTATTCTGGAGCCATTTTGAGTGACCATGGCCCAGAAACACAGATTTAAGTTACCCCAAATTCCATATTCCATCACAAAAACAATTTCATGAAGTTGTATAATTTTATGGAACAAAGTAAGTCATAAATCAATGAAGTTTAAAATATATTGGTGGATAAATCAGCGAGGTGATTTAAAAACTGTGGGGGGAGGTTTTCTATAAACTTCAGATGTTATATGATGACATTCTTAGCTTTTGGGCTGGTAGAAACTAGTGGTCCGCTAAATCAGTAGATTTTAAAAGGCTTTTATTAATCAGTCGCAGGATGTTAGTTCTGATATAGAGGTGGGCAAGAAATGGCTGTTCATGGGGGTAAAACTAGCCCAAGATAAGGTAATTAGCCTCTGGACCTGCAACATTCCAACCTCTTCACATCATTGCAGTTTTAATCAGTCCATCAGCCTTGGCAGACAGAGAGTCTTTCCAGAAATTCTTGTTCACACTAGTTTTTCATTTATAAGATGGGAGGTTTGGAAATTGGCTGCGTCTGAGGTAACCAATGTGAATTCCCTCTGATGCACTCTGTGACAGCACATCTGTTACTTTGAGTGTTAGTACCCTGTACCACCTTATCTATCAGCATTTTCTGTGGAACCAATAAGACCCTGAACCAAGCAGCCAGCCACAGCCTTCCTGGAAGTTATTTTCTATTACAGAATGCCTGGCCCTCACTCTGTTAAGAAAAGAAATGACTAGAAAGAATGTTATCTCTGCAAAGTTCCAACTGATATCTCTGCAACTTAATTTCCTCTTTGTCATGTCATAAAGTGCCTACTTCCCCAGCAGCAGACCAACCAGAGAAAAGTTGGAAATAATATAGACCATGGGTCAGGATTAGTTATGTTCACCTTATTGAGTTTTACAAAGATATGTAAATATGCAACCAGGGCCTTTTAGGACCTTGGAAGGGGCTTTATTAGCTTCTTAGTGAGTGATACCATTGTGGACCCACAGTTTTTCTAGGGGTCCTTTGTCCTTCTTTGCATTTGCAGACTATATCTAGGATGGTCTATGCCCTCAACAGCCCAGGGTGCTAAGAAACTAGCCTTCTCCCAGAGGCTAAGGCACATGACATTTTTGGCTTTCTCCCCTCAACTTCTGGCCATTGGCCCAGCATCCACTTTCAAATCCAGGCAGGTTCTAGTCAGGTGGCCTGCAGCCATACAGACAGCTGTGTGGAAAGACACACAACCTACACTTACTTAGGGAAGAGACCTGATACGCCAAGCAGGCTCTGGCGACACCAGTTTTGATTGGAACAGATGCAGCCCAAGCTTTTGTTTGGCCTCCCAAGGAATAAGTGGGTGAGGTAGGGGCTATAGAATTGATGACCTGCACATCCTACTGGGGCTTTATGGCAGGGTCTGTTGTCCACCTTCTTGGGATTCTAGAGCAAGAACTTGGTGTGAGTCTGGGCTTTGAAATGTTTAGTCTTTATATCAAAGGTACTCCATTTGCTGTCTGGAATTAGCCAACCTAGGGTATATCTAGGATCAAAGCCCTAAATGTCACAGAACACAGAAAGTAAGAAAATATAGTTAATACAAGCAAGATATATAAAAAGTGGAGGTTAGCCATCTAAAAGAATAAGCTAAACTTTTGGAAAAAAATCTCAAGATTTTGTGTAACAGAAAATGAGCAAGGAAGGTGATGACATAGGATAGAGCCCACTGGGAAGAACTGGCAAGGCAGGCAGGCTCCTTGCCTCTTCTTCCTCTGCTCAACTAGAGGCAAGACCAAAGCCCCCAGCTTGGTGACAAAAAGTGAGTTGAGTTGAGTAGAAAGAAAAGATAAGAAACATAAATAGCCTGGGGAGAAAATTTGCCCAAATTTGACTGTTTTTTTTTTTAACCTGGAAAAAATTAAAGTGTGTTCTGGTGGGTTATTGTGGTCTGATGCTGTAGTTCCCTTTGTCAAGGCTCCATATCCCAATCTCACATATTAAAAATGGCAGAGTGAACCCCACACACTACTCATGCATATTCCTCTTCCAGACACTGGTTCATGCTCCCTTTGGTGTCATTTTAACAATGCTCAGAACAGCCTGCCTCAGCCTTGGGTAGACACTCAGCTCTCAGCACTTCCCTTTGGATTCCCATTTGTGATCACAACTTCTTGGGAAAGAGCCTTTCTCCCCTCCTCTCCAGGAGTAGATACAGTATTTTATATAAGCCACACTCCTTCAGACAACAAGTCCTGTGCCTTGTAATTTTCTTTGGGCTCTGCCAGGAACATATTCCTTGTTTATAAATTGTTTTTCCATGGGCATCTTCACTGGGGCCCTTGAGGCTCTCCACTGTGACTGCTTTGGGCACCTCTTCTCTCATCCACAAGCCCTGAGTCAGGCTCCTTCTGAGTTCAACAGTTGTCCCCTCACCCTTTTGAAAGAACCACTAGAATGGTACAGGCCCAGGCACTTGCAAGGCCTTCCTACAGAGAGGCCCTTGTAGACCTTAACCTATCCATCTTCTGCTGCCCACAAACAGACTTCTCTAAAACAAGATGGAGCCAAACCTGGGCCCTCTGGTGTGTTTGTCTCCAGAAGCAGACAATTTCCCATGTCCAATTCCTTGCCAAAGGCTAGGGTACCCAAGATGTCCCCTTTGCCTCAGATCTCAGACTACCTGGTGGGACCCTTAGTATTCATGGAATGGGTGACAATGGAAGCTGGCGGATTGCTGGAAGCACTCTGACCAAAATCTGTGATGGCGTTGAGAGGAACTGATGACATCCATCTCCTAGCCAGAATGTTCCCAGTACCAGATGGGCCTACACCTAGCCACTCTCTAGGCAGTCTCTTAGCACACAATGCTCTCAAATGACACATGGATTTATCCTCACATGTATGATACACACTGCTGGGCTGGAAAACTCTGGAAATTTGCTCTCTGGTACTCAAATACAAATCAAAAGTACATACATGTCATTAGGCCACACAATACCAGGCCTTGCTAGAATATCTTACCTTCTTTTCTTTCAGGATGTCACTCTTATGTCTGCTGAGTCCCCATACCTGGCTTATGAGTCTTGGTTTAGTTTTAGGGCAATCTTCTGAGGTCACCATAATCCCCTCTTCTGCGTTGTATCTTCTGCTGCCTCCCTGTGTAAGCACACCGTTGCATCTGGGACCCACTGGATAATCCAGGATAATCTCACATCTCAAGATCCTAATGCAATTATGCCTGCAAATACCCATCCCCACATCACGCAATAAAGACTGCATGTTCCAAAACTATGGCAGTGGAATTCTAACCCTGACACCGACCTCTAGTGCCTACACCGCTATTACCATTCAGTGTAACTCTCCAGACACATTTGTCTTCATGCCCCCATAAGACACTCCTGCCACCATGGCTTTCTGCAGTCACAATTAATTAGATTTACACAGCTTTTATACTCCTACTTTTCATTCTTTCTGGTTCCTCTGCATCTGACTAGGGATCATTATCTTTCTGCTTAAAGAATAACATGTAACATTTCCCTAATTAAAAAATGGGTGGTTGCCGGGCGGTGGTGGCGCACGTCTTTAATCCCAGCACTCGGGAGGCAGAGGCAGGTGGATCTTTGTGAGTTCGAGGCCAGCCTGGTCTACAGAGCGAGATCCAGGTAAGGCACAAAGCTACACAGAGAAACCCTGTCTCAAAAAAACCAAAAAATAAAAAATAAAAAAAAATGGGTGGCAACAGTTGTTTTCACAATTTGTCTAAAATGTTTCTATTCAACCTTTGGCTTTCAAAGTATCTGTGTATCTATGTATGACATATAGATATGTTTCTTGCTATGTTGCCCAGGCTGGTCTCAAACTTTTAGGTTTAAGCAATCCTTCAACATCCTCCTCAACTTCCTGAGTGTCTGAGAATTGAAGCATATATCATAGCACCTAACTGGATTTTTTTTGTGCCGAATTTAGAATTTTAAGTTACTAGTTGCTTATATGATAGCTAAATTTTTGGCAATGTGATACAAGCTAGGGTCTTCTGGGAAGAGGAATCCTCAATTGGGAAAACGTCTTCATCAAACTGGCCTGTAGGGAAGTCTGTGGGGGCATTTTCTTGATTAGTGACTGATGTGGTTGAGTCCAACCCACTATGGATAGTGTACCCTGGGCAGGTGGCCATGAGAATCAAGCCAATAAGGAGCTTTCCACCACTGCCTCTGCTGCAGTTCCTGCCTTGAGTTCCAGCCTTGACTTCTTTCGATGATGAACTGTGATTGGGAGGCATAAGCCAAATAAACCCTACCCCTACCCCCGACCCAAGTTGCTTTTTGGTCAGCATGTTTATCACAGCAAAGAAAGAAAACTAAGATGCTTCTTTCAGGACTTAGAAGGTTTGTTTTCAGTCTTCGGGTCAGTACTTCTGCTGGAGTCAGTGTTCATTTTATTGTTTGGCTCTTTGAAGGCAATAGGTCATTTCCATTGGCTACTTCCAGTATTACTTTTTTGCTTCATTTCATCTTTTTCCTCTTGATCTTTACAGTTCCCTTTAAATATTTTTTTCAGTGCTGGGGTTCTGCATATGGCTTTGCACATACTAGGCAAGAACTGCACCATTAAACTACAGTCCCAGTTCTTGACTTTTTGAGACAGGGTCTTGTTGTGTAGCCTAGGCTGCCTTAAAATGTGATTCTCCTGTTTCAGCTCCTGAGTGCTAAGATTACAAACATGTACCATGCCAGGCTCTTTTTATAGAGCTACATGTATGTCTGTGTACCATGTGTGTGCAGTGCCTATGGTGGCAAGAAGACAATGTTGGATCCAGTAAGATCCAGTAACTCCTGGAGCTGGAGTTGCAGACAATTGTGAGCCACTGTGTGGGTGCTAGTAATTGAACCCAGGTGTAGGCAGATTTTTCTGTCCATCCATACAGCTCCCAAATCATGACACAGAGATATTATTAATTATGAAAGCTTGGCTGATAGCTTAGACTTGTGTCTAACTAGCTCTTATAACCTAAATTAACACATTTACATTGATTTACTTTCTGCCTCATGGCTTTATTACCTCATCTTTGTATTTCCCATCCTGCTTACTTTGTGTCCAGCTGATGACTCAGCACTTCTTCTTCCCAGCCCTGAAAATGCTGCCTAGCTGTTGGCCATTCAGCTTTTTATTAAACCAATCTGAGTGACACATCTTCACAGTGTGCAAAAAGATTATTCCGCAACATTTCCCTTTTTTGTCTAAATAAAAAGAAAAGCTTTGATTCTAACATAGTAAAGCTATATCATAGTAAAACTAAGAACAATTATCAGGTATTGTCTAAATAGAAAGGAAAGGCATTAACTTTAACACATGAAACAAAAAGAATAATCATCAAGAATTACATTTATAATGCCCAGTCCATTTGTATTTGGTAAATTTAGAGAAAATACTCCATTATCTATCCTCTCTTGATGAGTCCAAAGTTTTGTATCTAATTTATCTTCTATCACAACTAAGGAAAACTATAACTATAACTATCTAGTCTTCAACTCCATCAAAGACCCTAGAAGGATATAATATTACTTGAGTAAACAGGAAGTGCAGTGTAAGCTACTTCCCAAACTATAGAAACAACAGAGCCAACTGGCTGCTTGGACAGTCACCCCAAGATTCCTCTGCAAAGTTGGGGCTTCCATCTTTGGCCCACAGGCCTAGAATATCTGACAAACTTTTCTATGAAGCAGGAATTTCAAAGGACTGTCCTGCCTTCTCTTGGCAAAGTTCAACAGTCTTTGTCCTTTGTGTCCTGCTTGTCCAGTTTGTACTGTACAAACTGGTCAGCAGTCAAGACAAGAGCAGTTTCTTATCCAACTAGCTAGTTTTGCCATATTGAAAGCAAACTCTATACTTAGTTTTTTCAAAGCCCATCATCTTTTCTGAAGTAAATTGGTGCTACCAGGAGCAAATGTGTCTCATTGTCATACAAAGTCCTATGTTATTTAAACATTAAAATCCCATATTCTGTAGGTCTCTGAAGTGCTTGAAGACCATCTATCTATCTAAAATGTCTCTGACTGACCTTGAAAATATACCTAACATGACTCTAAGTTTGATTGTTATAGATGACTATTAACATGTATTTCTTTATTATCCTAAATAGCTTTCAAGAACTAGAACTTGGGCTGGAGAGATGGCTCAGAGGGTAAGAGCACTGGCTGCTCTCCCAGAGGTCTGGAGTTCAATTCCCAGCAACCATATGGTGGTTCACAACCATCTGAAATGAGATTTGGTGCCCTCTTCTGGCATGCAGGCAGAACACTGTATACATAATAAATAAACCTTTTTTTAAAAAAAAAGAACTAGAACTTTACATTACATTTTTAAATGAGCTGTATATGTATAAAACCTTAAACAAGAAATAGAAGCATATAACACAGTATAACAAAAATAACCTTACATTTGTATCATTATACAAAAATATTTACATAAGAGTATACTTACACAAGAGTAGAAACATATATACCATATAACAAAAATAACCTTAAATTTGTATCAATATACAAAAATCCATACCAATGTTAAATATTTGAGATTAGTCATTGCTTTTTTAAAGATTTATTTATTTTTATGTGCATTGGTATTTGCCTGCATGTATGTCTGTGTGAAGATGCCAGATCCCTGGAACTGGAGTTATAGACAGCTGTGAGCTGCTATGTGAGTGCTGGGAATTGAACTCAGGTCCTCTGGAAGAGCAGCCAGTGTTCTTAACCACTAAGCCATCTCTCCAGCCCTAGTCATTTTTTTTTAGTTTGAAAGTAGATACAATAATCTATCCTTTTATCCTATTATTTCTATACCCCCCCTTTTCCTTTTCAGAACAAGATTCCTGAATCTAATTCCCTTTACCTAGTATCCTCCATGACCAATAACAGCTGGTGACAACCCCCCCTAAGCAATGACAAACATCCATTGAACAACCAAAAACCAGCCTCTTGGGAATGTGGATCCTGTTCTTAAAATTACTTTCTGTTGTCTGGGGGAATAGCATCTTTAGGGGACTCTGAAAAAATTAAAATAGTGATCAAGTCCTGGCTAGACTAGTCTGTGAGTTTGGACCATCTCAGCCAGCAGCCTTGAAGCTGTTCTGGATGCAGAACTCTGAGGAAACTGCAACAGAGGCACTCTAAGAGGCTGGATCACTTGGGCCACCCATTTTTATTGGTGTCTGGTCCCCTTGCTCTGAAAACATATAAATATACACATCTATATTAGCACAAATATGGACTATGTGTTGTACTCAAACCAGCCAAAGATGATGTTTTGTTTTATGTTTGAGCAGATAAAATATATGTGACCTGTCTTGTAGTTTTTCTACATTTTTTTATGTCTGTAACCAGAATTTTCAGGGGTCTCCCCTAATCAAATCTGATCTCTATCAACCTTGAATCCACAGCCTTTCATTTTCTGTGGAAACAAAGCATAACCTCTTTTCCAATGTAACATATTTTTTGACCTCCATTTTGAAGTTAAGACATTTAAAAAAATATATAGGTTGTTTTAATTTAGTAGTTTTTATAATCCAATGTGTCTCAGCAGCTATTGTTTGATCATCAGCAATCAAAACATTTAAAGTTAATACAACACCATACAGGGTCCAGACTCCCTGTGTAGTTCCCATATCTACATGGCTTATCCTCTTTTTTTATTATTTCTCTCTTTAAAGACTTTATTTTATTATTGTTAAACCATTATTCCTTATGACTGTCTATACCATTTTTCTTTTTTTTCCTTTAAGCCTATGCACATTGTTAAACACACTGTAACCTGCTTAGAGGTTTTTTTTTCATCTGAACCTGCTTTACTGCTTATCTGTAACCTTTTCTGTCTGCATGACCAAAATCTTAAACCACTGTACACCTTAGCTCATGGTGCACTGGGGGCTCAAGCCCACAGGTAGCAACCGGGAGACACATCTCTGTATCACAGCCCGCATGAGACTGTGGGACTAGGAAGCTGCATTTGGCTCCATTTTTCGTGTGTTTGGAATCTTTATTTAAGCTTTCTCAGTTCTTATGTGGACATACGTGCCCCCACATTAGACACCATTTGTAGGCAGATTTTTCTGTCCTGCCATCCTGCTCCCAAATCATGACACAGAGACATTATTACTTATGAAAGCTTTCCTGATATCTTAGGATTGCTTCTAATTAGCTCTTATAAAAATTAACTCATTTATATTAATTTACTTTCTACTTTGTGGCTACATCTCTATATTGCCCATCCTGCTTGCTCTGCATCCGGCTGGCGACTCCACCCTTCTTCTTCAGCATCCTCTGTGCCCCTAAAATCCTGCCTAGCTATTGGCCATTCAGCTTTTTATTAAACCAATCTGAGTGACACATCTTCACAGTATACAAAAAGATTATTCCACAACACCCAGGTCCTCTGGGAGAGCAGTCAGTGCCATTAACTGGTGAGATATCTCTCCAGTCTACACAATGATTTACTTTTAATCTGATAGCTTGATTGTCTCTGTGTGTGTGCACAAATGTGTGTTCATGGAGATAAGAGATCAGATGGGTGTCATCCTTAATTGTTCTCCATCTCTGTGTTCTTTAACACTTTAATTATTTGTGTATATTGTGGTGATGTATTGTGTCCCCAACATATTGTGCACCCTAATAAAGTTTATCCGAGGATCAGAGGAAAAAGCCAGCCACTCTAGTAAACATAGAGGTCAGGCAATGGTAGCACAGGCCTTTAATCCTATCACTCGGGAAGCAGAGATCCATCTGGATCTCTGCGAGTTCAAGGCCACACTGGGAACAGAGCCAGGTGTGGTGGCACACACCTTTAATCCCAGCACTAACCATAAAGGTCTGGAGGTCTGTACAGACAGACAGGAAGTGACAGAGCTGGGCAGGAAGAGGAAATGATGTAGCTGGACTGAGAGAGGAAATGAGATGGCAGAACAGAAAGGCATATAGGCGTGGGTATACAGGAAGTAGGTCTCTTTGGAGACTGGGATGAGGTTGTCTGTGGCTTGTACTATTTCTCTGATCTCTCAGTTTTTCACCCCAATATCTGGCTCCGGGTTTTTATTAATAAGACCATTTAGCAATTCATCTTACAGTATATATGTGTAGGAGCACTTGAGTGCCACAGCATGTATGCGGAGGCCAGAGGACAACTTACAGGAGTCAGTTCTTTTTTTCTACCATTCCAGAGACTGAGTTCACGTCCTCAGGCTTGGCAGCAAGTGTTCATATCTGCTATGCTATTTCACCAACTCTACCTGCTTTTTGAGACAAGGTCTCTCAAATGTGGAGCTCTAAATTGGGCTCAAACTCAGGTCACTTTACTAACTCAGTCATCTTCCTGGCCCCTAATTTTCTTAATTCACTTTCAGAAAGGTATCACAATGGTCCTTTCAAATACCTTTTACACTCTATTACCCCTTGTTTCCAGCTGCAAATTTAATCATACCATTAGACCTTTTTTCTAAATCTGTCCTGTGGTTTCTGTTAATTTTTTTTCTGTGTTTCAGTATTATTGTCTCCAAAATCTATCTTCCAGTTCCTTACTTCTTTCTTTAGCTGGGTCTAATTTGTAGCTAATCTAATCCATTAAGGTTCTGCTACCTTTATGATCTACATACAACAAAACAGAGCATTTTAAGTAGTGCCATTTGATAAGTTTTCTTGTAGTTTTTGTGTTTTCTTCAACATTTTTATGTTGAAAAAATTTGAAGGAGCTGGAAAGATGATTCAGTGGTTAAGAGAACCCACTATTGTTGCGGAAGACCCAGATTCAGGTCCCAGCACCCACATGGTGACTCACAACTACCTGTAACTCTAGTTCCAGGGCATCTGACACTCACTTTTAGCCTCCGTGAGCACCAAGCAGGTACATGGTGCACATACAAACATGCAGACATTCACACATGCACATAAGATAAAAAAAAATAGGCAGCTGGAGGTGGTGATACATGACTTTAATCCCAGCACCTGGAAGGCAGAGGCAGGATCTCCAAGTTTGAGGCAGGCCTGGTCTACAGATCAAGTTCTAGGATAGCAAGGGCTACATAAAGAAATCTTGTCTCAAAAAACTATTACTAGCCGGGCGGTGGTGGCACACGCCTTTAATCCCAGCACTTGGGAGGCAGAGCCAGGCAGATCTCTGTGAGTTCGAGGCCAGCCTGGGCTACCAAGTGAGTTCCAGGAAAAGGCACAAAGCTACACAGAGAAACCCTGTCTCGAAAAACCAAAAAAACAAAAACAAAAACAAAAAAAACTACTACTACTACTACTACTACTACTACTACTACTACTACTACTAATAATAATAATAATAATGATAGGGTCAGGCATGGAAGCACATGGCTTTGATCTCAGCACTCAGGAGACAGAAAAAAACAGATGCCTGTGAGTTCTATGCCAGCCTGATTTCCATAGTAAGTTCCAAGCCAGCCAGGGCTACATATGGAGATTCTGTCTCAAAAAATAATCATTTGTTTTCAAATGTACAAAAGAGTTAGGATAGTAGTACATATTTTTACCCTGGATCAACTAGTAATTAACATTTTGCTAAATTTGCTTTACCTCACATATTATGTATAATCATACTATTACTCTTCTGTTTGAACTTCAAAGTCATTTGGACAAAGACCCTTTGATTCCAAATATGTCAGCCCAGATATGAAAGGAACAAGTGCATCTCCATTCCCACTGTGATGCAGTCCAGTCAGTTAACCACCTTGGAATTATCACTGATAGAGTTTTATTGAGCAATATACAGTACATTTTCAGGTTAAGAATTTTTACCAGTGTTCTCTGTGTGATTGATCATCTTTTCCTGACCCAGGATTCATTCTAGCACCAGTTAATAACACACAGATGAAGCTGGAGCTTCCTGGAGTAGAGGGAATATGTTCTCTTCAATCAGGTGAAGTATACTTACCTTCACTCACTCAGGACATGAGGAGATTTGAACTTTAGTTCAGTTTCTGTCTCACCTTCACTTTCCGGAAATAGTCCTCTAATGCACTGAGCCTGACCTTCAGCTTCTATAGCACAGCCCCCATAAGACTGTCCCAACTTCACAGCTTCTTGGTCCCTGCTTTCCTGATTGAAAATCTCCAGCTGTAAATGCTGTTCTTGTCATCAGAGAAACTGTGACCCCAAGAATCCTGCCATCACTGGTTGTTCTAATGAAGGTTAGTCTGAAACAATCTTGCTCTCACTGCTGTCTCCCTCTTTAGTTTCAGCCTGGAGTCTTTACTGTTACTTCAGCTTTTAGATTATTTAAAATGCTCCACTCACTATTTTCGCAGTTGTCTCTGGGGTATTTACCATCTCTATATTGTTTCTAGAACATTTTTGTGTGATTGTTTTATCCTTGCCTCCTTCACCCCACCTTGTCTTTTTTTTTCCCCCTTTGGAGCATCTTACTATGTAGCTCAGGCTATCCCAGTCATTTCTGTTGGGTGTTGGTGAGTGCCCAACATTGATGCTTTGCTGTCTGCTGCTTCTATTCACTACTTGATATTTACTATTTCACTTTTGCTATGTGCTTAATAAACCCACTAACTCAAGATCAAAAGTACAGCTTCTATATCTTCATACAGAACAGAATACCCTACCAGGTAGTATCCAGAGGTTGCCTATGGACACTGAGCTTTGAATTTCAGTCATTGCAGAAATGCCACCTGGTCTCCTGACTTTCTGATCCTTGAATAGGTTATGACATAAGAACTTTCATTTCTCTACCTAGAAACCTTCCCTTTACCAACTGTCCTGAGGACCTAAGACTTCAAGTCATCGACCTAAGCGACTATCAACACCAGTTGTTTGACTCCAGGGAAGGTCTCCTGTTGGTGTCGGGGAAGACTGCACGAGAAAGGGTTGTTTTACGGGGTCGTGAAACTTGATTGCTTTTATTGTTGAGGGAACCCCAGAAGTTAAAGGCATGTGCTACCAAGACTGCCAGGAATTGGAGTCTTTAGAGACTAGTTGATTTTCTTCCACTGTTGCTAATATCCTACTCAGCGTGTGTGCACCATTCAAATCTTAAAGACTTGCACTATTGACCCTGCCTTTCACAGACATCCAGGATTGACCTTTGGCTGTCCACTACAAGTGGCCACTTGGCTTCTGAAGCGTCTTTGACCACACGCTTGTTTGTCCTACAGCAGCCCCGTTTCAGGAAAAGGAATAGATTCTCATTGCCAAAGCTCTGGAGTACTCTTTATTTTCTCCGCAAACCCAATCCTTGGAGCAGTCCCGCAGCGCCATCTTCTGGTACAGCTCTTCACCTCCACTCCTCCAGAGGCAGTAGTGTCTGATTTGCTTTTCAGACCTCGTGTAGGCCTCCCGAGAGATCTTTGCGGGCATCGCCAAGAATAACGGCCTCACTGAGACACCCAAGGCCAGTGTTCTCCCAAGCACTGCCAGTGTTCGTTCGGCGTTTGGAGCTTCTGAGATGCAGCAGCCTGGGCGGTACTCGCCACGGGAAGAGGCGGCGCGCGCTGGGTTCTGTCCTGCCCTAGCCGGGCGAGCGGTCACGTGGGGCGCTACCCGGAGGCGGAACTACTAAGAACGAGACCTAAAGGCTTGCAGATCGGGAGCTCCAGGTTACCTTAGTCATGCGCTCCCCGCGTCCCACCTCCGCTACGCTGGCATTTCTAGCTGTGTTCTTGGCTGCGCCCTTGGCTGTGGCTGAGACCCCATACCTGGTTCGTGTGGACGCAGCCCGCCCGCTGAGGCCTCTGTTGCACTTTTGGAGGAGCACCGGCTTCTGGTGAGGCCCACTGCATGCACTTGCCAAGTCCAGGAAAGCCTCTTGCTCCATTCTCTGGGTTTCTCTCATCAGACCTTTGGGCTCTCTGCCCATCATTCTTGGACACTCAGGAGTGAAGATCAAACTTCTTCCTTCGGGGTGTGGCGTGTGTTTTCCACTTTAGTGGGTTTCCCGAGTGCCAGAGCCTCCCTAAATGGTCCCCAGGGATCAAGAGCATGGTACTCCGACTATAGGCTCATGATTGGTACTTTGGCAGAACCTAGGACTCTCCCAAAGTACTAAGACCTGACCTCGAGTGTTGGACCAGACCTGGTTTCTGACTGCCTCCAAGTCTTTCTAGGAATTTACAGATCCTCTTCTATGGCAGGCAGATGTCCTATTAGAATATGGTACTGTGTCCTATGGGAACCCACCTCCCAGAGACAAGACTAGAAAATTTCTGGTGAAAGGGCTACTTTATCATACAATGTGGAGACACACACTGTTCCTCTGCAAAGGCCTGGCAGTCAGGTGCTAAATGTATAGAACCTGGTCTGCTGCAGGCCCCTGCTTAGGACAAACACTTTACTTCTTTGTCCTGTCCCCAGCCCCCCACTGCCTCACGACCAGGCTGACCAGTACGACCTTAGTTGGGACCAGCAACTGAACCTTGCCTACATAGGTGCCGTACCTCACAGTGGCATCGAGCAGGTCCGGATACATTGGCTGCTGGATCTCATCACAGCCAGGTGGGTGATGCCGAGGTGGGTGCCCTGGGAGCTACTGGTCAGAGCCTGTCTTACAGAGATGCTGAGGTGGTGGATCTGACCTTGTCAGGGCCAGCTGTGGAGCACAGTGCTGGGCTGTTGGTTGGGAAGCATCATGGTAGGGCACAGGGCCGGGACTGCACTGCCTGTTAGAGCATCCTGTTGGGCAGAACACGAAGGGAAGGTCTGCTTGGCTATGCCAAGGGCAGCCCCTGGACAGAGCACAGGTGGTTTCCTTCTAAGGGTTTCTTAGAAGTACAGAATGGGGTTGGTGTATACCGTGCCTGGCTCTGTACCATACATGTGTCCGTTGTGGTCACTAGTATAAGCTGTGTAGAGACATCATACTTGAAGGTCAGGTTGGGGTTATATCAGTCACATCATCTTAGACAGTGAACTGGGCCATCTGTTCTGGAGCATGTGACTGCCTTTGCAAGGGCCCAACCAAGATGAGCACCAGGCATGAGAAGGCCTTTCAGAAATTCAGACCCTTGCCGCTGGGCCATATGTTCAGCTCATATCTGGTGGTGCAGGGGGAGAGAAAGTGTCCTTTTGGCATCTTGGAGGCCACATAATTTGCAGGACTTTTTTTCAGATAAGATGGTAACAGAATATCAAACTGGGCACTTCCTTGGCTGAGGGATCAGATGTGTGGGTGCAGCTACCAGGGTTGAATAGGCACCAGGGGGCAGCAGTGGTCTCAGGTAGAAGGTCTCAATCACTGAATGTTTGGAATGAATGTGTTCCCTTTCCTAGTTGGAGTTCCCTGGCTTTTCGAGGGCAGAGATGGTCCAAGGGTACATCTCTCTAATGACTCCATCCTTCATATCACTCCTACAAAGGAGCTCAGTACTGGCTTGTGGACATGGGTCTTAGTCCTGCTAGAAAGCAGAGTCAGCAGCCACCAGCTCCTCATGGCGGGCACGTGCAGCCTCCACGGCACTGTGTACACTGGGGAACAGCAGCTCATCCTCAGCTCCCTGGTCTTCTCCAAGGAAACCGCCTTTCCTCAGTGTGTCCCTCACTGAGGGACTGCAGCAGGCCAGAAGCAGGGTGATGTCCAGGGCTCTGTAGTCTCTGTGCAGGTCCTTCAGTGTGGCCATGCCAGCCACATCCAGAAACAGCAGTGGTGCACAGTCAATGACCACTGTGTGGAAACCAAATGCCAGGGGTACCACCAGCCCAGCCCCACTGCTCACTGAACCCATATCCTTGCCGTCAACAAGATTTCTGTCACTGACACCCACCTCTGGGCCCTTCTCCTTCCTGGTGGCTGAGTGCCCTGCGTCCAGCCCTGTGAGGCTATAGAGTGACCGCAAGAAGAAGTCCTTGTTGGCATAGTATAGTGGGCCTGTGAAACGGAACACTCGCACTTCAGGTGGGGGCAGGAGGCCTTCGAACTCAGAAGCATCCTCATAGAAGGTTGAGTCTCCAATTCGAGCGAGAAGGGCAGCCCGTGGACGCTGTGTGCGGATTGCCAGGCTGAGCAGTGAGAAGAACAGCCCAGCTAACAGTCCAGCCTCGGTGCTGACCAGCACACAGGTGGCTGCAGTAGCCACCCAGACTAGTGCATCAGCAGGGCTTAGCCACCAAAGCTGTGGGAGGTCCTTCACTTTTCGCAGTGCCCCTCGCAGGCTGACAACAATGATACACGCCAGCACACACCGCTGTAGATCACGAAACAGTGGAGCTAGTACCAGCAGCACCAGCAGCACCACAGCAGCACTGACCACACTGGACAGCTGGGTCTGGCAGCCAGTGGCTATCTTCACCAGGGTTTTGGACAGAGCAGCACTAGTGGCAAAACAGTGGAAGAAGGCAGGCAGCACGTTGCAGCAGCCCACAGCTAGCAGCTCTTGGTTGGCTTGAACAGAGTAGCCGTGGCTACGAGCAAACATCTCTGCCAACGAGATGGAGAAGGCTGAGCCCACAAGGGCTAGGGACATAGCATCCAGGGACACACGCCACATTATCTTAGGGTCTGGTACCTGTGGGGCTACAAAACCAGTGGGAATGTTGCCAGCCACACTCGAGCCGAACCGAGTATGGAGCTGTCCAAAGTGCGACACAAGTGTGGCTACCACAATGACTAGCAGCTCTGTGGGTACTGGCACCTTCAGGTAGTGTCGGTAGCGGTCTGAGAGCTCCTTAGCTGCGATTAGCACTCCTAGGCACACGGCACTGGTGATCATGTCACACATATTGGCCTGTCCCACACTCTGCAGCAAGCTCAGCCATGTGCGGACCACCATGCCTGGGCCCTGGTGCCGAGGGATCCGCACACCCAGCAGGTGTTTAGCTTGAGAAGTCAAGATGGTCACAGAGGCTCCCATAGCAAAACCGTCGAGCAGTGGTTGTGAGAGGTAGGTAGACACAAAGCCTAGCCGGAGGACACCCATGAGAACCTGTAAATGGAGTATAGTCAGTTTGGTAGGCCATGAGGCAGGAGCTAGCATCAGTATAACCCAAGGGGTTACAGCACAGAGCCTGGTGTCTACCCTTGCTTACTCCCCTGAATGGACTCCTGCTGTTTCCACATGCATAACGGGACAGAAGACACAGGGGCACATGGATGTTGCAGTTGGCTGTGGATGTTCACTTCTCACACTCTCACACATGCAGAAATTGGTTTTATTTCAGAATCAGGGCTGCAGGCATAAGGAGGCAGGCCCTTCCCCTGTGCCTTGTATGCAGCACACAGCTCCTTCCACCCAGTTCCCTCCTGGGCAGCCATGGAACAGACAGGAGGAACAGAGAAGACAAGGTCAGCAGAAAAGGTCTAGGTGTGGGGAGGCCAGGGGAATGCCTAGGTCCTGCCTGGGTCAGGAAGCCAAGATAGTCTAGCTCATCTGAGCCATGGCCATATTTGGCCCAGTGGCCCTTCTCAGACCACAGCTGGCCCGGCCAGCCCCACATATCCCTCCATTCTGTGACTTAAGTCCCTCTGGTATCTAGGCCTGGGCCCCACCTTGCCCTTGCTGTGCTGTTTTCTCTCTGAACCTGAAGAATTCTTCCTCCACATGCTTCCAGGCTTTTCCTGGTGGTAGTGGCAACCACCTTCCGGTGCTCTAAGAAACTGAGTCAGCCAGCCCTCTTGCTAGACAGCTAACTCCTTACCTGATAAAGTCCTGTCACCAGAGTGAGAGCGGTGGCGATTCGAATGGCATGGCAGTCCCGTCCACAGTCCTGCAGCCCAAGCACCAGTGTTGTAGTTGAGTTGTTGAGGGCGGTGCCATTGTCCCTATGCCCCAGGGAATCCTGGGAGGGGTCAAAACCAGCGAACTGGAGTTCTCGGTCCACCACCTGACCTACCATGAGGCACAGCAGGCTGAAGATGCCCACATTAACATGGCGTGAGGTGCCCATGAGGAAGTAGATAAGGTTGGCAAAGAAGGAAGTATAGAGGCTATAGATGGGCTGCAGCCCAGCCAGCAGTGAGTAGGCTATGGCCTGTGGCACCAGGATTATGCCAATGACCAACCCAGACATAACATCACCTGCCAAGTACTCTTTTGGGCGGTACTGACGCAGCCAGTGTATGGCAGGAAACAGATTCTGCACCAAAGCCTGAGCACATGGGATACTGCAGGTACAGCTCTGCTTCAGCCTGGCCTTCAGTGTTTCCAGCAAGCCCTGGGACACAGGGGGTTGCCGTCGGACCAGCACCAGAGTCCCATCCTTCTGTTGGGGCTCAGGAGAAGCATCCATCCTGTCAGACCAGGCACTTTGGCCAATCTGCAAGGGAGAATGGGCATGGTTAGGAGCCCAGGACCCAGCTTCACAGTGAGTGTTTGTCCACCCAAACACAGACACCAGACATCAGAGATTGTTCTTCCATTAAGCACGTGTTCTTCTGTGTGGATGGATGTAAGGCCTTGAGCACCAAAAGCTAGTTTTATGGTGAGAGGTGCTTATGACAGGGAGCCATTCTACCCAGCCTCACCCCCAGTTGTGCTCTGTGTTTGTCTAGTTCAGCTCCTCTGTGAAGTCCACTTAAAGCATTCTGAAGATCACCCACCCAAGACAAGGGCTGGACTAGACCCACATATGCCCAAGCCAGTGACAACAGAGACAGATGCATGTTTGACTGAGCTCCAGCCACTCCCCATCTATCTAGATGGCAAGGGGCTTTGCCAGTCACCCCATTTCCACATGAGTTCTCCCAAGCCATCATCTGTTCTCATCTGTTCTCCTGTGAATACCATGGACCTGGAGGTTGGCAGAAGGCCTTGCATATTGTGTGTGCTGAGGCCCTTGGTCTGTGACACCCTTCCCCATGAGTTTAGAGAGTGCCTCACCAGGGACCAGTGTGCTCTGGAACCAGTGTGCTCCTTGCTCCGAGTGCTGAGCCTCTTCCCAGAGGCTCAACTATATTGAACAAGCACACTGCTCCACAGATGTCCACCTTTGGCCTAGCTGTTCTGGCCCCTTCTGACCTTGCCTTGGTACTGAAGAGTCTCAGGCCATGCTGACCACATGATGACCTTGGGTCCTGTTTACAGATTCCAAAGTACTTATTTGTAATATTAATCAAACACTCTCTGTTCTCATGGGACTCAGGACACAGTGGTGACTGTTGGAGCCCATTGTGCCTGGCTTGGGTATTGAAACAGCAGCTTCCCTGCTAGGGTGGTGGTCTATCAGGCATCCTAGCTCTTGAGAAAGATTATGAGAACAATGATACACAAGTGAAACTGAGCGGTCTGAGGCTCACCCCAAGTCTTTGGGGGCTCATGTGTGTGGAGGAAGGACTGTTAAGTGTCATCTTCCTTGTATCTGAGCAATCCCCAGAGAAATGGCAGTCTAGGTTCCTGTCTCTGCCCAGTAAACCACATCTCCTGGGGCCTGTTGTATGGGTACAAGGACAGTTCTTACCTGAGACAGTTGGCCGGCTCTGTAGGCTTTACAATATCCAGGGGCTGCCGTGGGCTGAACCTCCAGTCACTCTCGCTTCTGTTAACAGGTGGAGAACAAGGTTGGCAGGCACCTCTGAGACTGATCTGTGGGAATACTCCACTGGGCTCGCTGTTAAATTATTTACCCCCAAAATAGCTGAGTCATGGGTTTCCCCCGTCAAATGAGTGTTACTTGAGCAGCTAATTGGGTGAGCTAATCCAGCGAGTTGTACTATAATCAGAGGCTCACAAATAATTATGGTTATGTGGGCCTCTGATAAACTCCCCTTTGCAGAGGGGTGGGTGCTCCAGGTGCAACAGCTTCTGTAATGTCAGGAGGAAGAGGAGGTGGGGACAGGAGTGGCTGAGGTGCTTGAGTGTGAGGCCCCAGAGGAGCTGAGTGGAACACTTTAGCTATGAGGTTCTGGGGTCATGTACAGCTGACTCCACCTATCCAGATGCTGGTTATCTTCTCTCCACCTTCATGGAGCCTGTGCTAGCTGGAGCAAGCTGAAGCTCAGACTTTGTTCCATGTCCCTGTGTGCAGTATATGCATAAGGCTACTGCTGTGTGTGCACATACTTGTGTGAGTGAACACATGCCTGTGTTGTGCACAGCCCAAGGACTGTCAGCATCAAGATAGGTGTGTTCAATCCTGGATTGGCCTCAGATCCTGCCCCACTTCTTTTCCTCTCCTCCCTGGTACTGACCACCAGTGATCATGGTCAGGTACTTGGCCCCCATGTACCTCTGTAGGACATAGGACTTTCCTTGTAAGGATTGCCTAGAGATAAATGGCCCCTTAATATTAGCATAATTAATCCGTGCCCTCAGACTTGACGTATGCCTCCAAGTTCTGTAAGGCTGGTCAGAATCTCAGGTCCACTTCTTGTAGTGAGCAATGAGTCTCTCACATTGTACGTTGAGAGTAAGTAGTTTTGTGCTAACAGGCCTTGATCTTTTCTGTGGGCTGCTGTATTCTGGGTACTCTTCCATCCCGTCCCCTTCATTATTGCTAGAAGGCCCAGCTAGGCTGGTCTGTTGTCTCCACAGGCCCAAGCACAGTGGGCAGTTTGCCCTGGGACTGGGCAAAGTGAAGCTATACGCTTTGCTCCTCTTATCCCCAAGGGTCTTGGGAAGGGGCTTAGGATCAACAGTTGTCTTGCAGAACCAGCTGGGACCCTGAGGCGCCATTCCTCCAGGTCAGGAGATAATAATTCAGAGTCCCTTCCAGTTCACAGGTTGGACAGTCCTTTGGGACATCTGCAAGCCTTGTCCAGTTCCTGGCAGCCATGGGTCTGACCACCACTTTGTGGGTGAAATGAAACTGGAATGTGGGTAGAATGGCCAGAGCAGGAAGCCTGACTGTAAGACTAGGCAGGGCTGGATGCTCTGTGGGTTAGGTATTCCTCTACCTTTGCTCTCTGGCTCCCCACTGGATGCTGTCCTACCCCTCCAAGTAGGTCTGCTGTTCCTGGAAGAACCTATTTAGTGCCCCAGGGTCTTAACTTACTGTGCCCTACCTTTGTAGGGCTGGGCTTCCTTTTTCCCTTACAACAAGCCCTGAGCCACTGTTTGCACAGCAGTTGGGAAATGTGGTTTACAGGAGCAGTTCCCCAGTGGGTGTGGCGGGGCTAGTCAGAGCAGCCCCTCTTTTGTCAGATAAAAGGCTCCTCTAGTGGTGGTGGGGACAGCTACCACAGAGAGGCCTCTGGGGAATGTATTGTTGCTACATCTTCGAGAAGGGCAGAGCTGAAGTTGTGGAATGGATGGATCTGTAAACACAGAGGTGCTGGGGTGAAGGAGAGGGTGAGAGTATTCAACTTCCCTTCGAAGCAAAGAAAACCGAGTCGGAATGGTCCCTCCCTTCTCCACCGCCCTGGGTAGGAGGGATTAAGCCTTACATCACACATCCCCCATCCTCCATCCCCACCCCGCCCGGCCAGTGCCCACAGCCAATTGAAATGTAGATGAAGTCATGTCTTCCATGACTTGCCATGAGTCCCCTGCCCCACTCATTCTTCTGCCTCTACAGCTCTGTGCACTCAGGGTGGTGCTGCAATTGGTGTGACCAGGCCCACTGTCCCACCCTAATGTGCCATTGAACTTCGGGCTTCTTGGCTTGCTACTGGACACATATAGGGCAGGGGTGTGGGGCCGATAGGGCTGTTTGGTCCTATGCGGCTCAGTGATTTCCTTCTTTTATCTCTAAATCCACCATTTATATCTTGAATACATTTTATTTTGGAAGAAAATATTATACCCTGTCCAACAGTGGAAAATGATGGGCTAGACAGGCTCCAGGACCAGATCAGAATTTCTTCCCCAAAATTAGTCCGGGTGCGCACCTTCCTGGGGCTTCAGCAGGTTCTCCCGAGAGATACCGTTTCCGCGCTCCACGCACCACCCCCATCCTGCATAGTCGGCGGTGTCAACAGACCGTGTTCTCTTCGCCGCCATAGACCTCCCAAGCCTGCTGCGTGCATCGGCACTGGTGCTGCCGGGTGCTGCCGGGTACTGCTGCACTCCTCTGCAGGCGCGTTCCGCCTCCCCGCCCGCTCAGGTTCACCCGCGCTCACCCAGGCACTCACCAGCCGCTGCGGCCTCATCCTCTAAGCGCACGCGCTCCGCCTCTAGCGGGAGGCCTAGAGCAGTGCGATCGCTGCGGGATAGAGTGAAAAGGCCCTAGTGTGGCCTTGCTAGTGTGGCTGCATCTTTCCCTGCCGCAGCTCAGCTGGGCTATGGCTCAGGCCACTCTGCAGGGAATGGCAGACTTCCCTACACTTCACCTCACTGACTTACCCCCTCCCCTGTTTAGGATTCTTTAGCAACACCACCTTCCAAGGCAGCAGAAAGGAACTAATTCGCAGTGAAGGCCCTGGAGGTATCTCAATGGTCTAGCTATAGAGGCTGACAGGAGTGACAGGCAAACAATCAGGTCCTTACAGGGTTGCAGTCTTGGGACATCTCTGATGTGAAAGACTGGCCCAGGAATAGCCCTTTTGCTGAGGCCTGCTCCATGAATTGTGTACTCTGCTTGGTTTGTGAAGACAGGGAGCTGGTGACAGCTTCTGACCAACCCCAACAACTTGGGACTTTGGAACAAGCATTTAATCTTTATCCAAGTGCTTGTTTGGCTTTATTTATTTGCAACTGTTTTTGACCGTTGGGTGGGAAGCCAAGCAGGTCTGTTTTGTAGCTTTAGGCAGAGGCTCCAGTCCAAAAGCACAGAGGGCAGGCTAGGAGAAGCAGGACCTGAACTTGGGGGCAGTATCAATGTGACCATATAGGGTGAGGGATTGATGTGGCTAGAACTGCTGCTTCTTGTTGAGGTGGTTCTACCACCTAGTGTGGAGACTGTCTCTGACCTGCCATCCCACTCCAGACAAACCCAGAAGCTGTCTTACATATCTTCTGGAGCTACTTGTTTTTAGCAAGCTCTCAGAACCTGCAGGACTGAGACTGTACTTGTTAGCTGGTGCCTTCAACCAGTGTCAGTTGCAGATTCAGCCCTCAGGCCTGCTCTTCACCCCTTCCCCAGAATTGTAAGCCAGAGACAGCCCCAAGCATCAGCGTCCTGAAATTCATGCAGTTGTCCTGTACATTGCTCATAGCTCATCTCAGATCTGACAGTAGACGCTGTCATGGCATCTCTTCCTTCATGCCCATTGATGTCTCCTGCTTTCACCTCAGTTAACCACTACCAAGATTCTTCCAGAATGTAGTGGCTTTGCTCTGATCACCACCTTACAGGTCTCCTGTTTGGCTCTGAGTCATGTGGCCTGAATCATGTCCCGTATTCATGTGGTCACAAGTCCCTGTGTAACCCCACTCACGTCTCTGTACCTTCATTCTGCTCTAAGCCAGCTAGCTGCCTTTCTCCTGCCTGACCACCCTTAGCTTGCTCCTGTTTAAGGGCCTTTGTACCTGTCTGTTCCCTGGATAGTCTCATCACTGGTTTATGCCACCACTTGGCAGGCCTTTGATGTTACCCCTTTGGAGTGGTTTCCTCTCCCCGATCATCTTCTCCTTTCACTCTGACATTCCCCTTTTCCAAACTTGTGATGTTTTAATAAAGGTCCAGGCAATTGTCTAATGACTCTTTTCCTCTCAGAAACTGAACCCTATGAAAAAGGCCCTGTGTGGAATTGAGGAAGTCCTCCATCTTCTTTTCTTGTCCATCCATTTGTTTCTCAGTATGGAGAGAGGGAAAGGGACTGATGGGTCAGATTTGGAGCTTTGGTCTCTGAGAATGTATAGAATGAGGGTAGTGCCTACTAACTTCTGCTCGACTTCTGTCCCATACCCTGTTCCATGTCAGCTGTCTTTAAGATGCCTCATCACCTCCCCACCCCATCCCTGTCTTGTACCTTTCCTATATGACTTGCTTGTCCCTCTTACCTCAGTGTGGTGACTGACCTGAGCCTGACTTGAATCTCTTTAAAGGTTTCATGCACACACCCATACTCATTCACATTCCACTGTTAGTGACAGAAGCTTCCATAGTACCGTTTTCAGTGTCTTTAAGGCTTAGTGTGGGGTTTTATGTGCACATACTTGTACATAGTGTTTACAGACTTGTACACTGTGACAGACTTCCACAATGATGGTCTTTTCCAAAGAGAAAGCCCATTAGAAAGCCTAGATCTCCCCGGGAACTTGAGGCACCCACATGCTTAAATGTGGCCCTAGTTCCAATCTAGAGTGTAGAGAAATACTGCTGCTCTCCAGCACTGACCTTCCCTTCACAGGAAGTCATCTGGGCAGGGACTGATATACAACTTCACCCACTTGGATGCATTCCTGGACCTCCTCATGGAGAACCAGCTCCTCCCTGGTGAGTAGTGGTTCTACTTTCTCCCACCACCTGCTGTTCTATGTCCTGGTAGGTAGTGTATCTCAGCACAGACTGAGGTGCTGTTGAGGTGTAGCCCAGCTGGGCTTGGTGTGTTGGGTAGTGGGGCAGCTACCCCTTTGTGTTTCAGGATTTGAGCTGATGGGCAGTCCTTCTGGGCATTTCACAGACTTTGAGGACAAGCAGCAGGTGTTCGAATGGAGGGACTTGGTTTCTCTGTTGGCCAGAAGATATATTGGTGCATAGAAGGGGGAAATCCTGGGGGCTACAGTGGGCTGTCCTGGGGAGGCTCTCTTCCCTGATCACCCAGGCCACCTCCTGGTCTTCTTTGCCATAGACATCCCTATACCCCAGCCAGAGATGCCTTATGGGTGAGGGATTCATCTGATAGGGGTAGGGTACTTACTTGGAGCCAGATAACCCCTATCAGTGGAACCCCACCCATGGGGCCCAATCCCTAGGAGACACCAGATAGGCTCCATCCCCAGACCTGAAGGTAGAACTTCCATTGTGTAACAGCAGAGACTCTCTGCAGGTAGGTATGGGCTGACACATGTTTCCAAGTGGAACTTCGAGACTTGGAATGAGCCAGACCACCATGACTTTGACAATGTGTCCATGACTGCACAAGGTGGGCAGCATTTTTTCCAGGTCCGGTTGGGTGGGCTGCATGAGAGGGAAGCATGACAACCCCAGACCTTCAAGACCCTTTTGCCCTAGGCTTCCTGAATTACTATGATGCCTGCTCTGAGGGGCTGCGCATTGCTAGCCCCATGTTGAGGCTGGGTGGCCCTGGGGATTCATTCCACCCCCTGCCAAGGTCACCACTGTGCTGGAGCCTTCTGCGTCACTGTGCCAGTGGAACCAACTTCTTCACTGGTGAGGTGGGCGTGCGTCTGGATTATATCTCCCTGCACAAGAAGGTATGTTATTCTCCCACCCCTACCTGCCTGCTTTGAGCTGAGCCTGCACTGAGGTATATGCTGACTGCAGGGCGCAGGCAGCTCCATCTCCATCCTGGAGCAGGAGGTGGCAGTTGTGGAGCAGATCCAGCAGCTCTTCCCTGAGTTCAAGGACACCCCTATTTACAATGACGAGGCAGACCCTCTGGTGGGCTGGTCACTGCCACAACCTTGGAGAGCCGATGTGATTTATGCAGCCTTGGTGGTGAAGGTGGGTTCTTGCCATCTGGCCTCATCCAGACTCAGGAAGACTTCCTCTGGTGGGGGTGGGAACAGTATGGGTGGCCAGAGGTACAGGTCCCAACTGCTCTGATGTCCACAGGTCATTGCACAGCACCAGAATCTGCTGTTTGCCAATAGCAGTTCCTCCATTCGCTATGTGCTCCTGAGCAACGACAATGCCTTCCTGAGCTACCACCCACACCCTTTCTCCCAGCGCACACTTACTGCCCGCTTCCAGGTCAACAATACTTGCCCACCCCATGTGCAGCTTCTGAGAAAGCCAGTCCTCACAGTCATGGGGCTGATGGCCCTGCTGGGTGAGTAATGACCCAGCTTCTGCATATGCTGGGTCAAAGTGAAAATACCATGATAGCCTGGCATGTCCTGAGTGAGGACCAGCATAGAAGGACCTGGGTTGAGAGAACATGGAAATGCTGGGCAGGGACAAGCATATTTCCTCCAGCTGCTGGGTGGGTTTCTTAGGCTTGTTTTCCAAATCTCCACCTTATTCCCTCCTCTCATTCTGTGGGCTGAACAGTATGGCAGGACCTCTCAGTATGCAAATGGTGGGAGCCAGGCATTAGGGTAGGAAGCCAGGTGCTGGGTATGAGGGAGCCAACAGCCCCAGTCCTCTGCCTGTCCTGTAGATGGAGAACAACTCTGGGCGGAAGTGTCACAGGCTGGGGCTGTGTTGGACAGCAATCACACAGTGGGTGTCCTGGCCAGCACCCATCGCCCTGAAGTCTCCTCAGAGGCCTGGCGTACCACAGTCCTGATCTACACTAGTGATGACACCCATGAACACTTCAACTACAGTATCCCTGTGATGCTTCACCTTCATGGGGTACCCCCTGGCTTGGGTGAGTGGGGTTCTGAAGGAAGTTGGGAACCCAGCAGGGGTGGGACAAGGGAGATAAACCATGGTGTCTGGGTCCACAGGGCTTGTCTACGTAGTACGCTACCTAGACAATCAACTGTGCAGCCCCTACAGTGAGTGGCAGCACATGGGCCAGCCAGTCTTCCCCTCTGCAGAGCAATTCCGACATATGCGCATGGTGGAGGTTTGTGGGCAAGTAGGGAGGGAGAAGGGGTTCCTTAATTACTTAGTTACTGTAGAGAGTTGCCAACCACATGCCCCTCCCTTGTCCCCAGGACCCAGTGGTTGAGGCACCACGTCCCTTCCCTGCTGGAGGCAGCCTGACTCTACACCGGAAGCTTTCTTTGCCATCACTTCTGCTGGTGCATGTCTGCACACGCCCCTTGAAGCCACCAGGGCAGGCAAGTGGCAGCTTCCCACCCTACCTGTGAGGCTGCCTCGCTTACCCCTTCACAGCTACTCCCTCCTCACAGGTTAGCCGGCTGCGTGCACTGCCCCTAACACGTGGGCAGTTGGTTCTGGTCTGGTCGGACGAGCACGTGGGCTCCAAGTGCGTGAGTGGGGGTGGTTATCCTTCTCTATGTCATTACCCTTGTAGTCACTCACCTCCCTCCTTCATTGCCATGTGCCTCTGTGCTCTATACACACTGCACAACACCTGCACAGATCCACTTGTGTCTGAGTTGGAAATCACCTACAGTGGTAGTGTCCAGTGCTCTCCCCTCACTGTGGCCTGTCATAATTTTGAGAGTACCCAGGGACCCTAGAGGTGCCAGGAAGGGAGCTGAAGAGTATAGAGTTGTGGGTCCCCCCTATCCCGCCCATCCAGGCCAGCTGGTCCCAGATTCAGTACTGATCCAGCCCTCTCCAGGTGCCTGTGGACATATGAGATCCAGTTCTCCCAGAAGGGTGAGGTGTATACTCCAATCAGCAGGAAGCCATCTACTTTTAACCTCTTTGTGTTCAGCCCAGGTGCGCCCAAATGGACCTCAGTATAATATGGTGTGGGGTGGGTCTGGGGTTTTGGGAACTTCAGAAAATATGTGGTTTTGTGTCTGCAGACACAGCTGTGGTCTCTGGCTCCTATCGAGTACGAGCATTGGACTACTGGGCCCGGCCAGGCCCCTTCTCAGACCCTGTGACTTACGTGGATCTCTCTGCCTTATAAGAGCCACTGGCTCCTAGTGACTGGTGAGCCTGTGCTGACTGGTGAATGGGGTCAGCCAAGTTGAGCTAGACTGCCATTAGCTAGTTAGTTGACTATCAGCTCCTTTTGTTGTTTCCCCATTTTCTTTGAAAGTATCTTTCTCTACCTCAGTCTTGGGGTCTGCTTTGTGGATGAACACTACAGAGGGCCCAGCTGGAGTAACCTTTGCCTGCCTTTCTCCTTCTTCCCAGCTGTTCAAAGTTTAAATCTGGAGTTGGGAGGACGCTCAGTGGGTACAGTGCTTGCTGTGCAGGCGTGAGGACCAGAGTGCAGACATCTATTCAGAGTTTACAGATTACTCATGTAAAGGCTGGGCATGGTGATGTGTGTCTGTAGCCCTAGTGTTGGGGGGAAGGACAGACACAGGCCAGGCTCACTGGCCATCCAGTCTACCTGGAACTGCAAGACTGCAAGCTCCAGGTTCAGTAAGAAATCCTGTTTCAGAAAAATCAAGTAGAGAACTATAGAGAAGATACTCAATATTGACCTTTGGTCTACACACACACACACACACACACACACACACACACACACACACACACCTCATATACACAAATACACACCTACCCCTCAAACACACCACAGATCACACTATGCACACACAGTCTAAATTCTGTCCCTTTTCTGAGACTCGAGACAAACTCTTAGCTTGAGATTCTGTAATATCAAAAAGAAAGTTATGTACATCTGAAATACAATTGCACAGGGTAAATATCTCCATTTCAACAGGAAAATAAATGACAAGGAAGGATTTAATTGAAGCAAGACCAAACATTAAATCCTGCAGATACATTCCCAGAATTGGGGCACATGTTATTGTGATTTGAACTCTAATGTGCTAGACAGTTCTATCTTTGTGGTGTTGCCATTTACAGCCCCTGTGACCTTTCTCCTAGGCTGGTGTCTTAGGTTTTCCATGCTGTGATTAAACATGATGAACATAAGCAACTTGGGTAGGAAAAAGTTTATTTCATTTACATTTCCACATTACAATCTATCATCAAAGGAAGCCAGGGCAGGAACCTGGAGGCAGGAACTGATATAGAAGTCATAGAGAAGTGCTTACTGGCTTGTTCTCCAAGGCTTGCTCAGACTATGTTCTTATACACACCAGGACCACCAGCCAAAGGGTGGCACCTCTCACAATGGCCCGGGTCCTCCCACATCAATCACTAATTAAGAAAATGCAACACAGACTTATTGCTCATAAGTCAATCTTGTTAGGGTGTTTTCTCAGAGAGGTTCCCTCTTCCCAAATGACTCTAGCTTGTGACAAATTGACATAAAACTATCCCAGTCTTGCCACATATTACCTGGCCTCCCAAGTCTTCCTTTGAAATCTGGCCGGAAGCCTACATAACCCTGTAACTGTAATTCTTGTATTCTGTCTTCTAAGCCAGCATGCTGTGGATCACACAAAGGTCTATTATCGGCTTGAATGGTAGTTGAGGACCCTTGAGCCATCCATGACTGCTGTAAACTTGGGGTGCCTCGTTGCTTAGCCCCATGTGGGCAGAACATTATGACGATGGTAACTTGTAGAGGGGAAGGCTGTTCTCCTCATGGGGAACAGGAAGCAATATAAGGATAAAATTAAGTGTAACCATCAAAAACACTTCTTCACGGACCTGCTTTGTCCAACTAGGCCCTAGCTCCTAAAGTTTCTAGAATCTCCCAAAGCAGAACCACTACCTGGAAACCAATTGTTTAACATGTAAGTCCTTGGTGGTGCATTTAATATTCAAAATTGGCTGGATATATCACCTTGGTTCTGGCCATTGGAAAAACCCTCTCTCTTTAAGTACCAGTATTAAGTGTGCTAATACACAGCTACATCCCTTTCCAGGTGGCCTGCTGGACACATGTGTCCTTAATTCATTCTGCACATTTTCCTTCTCTCCAGCAACCCATGGAAGCCCAGCATACAGAAATTTGTGCTGCAGCCTAGGCCTGCTGCCAAGCTTTTCCAAGTTAGTATTACCTACTGTCCAGGAATAAGTCTGAATGGAATACTTGTATATACTTCGTGGCTACATCCAAATTGAGAGTTCCTCTGGCCCTGTGCCTCTTAGAAGTGGGCAGAGTGAATGAAATACAATGACTTTTTGTAGTGCTTTTTATCCCTTTGTGGACCTTAGGCTGGCCTTGAAATCCTGATCCTTCTATCTCAGCCTCTGTAGGACTGAGATTATGGGTATGTACCACCATGCCTGTCAATGACCCCTCACTTTAAATAAAATATGACATTTCCCACTGCCATGGGATCACCACAGGCTTCCCTGGAGGATCTTGAGCTTTTCAGAGCTTGTCTTCCACCTCTTGGAAGTATGTTTTACTAAGCCCTCCAGGGCATGTAACTTCTTGCCCACCAAGCCCAGTGAGCATGACCAGCAGGTTGCATTAATTTTGGAAGAGTGATGTCACCAGGCAAACTTGAGGTGTGCTGACATCCATTATGAGAAAGTAGACTGCTCTTGATGAGATAAAGAGTGCTTTCCAGTGGACAAGCTGATGTGTCAGGCAGCCAGCCCTCAGATATAGTGGGTGTTGACATGGTCATGTTTCAGCAAACCACTAACATTTAATATCCCTGGAGCAGGTTATGAGGATCTGGAGGGAGACCTCTCAGTCTCCCACTCTGTCCTGGAAACTGGAAAGGGGCATAATGGGTGGTCTTCAGTACAAGCCAATGTTGTCTGCTGACAGATGTCCCTAAGCTTCACTGACCAGTAGGCCACTTAGTTTTCAGGTAACAGGACTGCAGCCACTCAGACCTATTATCTAATCACCGTAGGAGTTCATCTTCCCTCTTCCAGGTGGGACCTAGCCTTCCTTGTTCTAGGTTCTGTGTCTGTAAAGTGGCTCAGGTCAGTAATTAATATGAGGCCCTGGAGCAACATTGTGATAGTTTGTGCTGGCAAAGGTTCCTGTGGGCCCATGTCCAGCAGCACTCTGCAGCCTATACTCTGTGGTGTAGGTAATATCTCAGGCCCTCTCATCTTGTTGATGGTATTTATCTTACTGGTCCCTTCAGTGTCACAGACTTTTGCCGGAACATTACTGTGTAAGTACTTGAGCAATACCCTTATTCAAGAGCCAGCTCAGAAACATCCCATCTGCCTGTGGTGTAATTGCTTCCAAAGGTCTTTAGATATTGTTTGGTACACTGACCATTGTCCCTGTGTACATCATGAAGGGGGTATCACCAGCCTCCTAGCCACAGTATGTGCAGGCAGAGTATTGTCCAGGTCCCTCATCCTGACTTTTGAACCCTGTAGGTACTCAGGCATACACCACAGACTTCAGACCCTTGATACTCTAGACAGTCAAGGCAGGAACTATTGAGGAAAACAGCTTACTGGTTGCTCTTCATGGCTTGCTCACCTTGCTCTCTTATTCTAGACCGTTCCACCTGACCAGAGATGGCATTAGCCACAGTAGTCTAAGTCCTCACATCAATCATTAATCAAGAAAATGCTCCCAAGACTTGCCTACAGGCCAATCTGATGGAGACAATTCCTCAATTGAGGTTTCCTGTTCACAGATCCTCTGGCTTGAGTCAAGTTGACAAAACCTAATGGTCTATGTCATAATGTCACTTCCCACCCCGATGACTGGGCATAGTTGGTCCTTGTCTCTTCTCTTGGTCTGACTTCCATATCTCCTTTTCCTCTCTTGATCCCCTTCACTCATGGCCCAGTTCAGTTTGGACACTTCCAGATGCCTCTGGCTGAACTCTCCCTCATATCTACAATAAAACCCTTCTCCTCAACCATACCTTGGAGCAATCATGTCCTTGTTTTCATTCAGGAGGCTGTATTGGTTACTTTTCTATTGCTATGGTAATACACCATGACCAAGGCATCTATGGAAGAATTTATTCTGGCTTAGTTTCAGAGGGATGAAAGTTCATTATGGCAGGAAGGCATAGCAGTAAGAAGCAGGTATGGTCTTGGGAGTAGGAAACAGAGATCACAAATCTTCAACCACACACACAAAGCAGAGAGAGTGAGCTGGAAGTTGGGTGAAGGCATAAATTCTTAAAAACCTGCCTCCAGTGTAGTCTCTTCTGAAACTCAAGACAATCTCAAAATAAAAAAGGAGTACTACATTATATACACATATGTATGTATGTTCCAACATACAAGGACACAGAATATGCCTTAGCCTTTCCAAAGGGGAGCAATGGGGGTGTAGTGGGAAAATACTGGACCTAAGTAAGACTGAACCCAGGAGGAAAAACAATAAATACTATAGCTCCATGTCTAGTGCCAAGGACTTCGGTTTTAAAGTACTTAGATGGCACCCTTACCCCCTGCTTTGCTGCCTGCGATATACATATGTCTTTTGGGGATGGTTCCAATCCCTGCCTGCAGCTCTCTTTGGCAGATGCCTTATGGCTAAGTGTCTTCAACATACTGAGGTTCATTTCAACCCAACTTCACTGTCACAGCTTCATGCAATGGCCTCTCACAGCCTCTTCATGCATGGACTCCTCTTCCAAATACTGCCTGACCTCAGTTGGAAATAAAGCTGCTGTGAACATCTGTGCATATATCTTTTGTGGACCTTCATTTCTGTTGGGTGTGGGTCTGGGAGTATGATGGCCAGAGCATATGTTAGATTCAGGCTCAGTTATTTAAGAACCTGTGAAACATTTCCAAAATTACATACTCAGCTAGCACATGTGACAGTTTGCTCTACTTCTTGCTGTGATGGATCTTTATATTGTGATCTTCTATCTTGCCACCTTGCCAAAAATGCACAAGTCATAGTGGACATTGAAGTGCCCATACAGTTGGCTTTGTCCTTTACAAATAGGGTATGTTCTACTTCTTCCCTCCAATCTGGATCTCTCACTTGCTTTTTGTTTTGTTTTTAGATAAGGCCTCACTATGAAGCCCAAGTTAGCCTCAAGCTCATAATCCTCTTGCCTTAGAAAGAGATCACAGGTGTGTAGCGGCATGGATATTTCCTGTGATTAATGCACTGAGTAAGGACCACAGGTGAAGGACTAAACAGAAGACAAGACTGAACATAAGCATCTAGTTCCTCATTTTAGGGGAAAGTAGTAGTCTTTTACTTATGTGTGAGGCTGACTGTAATTTTTTTCTTTACATTTTTATTTACTTTGATAGTTACCTTTTGCCAAGGCAAGGAAATTCCTTTCTATCCCTAGTTTGGGAACAGTCCATTCTGAGAGTCAGGAAGGGATGCTGACCTATTTTGTGTTTTTCTGTGTCTCTGTGGCCATCACCTTGGCTTTCCTGAAGTGGTTGGTTTTTGGAGGCAAAGCCAGTTTTGTAGCTGTAGAGAAAGAAACCTTTACTGATCATGACATAATGTTCTTTCTTACATTTGGGAGTGTGTGTAGAACCACATCACCATCCAGAATGGAACCATCTGTGCTGTGGGATGTTCTGTATGGCAAATGTGTTGCTGATTGGTCAATAAAACACTGATTGGCCATTGGCTAGGCAGGCAGTACAGGCAGGACAAGGAGGAGAATAAAGCTGGGAAGTGGAAGGCTGAGTCAGAGAGACACTGCCAGCTGCCATGATGACAAACAGCATGTGAAGATGCCGGTAAGCCACGAGCCATGTGGCAAGGTATAGATTTATAGAAATGGATTAATTTAAGCTTTAAGAACAGTTAGCAAGAAGCCTGCCATGGCCATACAGTTTGTAACCAATATAAGTCTCTGTGGTTACTTGGTCGGGTCTGAGCGGCTGTGGGACTGGCAGGTGAGAGAGATTTGTCCTGACTGTGGGCCAGGCAGGAAAACTTTAGCTACACATCTGGGCCTAGGTTTTTGTTTTGTTTGTGGTGTGTGTGTGTGTGTGTGTGTGTGTGTGTGTGTGTGTGTGTGTATTGTATGCATATGTGCATGTGTGAAGGTTTTAATCAAAACTTCCAATTATTTAATAGACATGGGGCTGTTAAAGTTACCTTATTAAAAAATTTTCTTGAGTTAGTTTTGGTGGTTCCTGTCTTCTAAGGAAGCTGTCTATTTTTGTCTGAGTTGTCAAATCCACTGACATAAAATGATTTTTATTCTCTATTTTGTAATTTCTCCCGCAGGGCTGTTTGTAGCTGTTAACTTTTGTTCTTCCTCTGTGTTTTTCTTTGTCAATTTTCTTGTACTTTCCAATGAATCAAGTTCTGATTTCCTCTTCTTTCTCTACAGCTTTTCTGTTAACTTCTGTGGCATTACCATCCCTCCCTTCTGCTTCCTTGGGTTCCACTACTCTGTGCTCCTTGTTCCTTTAGACAGAAGCTGAGCTTGTTCATTTGAAAGTCTTTTTTAATCAGTATTGCTATAAATTTTCCTATAGTATCCTTCTACCCCTTTCACTCATGCATACTGGGCAAGTGCTCTCCCACTGAATGACACCCATCTCTATTGTTCATTTTTTGCAATAATTCCATTGGGATCAGAGAACATGCTCTGCATTATTTGAATCCTTTTAAATATTTGAGACTTGTGCCCTGACCCCAAGTGGTAAACATTAATTATGCTAAATAAATTGACATTGTTGTCCATAAAGTTATCTTCTGGGAATGCTGAAGTCTCTCAATGTAATTGTAGATTTGCCCATTCCTCTGCTTAGTTCTATTAGCTTTTGCTTCACAGATGTTTGTCTGTTATTAGGGTTTCATGTACTTTTACAAATGCCAATTTATTTGTATGGAATGGCCCTGCTGACCTCTGGTAATATTGTTTGTTTTGCAACCCACTTTGACTTGTCCAGATTCTTTTGACTAGAGTTAGTATGATTTATCTTTTTTCTTTTTCGTTTCCACCTATTTGTGTCTTTAAAGAGTTTTTTTTCCTAGATAGCATATGGTTAGATCTCCTCCACTTCCCAATCTAAACATTCTCTGCATTTTATTGTAGATGTTTAGAATATTTACATTTAATGTCATTATAGATAAAACTGGGTGTTTATCTACCATCTCTGTTGTTTTTTTTATTTGTTCTTTCTTCGTTGGGATGATGTTTTTCCTTTTTCTCCTGTATCGCTCCATTATGTGAAATTCTTTGATGCTTCAGAGAATTTATACTAAACTTACTTTTTTAGATAGAGTCTTTCTATATTACCTGGGCCCCAGTCTGAACTCCTAGGCTAGGACTACAGAGAATGGTGTCGTCAAGCTCTGCTCCCTGTTAAGTGTTTTTAGCCTGTTGCAGTTTAGCTTCAAATGGCATTGTATTACCTCATAAGCAGAAAATTACGACATTATATTTCCATTTTTCTTTTCAGAGTTTGTGCTGTTGTGATTATATATTTTAAACTTTCATGTAAGTGGGGTGTGGTGGTGAGTACCTTCAATCCCAGTACTTGGGAGGTAGAGGCAGACAGGCAGGCAGGCAGGCAGATCTCTGAGTTTGAGGCCAGCCTTGTTTCTTTGGTGAGTTCCAGGCCAGCCAGAGCTACAAATCAAGACCCTGTCTCAAAAACAAAAACAAAAAAACAACAATCTTTTTTCATTTAAGCTTTTAAATGCATTGTTATTTCTTACTGTAAACAGTTGTCTTTTCTATTCTTTTTGAAACAGGGTTTTATATACCCCAGGTTAGCCTCAAACTTATGATCCTACTACTTCAGCCTACAGAATGTTGGAATTACAGAAATATGCTACTATGTCTACCTTTAAATAGTTACCTTTTAAAGAGAATTAAATAAGACAAGCATTACTTATATTGATTTACTCATGCAGTACTACTGTGATCCCCATCTCTCCTAAAGAAGACACACAACTTGTGTGTCTTCATCTTCAACTTCTTTAGAACAGATCTGCTGGTCACAAATTCTTTCAGCTCCATATTCTTAATTTAGCCTTTTCTTTTAAAGGCATTTTGCTGGCAAAGAACACTAGCTTGATGGGTTTCTTACCCTTACTTTGGCAATTATCCATCATCTTAATTCTGGGCACTTAATTTCATATCTAGAAATTGGATATGCAGCTGCAAGCCCCCCCTCCCATTATTGTAACATCTCAATCTCCCCTGTAGCACTCCTCCCATCCTCCACACACACACTCTCACTCTGTAGTCCAGGCTGGCCTAGGACTCATGCTCCTTCTTCCTCAGTCTCCTAAGTGCTGAGATAACTGACCACTCTTGGCTTCTTGCAGCATCTAAAATACAGAAATAGTCACAGAATGTGATGTTTCTACTTTCTAACTCTGCTACCTGTTGCTTCTGGTCATTTTGAGTGACTGCCCACCTTCCCTATCTGAGTTACAACTTTACATTTCTTTTCATGTTTTTATAGGACATCTGGAATTATGCTGAGTATTTCTATTTCTGCACATGCTTCTGTGATGTGACTGGGTTACTTGGAAGCTGGGAGATCCTCTGGGTCTTGTTTTCACACATCAGGAGGGGGCAAAACTACTTGGTCTGAGTGATTCTCCCCCACTTCAACTGAGGCAGGCTCCTTTTTATATTCTAGCTACTGCCACTTGAGCTTTAAGGTCCAACTTGGGGGGTGGACACTGTATCTGACTGACCTCAAGTCGTTCCTGTTCTCCTGGTATTTCCCTCCCTTGCCTTCCTTGCCCTCTCCGGAGGCCTTTGTGCTGGGTGGGGTTCTCTGAAGTCTCTGGAGCTCTGTGTATTTTGTCTTCTTGCCTTCTATCTGCATCTCATCTGGGCTCTGCCTGGGCGTGATAAGGACAGCAGTTGGCAGCCATCTTCCAGAAGGTGCTGTCTGTCTTTGCTGCTATGTCTTCGGTGGCTTTCACATATATTTGTCACTGTTACTGTTTCAGGTGAGAGTGCAAATCTGATCCTTACTACATCTCAGTTCTCTGCAGATCTTTTTGGGGGCATGTATACTTTTCAGTCTCTGCAGCTGATAAGAGGCCATCCTCGCATTAGACTGTCTGCCTTATTCAGCCACACTTCTAGGCCATCACTGAGCCTGGTCTTACCAGGGCTCAGAGAATGAGGATCACAGAAAGAGAATTGGGGACTGCAGGGACTTACCTGTGCCCGCAGATGCGACAAACAAACTCAAACCGGTGATGGTACCCAGTGGGATTGCCTACTGGATACATAATAGCCAACCGCCTAGGTTTCACTTTTAAAGGAGGCAGGGCTTGCATTCAATATACCAAACTCCGGTTTCGGGTTCCAAACGCAGTGAGGCGAGGCGAGGCGAGCCAGGTTCCAGAGCTGCGCTGTGGTTTCCGGACAGCAGGAATGGGCACCCTGTGGGCTCCAGCAGGACGTGGCGGGGCGGGGTTGGTTAAGTTCCCTCGGGAGCTGCTGGACCGGTCACCTCCGCCAGGGGGCAGCGTGTTCTTGCGCCGGGCAGGGGTAAGACAGCGTCTGGGCAGGCCACCTGGAACAGGTGCAGGGGAGCGGTCTCCCTATCAGGGAACAGTGAGGGTGAAGGGGGACTGGAGGATTCTGGCTGGAGGCGGTGACTAGGGAATTAGGGCCCTGTGGTGGCCAGGAACCAGGAGGGAGGCAAAGGGTTCCTGGCACACTTGCCATGACACCTACTTCTTTGAACAAGCCTCACCCACCTGTGCTCTCTGTACCTTCCAGAAACTCCTCCCCACTGCCCATTTTTTTCCTGCCCCTTGGGCTCACCTCCTGCTTTTAACCTCCCCACACTTCAGAACCACCTTGACACACACCTGCCCTTGGCAGCAACACACCTGTTGGAGCTCTTCATGCTTCAATGGCATCTCCTCACAAAACTTTCTGCGGAGCCAGGGCCTACTCAGAAGAGCCAGGACCACTCTATCCATCTGTTTTGAATGTTGTCTGTGACATGAGTGCCAGGCCAAGTCCTCTGGTAGCCCATTGAACGTCCTGTGGGCTGCTTCCCAGACAGAGTTTTGGAGGTGAAATGACTACTAGATGGGTCCCTGGGCCTTCATGCAGGGAGCAGAGGGGGCACAGGAGCCATGATAGGCTCACTTCCGCTTGCCCACCAGGCCCAGAAACAGAATTTAGAGCTAGCGACACTAAGGGATTCCCCAGTTTCATTTTTTTTTTTTTTTTTTTTTTCTGGAAGGCTGCCTAGAAGAGGGGGACTTCTTAGCTCAGAGAGGCTGTTTGGATCAGGGTCCTTGAGAGCAGAGATAGGGGTGATCTCTTGGGAATGGAGTGCTCCTGGGACCTGTTGGGTAGCTAACTCCCAGACGTCTAAGGCCTCAAAAATGATTATGGGCTTTGTATTGAGTGACCCATGTTTTGATGAATTTTGGCTCTGGTGAGTGAGGGTAGGCAGGAAGCTGTGGGGTGGTTGGTCAGAGAGCTGCTACTGGAGGGAGCTGGTGAGGCCTGGGAACCAGATGGTTTGTCTTACCCCATGTGATCATGGGTTAACTCACCAGTCTTTTCTGACTGTTTGATCGGGGCAGCAACACACCTGCCAAGTAGCAAAGACAAAAGGGTGTATTGACTTATCCATGTCTTGTGATTACCATCACAAAGCAAGTGAGGTGCAGAGAAGCCACAGGACCCTATCTGCCCTTCTAAGGTCACTAGGTAAAGAAAGCTAGATGCTCAAGTCAGGGTCTCTTTGGACTAAAGCAGTGGAGACCTGCCTCTGCCTCAAACCAGAGCAGCCCAGCGACCTTCTCTACTCACAAAAGCTCCAAGGGTCGCAGATTTCAAGCCTAGTAGTGTTTTGGGCTGACCACTTCTCTTCCTCCTGGGCTACCAGGCTAGAGCCAGGACAGTAGCAGCCAGCTCTAGGAGCCAGGGGAACTCAGAGTACAGCCTGCTGGTGAGGCCATCAGCTGGTCTCGAGGCTAGCGAGGCGGCGCGTTCCCAGAGCACACAGGGACCGGGTGAGGCCAGGCAGACTAGGCGCGCTCCAGGGAGCCGCTGGTGTGAAGGGCAGAAGCACTGCGAGGGTTAAGCTGCGAGCCTGGCTGGCACGCGCGCGGATTGGAGCAAAGTTTCGGGGAGGGGCGGGGCACAGGGAGGACTGGACTCGCAGATTGGCCGGAAGTTGTGCGGGGCGGAGCTCACAGCTGCTCCGCGCTCGCTCCGGGAGAGTTGACAAAGCCCCGCAGGGAAGGACGCCTCGCGGCGCGGCGCCCCGGGCCCCTCGCCCTGCCGCCCCTCGCCCCGGCCCGCGCCTAGCCCCGCCGTTTATCCGCGTGGACAGCGCGCCCCGCGCCCCAGCCCGGCCCCACCCGCCAGCGCCCAGGTAGCGCCGCCCCGCCCAGGCCGGGCCCGGGGGCGCGGGGGGCGGGATGCGGCGCCCGGGGCAGCGATGACCGCGGCGCTCTTCTCGCGGGCCCGGCCCTGACCCTGCTGCCTGCCGCGCACCGCGCGCCGATCCCTGTCGAGGTGAGCCGGACCGTAGGTCCGCGACCCCTGGAGGGAGGGCTGGAGTGGGTCGGGGTGCGGGGCGCGAAGGGCAGGGCCGCGATCACTGTGCGGACTGGGGGCCGGGCTCGCGCCGAAGCTTCTCCTGTGGAGCCCGCGGCCCTGCCCCGCGCCCCGCCCCCGCCCGCGCCCCACGTGGGCCCCCCAGCGCAAATTTGTCCGCTAATGGCGCAGGCGATTATCTGCGGGGCCGCTCGGTGTTGTGTGTCCCGCGGGCAGGGCTGGAGTTACAAGCGCCAGGAATCCAGACGGTGTTTGGAGAGGGGGCGGCGGGGGCGGCTGGTAATTAGTGTAAACCCTTTGTCTGCCTTTGATACGCTCAGCGTCTACGCGCCGCGCTTCCTTTGCCTGGAGCTCAGCGCCAAGGGGGGCTGGACCCTGGCTCTGCGGCCGCGACCTGGGTCTTGCTTGCTTGAGCCCTGAGCCCTGAGCGGCGTCCACTCCAGCTCCCAGTGACCGCGTCCCTACTCCAGGTTCGACCGGCGAGATGACGCGGAGCCCGGCGCTGCTGCTACTGCTGCCGCCGTTGCTACTGGGGGTCCTCCCGTCGGCTGAGGCGGCGCGAGGTGAGTCCTGGCGCCCAGTCTGGCGCTCTGGCCTCAGCAGCGCCGCCCCTTTCCCGCCAGCCCTGAACCCTGCCACAGTGCCCTCCTGGCACACTCCGCCCCTCCTTGTCTGCCCCATTGCAGCGGGCCCCCACTCCTGATCCTTAACCTGAAGTCCTACCGGCTTCACATGCCTCCAGTTCAACTCATGGGGTTACATGGCTCACACTCTGGTACCCCTCAACTCACCCTCCTTGGCTGACACCTCACCTAAAGGGCCCCAGAATAACTTACCTTGTTGGCCAAGTGTGATCTTACCTAGGTCCCCTTCAGGATATGCACACAATCTTGCATACACATACTTTAAGGTGGAGGGCAGGTGGTCACCCCATAGACTCTTGGGGAGTAGACTCAGTGGCCACAGAAAACCTGATTAGGTCCTTGGGAACCTTTAGAGACTCACACGGTGGCTAGCTGAATATAGAGAATGTTGGTGACATTTTGGTGATTGGAGCTCACCCTGATCCCAGCCCTCAGCTGACCCAGCTCTGGACCCTTGGCTTGCTTGTCTATTACAGACAGCGTAGTGTAGAGGCTGGAGGGGAAGGGGGCCCCCAGAGCACAGGGCATCACTGAACAGTGAGGGTTGGTCTCTGAGGAAGACATTTGAAGATATTAGACCTCAGGGCCAAACACCACTTTGTTGCAGCATACCCCACACTACAGCTTGGATACAGCCTCACCCATCTGATGTCCTGTGGAGAGCTCTGCCCTAGACCCAGCCCTGGCAAAGGGCATCCATAGCTGATGAGTGATACATGCCCATGGATTTTTGCCCACCGTGTTCCAGTGTCACGGGGCATGGTGCTGGCCTCCCCTATGGTTAGGCAGGACTCATGGCCAGGCGGGCCCTTTGGGTGTGTTGACCATTCAGGATTGTCCTTGCTCTGTCCACCAGTCCTCTGAGGCTTCGCATCTCCTCCCCCCCGCCACCAGCGCGGGCGCACTGAGCCCAACCTGGCCTTATATGGCCACGTTTGGTGTTGGGCCGTAGGCGGCGGCCCAGGTGGGCCTTATGCCACTATAACCCCCCCTTCTGCATGGGGACTGGCAGGCTGGAGGGTGGGGGCTGTCCAGGCACAGCTGGGCTGGACAGTGTCTTGGGCATGTAGGCGCTTGGGCCATGCTGAGTGAGTTGTCTCTTCACCCCCAACCGGTGGTCCAGTCTTTGATTGCTCTTTTATCTGTTTGGATAACTCCCATCCCTGCACCTGCCTCTTCTTTGGCTGCTCAGCCAGGGAGACTCTGAGGGCCTCTGCTCTGCCATGATCACTGGATGGGACCTTAAGGCTGATTGATGGGTGGCCGTGGGCAAGCAGCACCCTACCTTTTTGCTGATGGCCCTAGAGGGGCCACCACTTCTGCCTTTGTCTCCCTTGGCGACAGCCTTTGGACTGAGCCTTATATCTAGCCCTGGCTGTGCTAGTGAGGCCTCTGGCCAGCACTAGGGAGTTGGAAAGAGCTGCCTTCCAAGGGCAAGGGCCCTGTGGTTGGAGTGGAAGAATGGCGTTTCCTGAATTATGCTGACTTCTTCCTTCAGGCACAATCTGGACTGGAGGGGCAAAGTTATTCCAAATGCATTCCTTCTCTAGTGGTTCTTCCGTGAGTAGGCCCAATTTTGATCTTAAGTTGGGCCAGAGAACTGCATGTAGAGTTTGGGCTGTTTTGAAAGTCATTTCCCTGGGGTGTCACAGTTATTGGAATCCGTACGTCTCTAGATTCAGATCATATTTTAAAAGTTCCCCTTTGCCCAAAGTTTCACAACGTTGGTCAATTTGCCTTAAGATATTTCCCCCCAAACTTGGAGAAAGATAAGTTTTGGTTTACTCTGTTGTATTTCTCACAGTGAGAATGTAAGTTTCAGAACAGAATACCATTCTCAAAGATGAGTCTGCAGTGTAGGGCCTTCTGAGAAATGCCACCTCTGAGCTTTCATAAGGATGGCTCCAGGATCAGTCTCTGAGCAGCCAGCACAGGCTTCTCTCCTGTCTTTTGGACCCAGCCTTGTGTTTGGAGTGAGCTGGGCCTTGATCAACAGTTAGAGTACCTGCCACAGCTGTCCAATGCAGCAGGGACAGCATAGTCTCAGCAATTTGCCTAGAGCACTGTGGTGTGGAGAAGGATGTGTGATGCTTAGGAGATGATGACTGGCCATTTGTGTGGAGGCTGACCCTGACTTTTAACCAGGCTGTAGGAGGCCTCTATTTTTCACAGGCTGTGGCTGATCAGAGTGTAGCTGGAGTGAGATGGATGTTCGAGAGCCAGGCCTAGCCCCTGTGAGGTAGGGATGTGGGCCAGCCTCCCATTCACATCTGGGGCCCTATTCCTGGAAGGGAAAATAAATCACTGTCCCCCTGGGGGTGGGGAGGGAGCTGTGAACAAAGTCGCCTTTAGCTAGGCCTGGAAATACCAACCACAGGCTCCTTTATCCTTTGTGCAGGATCAATGGGCCTCTGGGCTCTCAGAGTTGCCTTTCACTCCGCCTGCCCTGTACTGTGGCCCCTACTAGGGAAATGTTGGTTTTTCCCTAGCAGAGGCCTGTAGTCTCTGGCTTTCCTGGCCTTGGCTCAGTCTTTGCTGGTAGTGCCGGGGGCAGTTGGCTATGGCCCAACAGCCCTGCTCCCCCTACTGGCCACCTGCCTTCTGTATAGCTAGGGCCGGATGCTTGGCCCATGGTGGCCTCTTCTCTCTCGTTTTGTCTTAATGTGGTGACTCGAGAATACATAGGGGTTAAAGTGTGCCTAAGCCCTTGTTCCCATAGTTCATTGACACTCTCCTCTGCCTGCTACCTGCTCTTCTGACCAGTACTCCTGCCTATATCTCAAGGAGGAGATCAGGGGGTTGCTGGGAGTGGGGTGGGGTGGGGGCTAGAACCTCAGGCTGGGGTACAGACAGAGTAGGCTCATGGGGAGTGTGGGCTAGATAGGCCTAAGAGAAGTAGACAGAAGGTGTATGCCATTGGGCAGCTGTTAAAAGAAAGAGCTTCCCCCTGAGCAGGAATTACAACCCCTCTTTCCACCAGGAGTTTATTTCCTGAGAGATTTCTATGGGCTGCCAAGGGCTTGGAAAGCTATTTGGTGGTGCCTGCAGCAGTGGGTGGGAAGAGAGCCAGCTGCTGTTCTGACTCAGGTGTGGGGCTGGACAGCAGGGGAAGGTTCCAGCCCTTGATGACAGTCCAGGGTGCCCCTCAGGGAACTGCCCCCATCCTCCCTGCAGCCCACTATTTAGCTTCTGATGGTAGCAGTGTGATTTGGGCTGAGGCTCTGTGCCACATATTGCTGCAGGCAACTGGGACCCCTGGGGAGCTCTCAACACCCTCAGTTCTGACCCGAAGAAATCTCTTTGTCAGCAGTGCTGTGGGTTTTGGATGGGTTTGCCTGGACTATTTGGTTTAGGCCGTCCCAACAACCCTTCAGTCTTTGTAGGGGCTAGGTGGCACGTTGCCTTAACACCTGACCTCTGCCTCAGGAGCTTTGGGTTCCGGAAATAGACTTATTGACAGTTTTTGAGGTATCAGGGGCTTCCAGGATCAGAGTCAGGCCTTGTTTAGGGATGGGAGTCCTCTGGTTGCCCTGACTTGAAGCTAGACTATTGCCCACCAAACTAATGTTTGTAAGAAGAGGGTCAGGGGCTGGGTGTCTAGGTGAGTCCCCCTTAGTGAATCCTGAGGCATTCACCTTCTATGGATGGATGGTGTGTATGTGGTTCCTATCGGGTGGTGACCTTAACTAATGATACCCATGCTACTATATGTGGTCTTGGTGGGTCAGAGAGTGTCTAGGAACTAGCAATGTACAGATGTGGCAGCTGAGGTATTCCAGAAAGAGGTGCAGACCCAGGGGACCAGGCAGTGCCCCCAGAGAACCCTTCCCCACATCCTGCTGGCTGGCCTAATTGCCAGTGCTGGGCAACAGGCAAACTAGCTCCACTAACTATCTTGCTGGAACATGATGTCTTTTTGGGGTGCCTAGATGGCCTGGTTTCTAGGATAGCCACCTACCTGTGTCTTGCCAATCTTACTGCAGAGCCTATGGATCTGGCCCTTGGGTGCCCTCAGTTTTTTGCTAAGCATTACTCCTCTCACAACACTGGGCTTGTGTGTTACTGGCCATGAATGTGCATGCATGGTTTGTGTGTGTGCGTGTGTGTGTGTGTGTGTGTGTGTGTGTGTGTGTGTGTGTGTGTGTATGTGTGTGTCTCCATGCAGTTATATATCTTCAAGGATCTTGACCTCAAGACAAGACAGAACCTGGCCCTGAACAACTAATGGGCAGCTGGACTTTGTGACTGTCACCTGTGCTCTTTTTCATGAGGGGCATCTCTACTATTTCCTGGGCTTTGGCCTCCTAGTATGTGCTGGCCCTAGAGGACTGTCTCTGGATTTCTTACCTGTCCCTGTCCTGGGGCTCCAGCTGTATTGGGATATATGTCCTCATAGCCAGGGGCCAGGGCAGTGCCTTGGTGGGGGTGTGCCATACCAGTCATAGAAAGCTCACTACTTGGTAGGCCCGTCATCACTGGACAGGTGCCTTGGGGCCCCACATGGGTTGGCTCTACTGTAATCCCTCCAGGCTCTTGGAGCAAAGTGTCTAGAGGGCTAGGTGAGCCTATTCCGTTCCTGTGTGGTTGAGACTCATCATACCATCCTCTGAGTCTTCTACTCATCCACTTTGCATCTCCATGAAGAGATTCACCCCATAGCCAAGCTGACTGCCTGGCCAGAGAATTCCTAGGGCCATGCAGGGCTCACCAGGGCCAAGCTAGGCCTGAGCTGTCCAGGTGGTTCTCACATGTCACACTCTTACTTTGTCCAGGGTCAGTTGATAGTTGGTGCCTAGACTAGCCCTTTGAGGAGAGGAGTTCAGGTCAACAGGCCTGGAGCCCCAGCAGTGTCTGTTCATTTCCCCCTTGAGTCCCTAACCTGGCATCTAGACCTGACATCGACCTTCAGTGTCATCCTTCAGGCTAAGGACTTCTACACAGACTGTGCCTCCTTCAGAAGGTCTCCATGCTGTCCCCTCTTGTATTAATGTTTAGTTTGACCTGGCTGGGGCTGTATGGGTTTTTCAGAAGTATGGACATTGCTGCCTTGGCTGTAGAAGTTATGGAGAGACCAAAAGCTGATATACCTTCCTCCTTGGCCTGGGGTCTTTAGGTTGTGAAAAGATCCCATGACCTCAATATTTGGTCTCCATTTTACCTATCAGAGGAGCAAGGACAAATCCACCTTCAATTTGTCTGTGTTCACCTACCTCCAGCCATCAGGATCCAGTCTGTGTTGGGCTTTCTCAGATCCTTTGGATTTCTGAAGGAGCCAGCCTGGGTGGGATGGTTAGACAAGCCCTGTTGGAAGTTCAGGCACAGCCATTAGGCCCAGCCTCTGCCCAGAACTGACCCCCTGTAGCAGTCCTAAGGCAGAGTTTGGGGAGGTGATGCCCCCATTGCTGTTGAGCTTCAAGTCCTTAGTTTCCTCACTGGCTAAGTAGGGTGGATGGCTGTCCAGGTAGAACAAAGGGGGCTGTGTTTCCTGAGTTAAATATAGATCCAAGGTGGCTATATCATGGCCCAAATTCCCAGAATTCTAGGGGCTGGGCTTTCTGCTGAGGGCAGGGTCCTTATGTGGGTCTCTGTAACAAGCCTAGAGGCCCAACCCCACAGTGGGGTATAGTGGAACCCAGGTGGGGGCAGGGCTAGCAGGGTACTGTTTGCTTTAGGATAAGGCTGGCTCCTCCAGCAGTATGTGCAGGCAGGCCCCAAGGACCAAGCTTCCGGCCATCTGGTGATCACTTAAGCCCTATCCCTCAGCAGTGGTCATGGCAAGGCTCCTGCCTCTGAGTGCCCCCTCTTCTAGTCTTCACTCCCTCTGTCTGAGGCCAGGAGAGGTAGTACTTCCTGTAGGCATAGTGAGGCTTAATTTTCTCTGGAGACCTTCCTATGTGGTGTAGGGTGATAGATTAGTCTGGCCATTGGGCATTCCCCAGGTATGCCTCCAAACACCTCTAGGCAACTGAATGTATGTGTATATGCTTGCATATATGAGTCTGTCTGGGAGGCACCAGATACCAGGTTGATTGGGACCATGAGGCTAGGCAGGGCTTTGACCAGTTTCTCATTGACCTGAAGTGTGGGAGGCACTGTGAATGGTGAGATTTCAGACAGTGACAGATGGTGGGCAGAGTTTGCTTGGGAATGGGGCTGGAACCTATGAAGGTATAGGGAGGGGATCTCAGGAGGCCCATGTGCTGAGGTCCCAGGAGCCTCTAACACTGTAAGCTGGATGTAGGAGGAGAACCTTGAGACAATAATACTTGCATTGCCCTGCTTCCTTAGGTGGTCTATGGACAGAACAGATTAAGGGAGAGGTGGGCTGACAGCCCTCTTCCCATCTCTGCTCTTTCCCTTTCCAGAGGGAGCCATGAAGAAAGGTGAGGAAGAGGGCTGATGTTGAGATCTCAGTTGGTAGCAGCTTCAGGCCTAGGGCAGGGATGAGGGGAACTGAGTATAAGGGGAGATGGGGCTTGGAGAAGAGGGTCTCAGAAAAATGGGAAAGGGTTTGTGCAGTATGGATATAAGTAGAAGTGTGACAGGACCTATTCGTCCATAGCTCTTTGCCTCATTGAGCAGGAATGATACCTTGGAGTTTGACTGGGAGATCTGGCCCCCTCCCCTTGGGCTGACTATTCTTCTGCCTCCTTAGAGCCCACCTTAGTACTTCAGGGTGGGCCTTAAGAGGTAGATGTACCATAGGAAGTTGGAAAGCAGCCTCTGGGAGTCTGAAAACACCCACAGAAGCACACCTGGGCTGAAGGTAGCCACATAGCTAGGGTAATTGCATGCTGAGGAAGTACCAGCTGATTATAAAAAGCTCATGTGCCCTCAGGCCCTGTGCAGCATCACACCAAGATTGCAGAGACTGCCCATTGTCACCATTGTGCTCAGCTGACCTTGCTTTCTCTTCCCAGGACCATCCTCAATAGAACTGGTTGATGTGCTGGGTAGATGCCTCTCACTAACAGATTAGAGATGTGGCATGTGGGTGGGCTAGGGGACTGTGGATGCCTCTCTTTATTCAGAGGTGACCCTGGGACAGTCTCTGATGCAGTTCCCACCAGCTCACCCTCCCTCATGAGAGCACTTTTCCTTCAGCACTAACCTTTCTGATATCTGCAGGCTCTGTGTACTCTGTACTCATCCTCCCAGCTAGGTGGTCACTTTCTGCCTGCTACACCCAGTCACACTCCTGTCCCTGCACTCCAATCCAGAGATACCTTGATGGCTGGAGCTGAGGAAAAGGATTCTTGGTGTGGGTTGGTGAGGTTGAGAGTATGTTTCTAATGGCTAAAGTTGTGGGTCCCAGGAATTGGCCTTTTCTGGGATGGTGGTCTTGACTTGTGGGACTTGAGCCTCTGCTATGGGACCCTCCCGTGAACATCCTGTTGGGGGGCTATCTCTTAAGGCCAGACCACCTCCCAGGTATGACCTAGGGGCTGTCACCCACATGGACAGGACCCAGTGGGTTCTTCTTTATGAAGCAGGTTCCCTGAATGGAATCCAGCTAAGGTACCAAGTACCGGTGCCCAGCCCTTGCTCACCTTGTGTATCCCAGGCAGCTCCTAAGCTCTGACCCTCTGGACACTTGTCCTCTGATCCCATGGTCTTGGGATTGTGTACCTGTGAGGTCCAGCCACTTGGCAGGCTAGGGCTCCTGGGGCTGGCTGACAGCCCAGAGCAGATTCTGTCCATGAACTCAGATACAGAGCACACAAGTAGGACAGCCAGTTCATATGTGGGTGCATGCACATCTGTCCCTCATTGATGGGCATATATGGCAGTGAGTGCTGGCAGGTGCACACCTGGCTATTTATCCTGGGTGATTGCTCCTGCTGACCCATTTCTATCTGAAACAGGTGTAAGGTGGCTGTCCCTTGCACTATGTGCAGCAAGAATGTAAGATATCCTATGAGGCTGTGTGTGCAGAAAAAGACTAGCCAAAAGCCCATCCTGCTGTCCTGTTCATGTGATCCCCTCCTTTCTGACCAGGGAACATGTAGTTCTCTCTGGTGAGACAAAGGGATGGCTCTGTTTTCTTGGTTTGAATTTTTAAGTGTTATTGACTTAGGCTGTGTCCTCACCCCTCTGGCCTCTCCATCTAACTTCTCAGGGAGGCTGCCTGCTATGGTGATGCACAGCAAGGTGCCTGGGACTGACACAATGGGATGTGTTGGACATGACTACTGTGGTTGGGAAGTAGGGTTCATGTTTGGGGCCTACTCTGCCATACCAAACAGACTTCCTTAGTGGGGTCCAGGTTGGGTTCCCAGCACCGGTGTCAAACCTTTGTTCCGCTCATGTGTTTCCCCAACCAAGCCCTTTACCTCCTGCAGGACCCCCAAGAATGGCAGACAAGGTGGTCCCACGGCAGGTGGCCCGCCTAGGCCGCACTGTTCGGCTACAGTGCCCAGTGGAGGGGGACCCACCACCATTGACCATGTGGACCAAAGATGGCCGCACAATCCACAGTGGCTGGAGTCGCTTCCGTGTGCTGCCCCAGGGGCTGAAGGTGAAGGAGGTGGAGGCCGAAGATGCAGGTGTTTATGTGTGCAAGGCCACCAACGGCTTTGGCAGCCTCAGCGTCAACTACACTCTCATCATTATGGGTCAGTTGGTTCGTGAGTCAGAGGTTATGGTGGGGCCAGTATTGACTGGGAATAAGGTGTACAGCAGATACACCTGGATTCTTCCACCTTGTTTGTTCAGCCTGCACCAAATCCACCTAGACATAGACAGGATCCAGGAGGTCCTGTCCCCATTCCCAGCCTGGGCCCTAGGGCAGCCTGGGCCCCCAGTCACTAGGCCAGCCTTAGTCCTTTCCTTATAGGTGGTAGAAATGGATAGAGTGTGGGGAGTGTGTGGGGGGACTCAGGCAGTGGTTCCACAGAAGAGCTGCTGGGTGGGGTAGGGTGGAGTGGGGTGAGGACTTGGCAGGGCAAGCCTTGGCAGCCATAACTCTGAGGCTCAGATTTCAGAGTTCAGAGGGGCCGCAAGAAGTGAATGGCCTCTGTTCTCTTCTGTCTCTGGTGCCCAGTCGGTAGGGAATGGGCAGGTGTCTTTGGTGACACACCCTCCATACATTGGTAGCAGGCATGGCCCACCTTCTTTGCTGGGCTCTGTAGTGTGGGGCTGGGCCAGGATGACTCTCTTTGCAGTGGAGGTCTAAGGTAGTGGCCTGGGATGGCCTGGTCCTTGGTCTCGAATTGGGTGGAAGAGGCGGCTGTCATAGGGCAGCAAGGGGACATTCCTTATCACACCCTGCCCCCTCATCACTGCCCAGTACAGGCCCCAAGGCCTTCTCAGGGTTTGGAATGGGAATATTGCGGCTGTCCACCCTCCCTACCCCCATCCTTTCAAAGAGGATGATGACCAGGCGGTATGTAAGCCATGTCTCTGCACCAAGCATTCGGCCCCTTGATGTGGGCTAGGGTTACTGCAGCTGCTGGCTGGGCCTGGCCCCCTCCTCCCAGGCCTTGCAGACCCCCCGGAGCCAGGGTGGGGGGTGGCTCTCCAGTCCCACCATGCCTGTCAGGGTCACCTGCACCCAGGGAGGGGGCTGGCAGGCAGCCACTGCCCAGCTGTCCCTGAATCCTGACATGTGGGTGTGTCCATGGCCTTTGCTTGGGTTCTAGGGCTGTCTCAGCCAGGCCATGCTGGGCACTGGTTAGCGGCTCTCCTGTACCCCTCACCTGGCCTCCTTATGACATGTTTCTCTACAGATGATGTCAATCCAGGGAAGGAGAGCCCTGGACCAGGTGGCTCTTCTGGGGGCCAGGAGGACCCAGCCAGCCAGCAGTGGGGTATGTATGGGGTAGGGAGACTCTTTGTGCTTGGAATAGGGCAGTGACCATCCTCCTGGCATCCTCACATATCCTTTCCCACTGACCTTGATGCTGCCCTGCCCCACAGCACGGCCTCGCTTCACGCAACCCTCCAAGATGAGGCGCCGAGTGATTGCACGGCCTGTAGGTAGCTCTGTGCGGCTCAAGTGTGTGGCCAGTGGGCACCCACGGCCAGACATCATGTGGATGAAGGATGACCAGACCTTGGCACGGCCAGAGGCCAGTGAGCATAGGAAGAAGAAGTGGACGCTGAGCTTGAAGAACCTGAGGCCTGAAGACAGTGGAAAGTACACATGCCGTGTCTCCAACCGGGCCGGTGCCATCAATGCCACCTACAAAGTGGATGTAATCCGTGAGTAGCGGGTCTGGGGTAGGATGGGCCTGTGGTGCCTAGAACTCTACTGACATGTTTGTTTGTCCCTGCCATAGAGCGGACCCGCTCCAAGCCTGTGCTCACAGGGACACACCCTGTGAATACAACAGTGGACTTTGGTGGGACAACATCCTTCCAGTGCAAGGTTCGCAGTGATGTGAAGCCTGTGATCCAGTGGCTGAAGCGGGTGGAGTATGGCTCTGAGGGTCGCCACAACTCCACTATTGATGTGGGTGGCCAGAAGTTTGTGGTATTGCCCACGGGTGACGTGTGGTCACGGCCTGATGGCTCCTACCTCAACAAGCTGCTCATCTCTCGGGCCCGCCAAGATGACGCTGGCATGTATATCTGCCTGGGTGCAAACACCATGGGCTACAGTTTTCGTAGTGCCTTCCTCACTGTATTACCAGGTGGGTATGCCCACCCCCTGCTCACTCTCAGTCCCTACCATTGGTTTGGGCTGTCCTGGGGGTCTCCAATGTCCAACTCCAGGTGGGGGCTCCCTATCCTTTTCCCTTTCTTGTGGGTCTTCCTTGCCTCATGAGGAGTCTAGGTGTGCTATCCATGTTGTTCACACTTAGGGGGGTTGTCTCATTAGTGTACTGACATTCCCTTCCCTACTCTTTCCTTGATCTCTCTTGCAGACCCCAAACCTCCAGGGCCTCCTGTGGCTCCTTCATCCTCGACCACAAGCCTGCCATGGCCTGTGGTGATTGGTATCCCGGCTGGTGCTGTCTTCATCCTTGGCACTGTGCTGCTCTGGCTTTGTCAGGCCAAGAAGAAGCCATGTGCCCCTGCATCTACGCTCCCTGTGCCTGGGCATCGCCCCCCAGGGGCATCCCGAGACCGCAGTGGGGACAAAGACCTGTCCTCCTTAGCTGTGGGCCTGTGTGAGGAGCATGGATCCACCATGCCCCCCCAGCACATCTTGGCCTCTGGCTCGACCGCTGGCCCCAAGCTGTACCCCAAGCTGTACACAGATGTGCACACACACACGCACACACACACATGCACACACACTCTCTCATGCGGAGCACAAGGTTCACCAGCACCAGCATGTCCACTATCAGTGCTAAATGCAGCAAATCTCCAAGCACTGTGCCCTGAGGTAGGCATATGGGGGCCAAGACAACAGGTTGGGAGGATTGAAAGCAATGGAGGAAGAATATCCTAGGGCCCTGTGGTAGGCACTCACATATTTGGCCATATAGATGTATGTACTGCCAGATGAACACACATCCAGACAGCCAAACCCACAAACAAACATTTACAAATGCAAATGTGTGCTCATGTGCACGCACAACCTGAGAAGCCTTCAGGAGGATTTGTTGTGTGACTTTGCAGTGACATGTAGTGATGGCTAGTTGAAGGAATCTCCCTCAAGTCTTAGTGGTCATGGCCACTCCCCCACCTCTGACCACCTGTGTCCCTGCCTGGCCTTGGTGGCTACTTTTGCCTCTGTGTAGGCTGGGTGTCCAGGAGTCTACTAGCAACCTAGGTGGGGTGAGCAGTGTGACCATGCCTGGAGGTTTGAGCCACCCTCCCCTTGCTAGAGAGAAGGGCCTCAATATTTATATTTAAGAAGTAAAATAATATTAATAATGATGTAAGGATGGCTGGGACACAGGAACTCTGGCCTGCCCTAAGGCCTAGGACCTGCCTGACCTTGTGGTTACATTGGGTATCCTCACTGTCCATGGCTGCCTGGCCTCTGTAATTTTATATAGAGTTTGGGCTGAAGCCTCGTATATTTAATTTATTTTGTTAAACAAGAAAGTGCCTCTTTTTTTTTCATTCTGGTGTTTTTACCTGGGGTTGGCCTGTGTGTATTTGCCAGTGAGCGCACACATGTGCTCTCTTTGTGTCTACTTTCACATATTTACTGGTGTGTGTGTGTGTGTGTGTGTGTGTGTGTGTGTGTGCGCGCGCACGCATACATATGTTAGCTTGCATGTATACGTGTGCTGATGCTGTGCCTGTGTATCTTCCCTCTAGAGAAGCTCCTGCCTCACCTTTCCTAGGCCTCAGGCTTGGGGTTTCCCAGGCTTTGTCTTCTGTGAGACCTTGGATTTCTGAGCCTCATGGTGTACCAGGAGTGGCTGCAACTGGTGGTGTGAAGTGTGTTCCCACCACTCTAGGGCCTGTTCAGAGCGGTGCTCTACATATCTGGCTGAGTGCGGTCGCCTCTGTTCTGTGCATGCCCCTGCCCTTAGTGGGGAACCAATTTTTGTTGTTCCATTTTATGTGGCTTTATGCTTAGAGCTGGGGTAGGGCCAGGCCCAGGTCACAATAACCTCTGTTCTTGGGACTCCAGCTGAGTGCCCTCCCAGGTACTTGTGTGGTGATATGTGTGGCAGTTGTTTTTGTTGTTGTTTTGTTTTTCAATACAGGGTTTCTCCTCTGTGTAATAGTTCTGGCTGTCCTGGAACTCGCTTTGTAGACCAGGTTGGCTTCAAACTCAACAAAGATCCACCTATCTCTGCCTCTCGAGTGCTGGGATTAAAGAGGCGTGCGCCACCATGCCCAGTGGCAGCTGTTCTTTTCAGTCAGGGAAACTGAGGCTCCTATTCACTTAGCCATTTTGGAGGCTGGGATATCTGTCTATCCCAGTTTCAGAGCTCCCTAAGGCACAGAGGACTGGGCATATATCTCAGTAGTAGAGTGCTTGTCCAGTATGTGGGAAATCAATTCAATCTCTAGTATCACATGCATGCACACACGAAGATTCCGCATGCACAATCCAGCAATGTATTCGTGCAAAGATCTTGCCATGGTTCTAAGCTTTTCCCTGAGAGTAGTCACCTTTCTTAGCATCTATAGATAACAAGTGGCCACTTAGTTTCACCAGGGTGTCTTCCATGTGGGCCCTCAGGAGTAGGGTTAGTTAGTCTGGACATTTCTTATAGGACCCCCTCATATAGGACAACTCCTAGCCTTTGACCTCCTATGGTGGCCACACTGGGGGATCCTGGCTGGTAATGATGGCTATCTCTGGCTGCCAGATGCTGGGGAGGCCTAGATGCATGTTCAAGGCACAATGGGGTTCCAGGTCCACAGTTGGTGATAAACAGATGTTCCCTAAACAGGATGGCTCAGCACTTGGTCAAGTTTGTCTAAAGTATGGGGGATTGGGAAGAGGAGAGACCTTAGGCAGTAGGCAATCTGTACATACAGATGTACTGCTCCAGAGAACAGGTAGAGTCGGCACCCTGAGGGAGAAGAGACCCAGATCTTGAGCCCTTGTCTTTGGCCTAAGGTCAGGAGTCAACCAATGAGGAGTGAGTACCCTCTTACCCTGGCTGCCTCATGAGCAGGATCTGTCTGGGGAGAGCAAGTATCAAGTAACAGGCTAGGAAAAGGGCTCCAAGGTAGACAAGACAACCCACCCTGCCCCCAACAGGGCCCCTGAATACCCCTAAATAATGACCCTGGAGCTCAGAGCTCCTTGTCTACCTCAGACCTCTGTAGCTGTCCCAGCTCACATGTAGTAGCTAGGAGCCCATGTCCCCAGCCCTGAGGCCTTTCTGTTCCGTTTCCATTTCCAGCTCAACTCTGGCAAGACCTCATGTGGATACAATTGGCTTGTCCCTGTAGAGGTGCATGCTGGTCACCCCACTTGATGCCCCAGTTGCTTTAACATTTTCAAAGAGGAAGTCATTGTCTTTCCCACATGTCCAGGAGTCTGCTGTGCCACAAGTACAGGAAGAAATGGCCTCTGTGCCTCTGAGGGTGGCCTGACAGTGGCCAAAAGACAGTGCTTTAGACCTTGGCTGTACTGCTAGGCACCTATCTATCCATTTATATGCCCATCTCTTCCCAGGGCCTGTGTCAGACTTTTTCTACTGCTTGGACTAGAGGGAGTGGACATGTGTTGAGTGTGGTGTGCTGCTTGAAAATAGGGCAAAATCCTTGCTAGGATGAGGCTGTGGGTCTAGGAAGAAAGGGGCCTGAAGTAGCTGTCCCCTGCCTGCTAAAACACCTCATATGGACAAATGCACAAGTCCCTAGCCTTCCCTTCTTAGAGGTCAGGAGGGGATACTACTGTCCTTGGGGTAACCCACAGGCCAGGCCAGGCATAGTGGCTTCTGATTGGAAGTCATATAGGAGGAGATTCAGTGTCCTGGTTGAGGCTTGATGAGTGGTGGGTGTGTGAGGGATGCAGTAGGGAGCCATGCCTGAGCCTTCATCTGACCCATCTAGGCAGTGATAAGCTGATTCACTGGGAAAGCCGGCAAACTTGAAAGGTTGGCCCAGACTGACACCCTTGGGTGTGACACCCCTCCCTCCTCCAGCTTCAAAGGATGTCCATGAGCTGTCCTGCAGCTGTCCCCGGGGGCAGGGAGGGGCTAAGGCTAATGCCCAGGGTAGGTTGGTAGTACAAAGAAGCGGGACATGAGTTGCCCCACCCTGCAGTCAGAGGACCTGGCTAGAGATCAGAGCCTTGTTCCAGGACTGGGACATGGCCACAGAGGACCTGTGACACAGAAGAGAGGCATGGGGTAGAGATACCTCCACGGCACAGACTTGGCCAGGATACCAAGCAGGGCTCAAAAGAGCTGCCCTGATCTCTCTCAGACATCACAAGGCCGGGCCATATGTAGCCAGGCTGGCCTTCAGGCAACAAGGACAGAATGTGGTGACCTGGGCTGCAGTGTGTGTGTGTGTGTGTGTGTGTGTGTGTGTGTGTGTGTGTGTGTGTGTGTGTGTGTGTGGCGGCGGGGGTGGGGGTGACGATGACAACTCCTTCCACAGCTGATGGTAGCATACCATGCAAATGCTTCTTGTAGAATTCTCTAATAGAATAAGAATCTTAGTCCAGCTTTGTGGTGTAGGAGCTGTGGTTATCAAGTCTAGGAGAGCTTGGCAGAACCCTTCTGATATTTGTGTGCGTGGCAATGCAGGGTGGAAGACCCAGGTGTGTTTCTGTAACACCCTATAGTCAGTCCCAGAGCTGACAGTTGATATTATGACCTCACAAGTCTCTTTCTGAGGAGAGATTTCTGTGAAGGGCATTCTTGCTTCAGGCCATGGCTGAGGCTGACCAAGTACCTGGCTGATCATTTAATTCCTCTGTTGCCTGAGCCAGTATCCAGGTACCTGGTGGTGAGCTTGGGCAGGATAGCCATCCTTGGTGGTCAGGGTTCCTCAGAGAAAGAGTGGGAGGTCCCTGAGAGGGACTCCTGTGATAGCAACTCCAGCCTGCATAGGAGCCTTTTGATCTGAAGAGGAGGAGGCTCCAACAGAGCTGGAGACAGGGTCTGTGAAGCAGAAATGGATGCTAATCTGGCCCCAGTTCTGGGCCTTTGAAGACTGGGAGCTGTGGGATCCTGGTTCCTCTTGAGCCCTTACAGATATCAGGGCTGAGCCAGTCCCTGATCGGTGTCTCTGTTGTAAATGGAAAGCCTACAGGAGGGTCCTCACCAGACTACTCATGAAGGGACAGGGAAATTGGCCAGTTAATTATTGTTTTATTCTTCCTGAGAGAGTTCTGATGTTCAGTGCTTGCCTCCAAGTAAGGTCGTGGTTCCCTACTTTGTGCAGTAGGACTTGGAGTAGAAGGGTGAGGCAATGGGCCCAAAGTCCTTGGCTGCTGAGAGAGGAGTTGACAGTTCTCAGTGGGGTTACCCTGAATGTGCACACAGGCAACTCTACCCTGTGACTTGGGGTCATCCTTTTAGACTGCCTGCAATCCCAGTACTGCTGGGTTTGGATACTGGATTGTGTTATGTATCCTTCCACCAAAGACCACGCTCCTTATAGATCTTGCCTGGCCCTCTCACATGCCTACAGGATGGGAGAGGGGCCTCAAAGGCCCAGGCTGCCTAGGAAGGTAGGATAGGCACAGGGAGAGATATAGGCAGGTGATCCTGTTTTCTTTTGGGTGAGCCAGCTGCTTTCTTCAGGCGAGGTGTTTCCTTTGGAGATCTCAACTCTGGAGTCTGTCTGATGTGGACAGGGTAGCACATTACACTAGGCTCAGTGGCCATCACAGAAGCCTGAGAATTGTAGCTCTGGGAGATCCAGGATCTCCTGAGTGAGAACACTCTGACCTGTCCCAGATAGGAGGCAGGACTCCCTGATTCCCCCTTGTAGCTCCTCCCCTTGTTGCTCAGTTCAGGAGAGGCTGATAGATGGACCCATCAGCTGCCTCAGTTTGCCCAAGTGAGCACTGGGTGAGCATTGGATGGGAAAAGTAAGATGACCACCCACATCCACATGCTTCTCTGACTAGGGAGGCCTAGTATCCAGAAATGAGATCCCAGCCTGGGTCTGCAGTAGCCTTAAGTGCGAGTAGTAGAGGTAAGTGAGAGGGGCTGAGGCTCTCATGCCCCAAAGCAGCTGCCCCCTGGCCCCCACTCTGCTGCAACAGCCGTCAGGCATCTGGCCTTGGGCCGTCAGGTGGTGACAGCTGCCAACAGCTGGCAGAAGAGGCAGTGGGATGTCTGAGTTTCAGGGCTGGGTTCTGGCTGGGCTGGAGCTCTCTTCAGCTGCATGGGCGCTAGTGAATTCCATGCAGGAACATGGATATCTCTGTCTTGAAGAAGCATTTCTCCCTCCCTGTAGAAAGTCAGCGTGTAGAGCTTCTGCTAACAGGACCCAGAAGGAAAATCTTAGCAGCTGTACTGGGTCTGGAGACTTTGTGAGGCTCATCTGTCTCCAGGATCTAAAGATCTTGGGACTGTGTCAGAGAGCCAGTTAAAGGATCATGAACAGAAAGCTGGAGTCCTGGCTTCCAGAGGAGCAGCTAGGCAGTTTTTTGCTAGGCAATGTGCCTACCCTAGCCCACCTGGAACGTTGCGGAATTCCCAAGCAGGTCTCTGTACCTAGGTTACCTCACCTCCCAGACTGACACTGGGGAGGTAGAGGCAGAATACCTGGCTGATTAGCTAAGGAATTCATCCTTCTAGGGACATAGGCTTCTGTTTCTCTACTCACACCTACCCCTCTCCAATCTATTTTAGCAGCTAGTTCAAGGAGCCCTTAGCCCTCTCCTTTCCAAGGTCCTCCAACCTTCTTGACAAAGGGTGGAGGGCTGTATGTCCAGGGGACAACCCCTGGCCTTAGTGGGGATCCAGTGATCCTGCTAGGCAGGCTTCCTTAAGGCTAGAGGTATTGCTACCAGCTGTCATGAGGACTCAAGCCACATTGGTCCAGTATCTGACCCTTCAGTGAGGCTATGTCCAGTTGTGAAGCTGGAATGTGCTGTTCTGAAGCCAGGGAGCATAGCCTCTAGAACCCCATTTTTTTTTGTCTGGATTTGCCAGTGTCCAGGGCTAGCACTCCTGCCTGAGTGTACAGGCAGGTGCTCTGGGGCTAGGAAGACCTACTGTGAGATTCCAGGAAGCCACCCAGATTCCATGTCTCAGTGCACTCTTACGTGACAGAAGCTGGCAGGAGCCAGCGGTGGACACACGGTGGGGACACAGACCAGCTTAAGAGAAGTTCCTTGTCCATTTACAGTTTTTTCAATTTTTTGCTCTTTCTTCCAAAAGCTATCCTCCATCACTCCTTTTGGAGCTTCTCCAAGACAATCGGCACCCGCCTCACTTACAGAGTACAAAAAGTCTTTTAACAGAAGTAGCTGGAGCCAGTGTAACAACAAGCAGAACATGAGCAGCCACAGGAGGACCAGTGATCAGGGTGCGGGTGGTGGGAATGTGACTCCAAGATTGACCCTCAGGTGAAGCCTAGATCCTCCAAAGGTCAGGAGTGAGCATCAAGATAGGATCCTACCACCATGATGAATATGCCTGGTTCTGGCTATGACATTGGTATTCCTGCTTCCTGGTATGAGGCTGGGTATCCTGAGCTCAACCCTATATTTGGACTCAGATCTTCATAGCCTGTGTTAGGACACAGTCCTGGCTACCCAAAGGAGTGTTTTGCTGCCTCCTTGCCTAAGCCCTGTGCAGCCATTCTTATCCTCAATTCAGATATACCCCAAGTTGTTCTCTACCCAGCCAGTGACTGGACTGGAGTCCTATTGGGGCAAGAGGAGGCCTCTGTAGTGTGGATTCTAGACCCACACTGGGTGTGTGGTGATGGGAGCATTTGTGTATCATGGGTACTCTGCCCCACTGGGAGGAGGCCCTGTTTGGCTCTCCAGAGTCTCCCAAGGCCAACACTGAGCACAAGGCACTCCCAAATCCACATGCCAGGGATGTCTGACTGTGAATGGTCAAATAGAGGTTCTTGTTCCTGATTCAGGGCAGAAGGGCTGGGGGAAGGTTGTAGGAAATAGAGGGTCCCAGTGTTTTGGGGGCTGGGCTAGTTGTCCTTGGCATAGATGGGGACAGGAAGTTGTTGCACAGGGATAGGCACTGGAAAGGCACAGCTAGGCAGCCCAGCCACTATCTTGAATTTCTGGAGGTACCTGGGGCTGGTGTGTCCTAAAGCCCTGTTCTTGGAGCCCACAAGAATTGTCCAGGGGAACCCTAGTTGGCTAGAAGCACAGCTGTCACCTCCAAGCTGCTGTAGAGGCAGTGGCTATACTGAGGAGCCTCTCAGGCTCAGGGCCAGTATACAGGCCTGAAGGAGGCACAATCCACCCTTTGTTTCCAAGGCAGCCGAGCCTTCCAGCCAAGAGGAAATGAGAGGAGCAGCAGCCAGCAGTCCTCGCCAGCCTGCCTGGGCCTGGCGGCCAGAGCCCAGCCCAGCCTAGGAGCTGCAGGGCCCTGCTGTGGGGAGGGGCAAGTCATCATCCATGTCTCTGCACAGCTCAGCCTTAGCTGGCATACGTGTGAGGCAGTAGAACCTGAGGGAGCCTCAAGGTCTCTGAGACATGCATACAAATGGTAGAGAATCTGGAAGGGCAAGACAGTGGCCTGAGACAGGTGTGCCACCAAAGTCTCTTTTCCCCAGGCCCCCGCTGACACTCCTGAAGAGCCCTTTACTGGAAACCCTGGGGAAGGGTCCCAACTACATGGTTCTAGCTCCTCATCAGCCTGTAACCCACCCTCAAATCCCAGGGGCATTTATGGGGCCTTGCTCTTCTGAATCTGCAGGGCTTATGATCTGAACTTCTGCTTTGCATGTTCCATGTGTGCTATGTCCAGGTTTAGCATATGGGTCCTCCTAAAACCTGCCCTCCATATTGAAGACATCCCTTTCACTATGACCCCCAGCCACCCATCCCACGTTCTTGCCCCTATGGTCCTTGGGTCTTTCTTGTTAGAGTTGGTAGAAACCAGTTAAGGGTCTATGGGATTAGGTGCCCTACCCAGCTGTCTAGAAAGGTTTTGCTCCTGCTACCTCTACCTCTTACCCAGGGACTGAAGTGAAGCTTCCACAGGGCATCTTCTGGCTACTGCTCTGTGCTCACTGAGGAGTCGAGTCTGGAGAGCCAATTTTGGGTGTAGCATGAGGCATCTGGCCCCAGGCCCACCTCAGAATCCCATCTCCACAGCTACTGATGGAAGTGTGCATATGTGAGTGTGTACATATATAATACATATATATGTATTCCTGAGACTCTGCTGTCCCCTCTGTCACATTTCCTTCCTCAGCAGCTCCCTACCTACATGTGGCTTGGTCAGGAGGACAATGACAAGGCTAAATTCACATAATGGTGCTCTGGGCCCTATAGCCATAAGGTTGTCCACCGAAACCCCTCACCCCCAGACAGCAGGGTCTCAGACAACAGCTAGGCAGCCAGATGTCACCCACTATTTCCTATCTTGTGGCACACTCCAGATTGGCTAGCTCAGGGCTGAAAGCACAGCTCTGAAGACTTGTCCTGGCTCCATGCTTATATCCTGGGTTCAGTTCTTTATTCAGCTGCCCCTGCCTTTGATTCTGACAGGCACAGATCTCCATCAAGGCCCAGGAACCCTAGGGGACCGGTGTCACCTAGAATACAAAGAGTTCTCATGTCACTAGCCCTGGGGACTTAGACCTCAACCTTTGTGACAGACCCTCTGGAAGGTCCTGGGACCTGAAGCTCATCTAGAATGTGAGGGGCCTGAAAAGCTACTCTTGAGGTCCAGAGGTCATCACCTTCCCCAGAAGTTCTGGGCTCAGCTGTATGGCTGAGTGCTTGCACCCAAGACTGCACCATATGGGCTTGAGTAGAGCTCTTGGACTCTGTGGGGCCCGGTACAGGGAGTAGGAGGGTGGCCAGTGACTAGGGGAGTCTACTTGGTGAGCTCTGTCTTGGCCATCTAGGAACTAGGACAGGGGTTGGACCCTTTGAACCAGCATGTTGTGTAGGTTAGGAGTAGGGAATGTGGTTTCTATTACCTGGGGCCTTGTATATCCACCCACAGGAGAGGAAAAGTGTACCTGGGCTTGAATACCCTAAGCCCTCAGGCATGTCTGTGCACTTGCATGTGCATGTGCTAATCCTGCCAATCATTAGTCATCAGGGGCCTCTCAGACTCATCCACAGCTCCGTGGCCTTGGACTGTGTTGCCAGCAACTGTGGGCAAACACCCAGTCTATGGGTGGGATAGGGCAGTAGTTCTCTGATCTGTGTAACACCCTTACATTTGGTGGTATCCAAAGTGTATCTGATTCTGTCCTGGTTCACCAAATGACCAGGATCTTCCTGGCTATTATCCACCCCACTTTGGGTGTAGCCAGCACATGGAGAGGAAATTCCTGGGAGCTCTGGTCACCCTGAATTCCTATAATATGCCACACATCACTAGCCCAAAGCCTGAATTCTGCTAATCAGCTGCAAGTCACTAAGGTAGGGTTGACTTCTGGTGTTTCCATTGAGGCTTAGTCTGCCCTCTGCCCAAGAATCTCAAGGCTCACTTAGGAAGTTTGCCAGAACAATGCTCAGTTGGCCAGGAACACAGGCCCAGGACTGGCTGACACCAAGGCTGCTTGCTATTCATCCAGCCACTGCCTGGTGGAAAGCTTCAGGGTGCTGCAGTCAGGATAAAGGGACATGTCACATTGTATGAGAGCTTCAAGGCAGGCACAAGGGACCCATGTATAGCTCCTGGTCTGGACAAGGTTGTGAAGAATAGCTGGATCTCCTAGAGGGCTGCATGTGACAGGGAATGCAGTCTTGCCACACACAGGACATGAAACTTCCTGGAAAGATCCTACTGAGTGGGTTGGGTAGCTTCCCGACACAAGCCTACTTGCTAGCCCCTATAGAAGACTCTGTACACATAGTGATTCTATAGTGGACACTGGGTGCTTGCTGGCTGGGTGGCTCTAGGTTCTGAATTATTTGTGGATGCTGCATCCACAGCATCCAAGCATGGCTGGGCTTGGAAAGAGAAAAGTTCCCAAGGCTGTCACTTTAGGGATTCAGGGACCTTATGCTCCCAGTGACCAGTGGGCATGTCAGTCCTGAAGGCTGCAGTTTATATCCAGAAACAGCATCACAAGCTGGGCAGGGCCCACGTCTGGGTGTAAAAACAGACCCTTGCCCTGGGTTTCTGCGAGCCTTTGACTGTGATGGGGATCACCGCTACTTTCTTTGGAGCATAAGTTTCTGAAGTGAAGATTGCTCAGATGAGGGGCCCTAGGTCAGGATAGGGCTTAACTGGGAAAGCTGGGAGGAAGAAAGGCTGACCCCACCCTGTACCACCCAAAGAGCTCCTCCGATATTTTGCTGGATGCACAGGGCCACCATGTACTCAGTTCCCTCCACAAACATGGCAAGCACCTTCTGTCTTCTGTAGGCCTTCTGTCTTCCAGAAGTTTGGCTAGGGGAAGGCTGCAGAATCAACAGCTTTTGTCTTGAGCTTTATTTATCCAGTGAAGGCAAGTTCGGGTGGCTGCTTTCAGGAGGACAAGTAGCCACAGGTTTGCTTGGTGGATGCAGATTTCTGCCCCCACAGGAGATCTCAGAAGCTGAGAGAGTGTGTGCAGGACAAAAGCATGTCCCTGCCACGTTGCCGCAGTGCTGGGGCCAGCGGAGTCCACTGCTGCATACCTCTGCTTTGGAGCTGTACTGCTTCTGGTGTTAGTCTCAATAGGGGCCTTCAGTTTCTTCTCCTTGGCAGGCACCCCACCTGCCCCTCTGAAGATGAACTCTGTCCCTGTCTGGGTGGAAGAAGCTGGCTTATCCTGGCCCTGTAAGGGTTGCCAGCCTCAGGTGTTGGAGGCGTCTTTTGGTGGATCAGCACAAACTGCTCTGTGCTGTTGCTTCAGTTTCCACTGGAAAACAGCCCCCTGGAGTGCTGGCTCCAAGCTATGCAACAGTTGCCACTGCACTGCCCTCTCCTGCGGGACCTGCCCGGAAGAATGCCTTCTTCACCTGGTGAGACAGCCTTTAGTTTGTGAGGGACAAGAGAGTCACTCAGTCCTCTGTCTTAGAAATTCACCTATGTGTCCTAGAGTAGGCAACAACAAAAGTAGCCCCATGATCAGGTCAGGAGTCCACCTCCAAAGTAAGCCTCACCAGACCCAAATCTCCCAGATACCATTCTGTGTGCCCTGGTAGCCACATGTCCATGCACATGAATCTGTATATAAGTGGGTGTATGCATTAGTGTGTACCTGCATGGGTAAGTGTGCTCAGTGTGAATTAACTCAACAGTGCAGGGTCAGAAAAGAGTCCAGTACTTATGCGATCATGGATGCATGAATGGGCTACACTGGGTAACAAAGGGCAAGCTCCCTGTTTGTCCTAGTGTCCTTAGCAAGGAGGATCCCAAGGGTGAGCCAAACAGCTTCCTGCTGGGCTGAGGCTTCTTGAGCCTCTAGGCACTTACATGTCAAGCTAGGCCCCTCTTCTGCCAGGGCTCAGGGCTTGTGTCCACCCACCCAGCACAAGCCTCCTGCCCCTGACCTGTTTCTTTGGAAGGTGGAGGATGCTCTTTGGTGCAGTATGATTGATACATCAAGCTACAAAAGGACCCACTGGGTAAACTGGAGGCCCCAGAACCTGAGTAGGCTGGACCCTCAGGTGTACAGGAGGATCATTCTCCTCTCACCCAAAACATCTAGAAGCTCCAGGGACCAGAGTCATGCTCTTTCTACTCAAAAGTTCTGGTACCTGAGGAGGACCACAGGCTAAGAGCTCTGGAAGCTGAGGTAGAAGGAGTTTCTTGAGTAGCACCTGGTAAAATGCTTGCTCTGCAAGAATGAAGAGATGAATTTGACCTCAACACCCGCATAAAAGAAGTTGGGCATGGCAGCATGAGCTTGTAATCCCAGTGTTGGGAAGGCACAGAGGGATCCGTGGGGCTCACTGGCCAGGCAGTCTAGCCTATTGATGAATTCTAGGCCAGTGAGAGACTGTTTTCCCCCCTCCCCAAAATCAATAGCACCCAAGGAATGACACCTTTGACCTCCATGTGCACATGCACATCCATATATGTGTACCCACACACATACATATGTGCCTGCATATGAATGAGCGTGTAGAAACACACACGCATGCACACACACATACACATACACACAAATAAGACTTTTTGAGTAGCTCAGAACCAAGTATAGAGGTGCCTGCCTATTACCCTGTGATCAGACAGATGGCCAGCAGGCCCTTCAGTTCATGTCTGGCAACTCAGGGAAAACCAGTCCAGGAGGCAGGAGATCGAGATGGGTAAAGGTGGTGATGCAGAGAATTCTAGAAGTCACAGTGTATCTTGCCCTATTCTCAGAGTATGGGATTCTGCTCTACCAGAGTGGGCAGGGGGAAGAGAGTAAGGGGCCTCTTGGATCATCAGCCCCAGGGGTCGTGTGAACAGGGCCTCCTGTGGGCAAAGCTTTTGTGCTTCTTCACAACAGGAGAACTTGATGCCTCTTCTCATGTTTCCTGCAGTGAATGTGTGCAAATGCACACCAGGGCTACCTCTGCTACTGCTGCCCCAATCACAGACAACAAGAACGGCCTGGGTGGATTCTACAGCTCAACTTTGCAGAGAAAACAAACTTTAACAGAAGGGCCTTCTCTAGTGCTCCAGGGCCGTGTACTCAAATCATTAGCCAGTCTGTCCTCACAGAGGTCTTGGCTCAGAAAACTCCTGTGGCGAATCAGTTTTCTGCCAAGTGTCAGTCTGAGATGTAAAAACAGAGAAACCAGAAGCATTAAAACTAAGCAGGATGGGAGGGTCGTCTCAGCAGGAAGCGGGTCTGAGACATGTCTGTGGCCAGGCCAGCAGCAGCCTTCCTACATGCACCTCACTGGAAGCATTTAGCCAGTCCCTAGGGGAACTGCAGTGTCTTTCCTTCCTGTAGCCTGGGACCTGGTATAAGGACCAAATTTCCCAGGGCCAGAAAGAGCCAAGCAGCAAAAAACATGGCCTCTTGGTCTGGGGCCAGTTGCATTTTTCACATCCTCCTTGTTTTGAGAGTGGGTTTGAGAGTGATCCCCAAACAGAGTCCATCTCTCTTTGCATACCACTGGACACTAGATGCCAGGACATAGTCAGTGTGCAGGCTGCTCCTACAGGGCCTCAGGTCCCAGTGTAAGTGTGTGGTATAAGAAGATTCCAGGCCACGTTCTGTGGGGTCAGCACATGAGCAGCAAAGGGAGCCAAAGGGACCCTTCTTGGGAGAGACAGGCCATGGGGTATGGCCTACAGGCTGTACATAAGGTAAAGCTTCAATTTCCCTAACTCTGGAGCCCAAACCCAGACATATTTGTGCCTTTGGGTCACCAACTCTGACACCCTCAGATCTGGATTTGGGTTCTTAAGGATGACTCATGCCTTTTACTTGTCCCCATATCAGCTTCGGGGGTGGTGGTGGTGGCTTCTGTCCATCCTAGCCCCTCACAAAGGAGTGAGGGTTATGGAATGATGCAAACCTGTGTAATCAGTGTACTGTCTCACTCCACCCCATCCAGCCCTTGGCCCCAGAGCCTGAGCTATAGTTAGGCAAAATAGCAGAGCCCATGCGGAGGGGATACAGGAGGGGCAGAGATAGAGATGGTGAGAAGATAGTCTACGGGGTGCCTGAGTCTTGTCCCTACACCTTTTGGTTCTTCCCAGCCCTCACCCTAAGTCACCTCCTCTGCTGTCCTCCCCCGTGGCTGTCAGGCTTGGTCACACCTAGACCTTCCCTTCCTGGTGTCTGGCAATTCCCTTGGGCACCCTTCCATTACTATCACACCCTGGACATTCCCCTTAATACCTCACCTCAACAGGGCCCTGAAGTCTAGGCCTTTCCCATACTTAGCTCAGGAAGAGCTATGGAAGGCTCATAGGAGTTCAAGGTCATATTTCTCAGTGTTTCTATGGTGGGAGAAAAGATACTTCCTGAAAACAGATTCCTGAGGTTTCTAAAGGGCCCTAACTCCAATTACCAAATTCCTTCCTTCCTTCCTCCTCCTCCTCCTCCTCCTCCTCCTCCTCCTCCTCCTCCTCCTCCTCCTCCTCCTCCTCCTCTGAGAGGTACACAGTGCCCTATATCATAGAGATACACCTCAGGCAGCGGCTACAGGGGAAGCATTGGGGTCGTGGGTCTCCTGCCCATACCCCTAGGCAGCTAGAGTCTCTTCCAGGTATTCTGAAGGTCCCTTGGGGAGGAAAGTTTGGGTTCCTGGCTGGACACAAGGCTCTGAGGCCCTAGTGTGCTCTGTAGGCTGACATGACACTGAGACTGGTATGCTCTGCTCAGATGGCACCCTTTGAAGGAGAACCCTGTCACACTGTGTTCTATGCTGTGTGGTCAGAGGAGCTCTTCTGGAGGAAGCTTTCTGAATAAATGTAACAACAAATGGCCTATTGCCTTCAGAAAATGAGGTGACATTATCCCACAAACCAGCCATTTTATCAGCAGTTTTTCAGGAAATCTTTGGACCAATTCATGCCCATCCTGATCATGCTGAACCTGCAGCTACTGTCCATGGTGGTGGGTATGTGAATAGCCACCCACAGCCTTATGCTCCTCATATAGTGTTGATCTGGGGCTGAAGCTCATCAAGTCAGGCAACTCCCAAGAGCCTGCACAGACCAGGGTGGCCTCTGCTTCCCCTCATCTAAGTTGTACCCCATTTCTGTTGGTCTAATCAGTCCTTACACTCTGACTGTGGGAAACTCCAGACTCTCAGAAACCTCTGGTATCTGGCCTGGTGCAGGTAAACTATCTGTTCTTAAAGCTCTTTGCCAGTCTTTCAATTTACCTGAGGTTGAATTGCATGGCAGGGCCCAGTTGACCCTGGGTGAGAAGAAAAGGTGAGAACTGGTAGATGCTCATATCTGTGGCAGTAATACTCCTGTCCTGACAGTAGCAATAGAAGCTGACATGCCCATAGACAGGCCAGGAACAGAGCAGATCTTATGACTAAGGGCCTTGTAGCACTGGCCTAAGTTGCTCATTGCTATGCCTAGTATAATATTTTAATTTTTTTAGATTTAAAAAATTTGAGGGCCAGCAAATTAGTTCAGCAGGTAAAGGCATTTGCTGCCAAGCCTCATGACCTGAATTTGACCCCTGAGACTCACATCATAGAAGGAAAGAACCCACTTCTGCAAGCTGTCCTCTGATCTCTATAACACACACTGTGTGTGGCACATGCGCTCACAAACCCATATAGTGAATAAAAAAATATGTAATACAAAATTAAAAAGAAAATTGAATGTGGTGCTGAGCAATGTGCCCAAGTTTTTGCACATGCTTTATCACTGAGCTATAGCTATAGCCCAACTCCAACAGTTAGTTTTGTATATGATGTATGTGCTTGTGTGTGTGCACAGGTGCACATGAGTGCACATGGATGTGAACACATTGCATATGGAGGTCAGAGGCCAATATTAGGTATCTTAAAACTACCACTCTCTCCACCTTTATTTTTTAAGATACTGCTTTTCAGGCTGGGAAGTGGTAGCACACAACTTTAATCCCAGCACTCGGGAGGCCGAGGCAGGCAGATTTCTAAGTTTGAGGCCAGCCTGGTCTACAGAGTGAGTTCTAGGATAGCCAGGGCTAACAGAGAAACCCTGTTTTGAAAACCACCACCAACAAAAAAGAGTTTTTCACTGAACCTGAAGTTTGTTGATTCAGCTGTGCTGGCTGGCCAATGAGCTTCAGTTAACCTACCCCTTTAGAGCCAGAGTTACAGATATGCACCACCATTCCTGTCTTATATGGGTGCTGGGAATCTGAACTCAGATCCTCATGCTTGTGTGGCAGGCACTTTACCCACTGAACCATCTCCCCAGCTCTCCCCAATAGTTTAATTTTTTAAAAGAGAAACAGGAATTATGGGAAAATGCATTAAAGCAGGCAGCAGAAGCAGTGTCCCCTGACACACCAAGACAGTTTCCCCTGTGTTTCTCCTAAGTGACTGCATAAGGACACACCTCTATTACTGACAGTGTATAGTCAAGGTTAAGATCATGGGTCCTGGCATGAATGCCTTAGGTTGAAACATGCCACACTCCTGAGAGGCTCAAAAATATGTATTTCACTGTCTCTTGTGTAGGCTGAACAGCACTCCCGGAAGCCCACAAGACCACAGCTATCCACAGCTGCACTCTACCTGTACCATAATTGTGGTACCATCTGTCCCTTCTTTGACCTTGTAGCTGGGTGACTGGTAGGCCATCCAAACCAAAGCTCTGTGTATCCTGGTTTTTCTGGGCCTACCTATTATCAGAGTTGGCATTTTTCCTGAAGAAGTAAGAGTTCTGGGTTCAACAAAGTCTTCCCAGGTGACTCCTGTGTATGTGTTCACTGATGGGAAACCATATGTGTATACACTGATGGGGAGCTGTATATGTGTCTAGTGATGGAAACCATTTGTGTACCTGAGGGAGAACTATATGAGTGCCCACTGAAGGACTACATATGTGCCAAATAAGTAAGTGTCCACTGACAGGAAACTACACGTGTTCACTGAAGAGAATTATGCAAGTGCCAATTGATAGGGAAATACTTGCTTGCCAACTGAGACAAACAATGAGAGTAAATCTTGATAGGCAGAGGTGTATATGCTGATGGGATTTCATATACCTACTGCAGACTTGTCTTTCTTCTCAGCACTACTTTTGAGGCTTAGTCTTGTTGGTGCATTTACGTCTAACTCAAGGGTATTTATAACATTGCATATGTGAAAGCCAGTCTTTGGTGTGCCTGTCTGTGGACACTCTGGGTTGTCTTTGGTGCAGATGCCACCTTCTGCCTTTCCAGCTCTGTTCCCAGTGTTCCCAAGACACTTGTGTGTCCAGAATCACCAACTAGTAGGGTAGGGACAGGGTGGCTTCAGATTGCTACAGGGGCTATCCTGTAGCACATAGCCCAAGAGAGTTAACCTGCAATGGATACAGACCCAACTCCGGATTCTTGGCCCAACCCTCACAAGGTTTTCTCATAGCCCTAGTTGGTTCAGTGAAGGGTATAAGTAGAGATACTGATGCAAAGTACATGGGGTGGAGAAAGTGTTCCATCAGGTCCTGAAGCCAAACTAGGGTTCTTCAAGACTGTCTTTTGGCACATAGCCCAGCTGCTGCTCAGCTCTGCACAGCAGGTGGGAACATGCGCAGCATGGACATTCACTTTAGGACATTCTATAGCTCAAACCTGTCTACAGTTTTACATTAATTGAATCTAGTAAAGAAACTGTGAGATAAGCAGTTACTAGAAAGAAATGGGCCTGTACTTTGTATCTTAAAAGATTTGTTTAGTAAAGTTTTCAACTATATTTTACCTAAGTATCACTTTGTGACAGTCTAGAGCAAAAACTTTTGTCAGAATGTAGGCTGGTGCACATTCATCTGGAGTTAGCAGGTGGTTATTGCTTTGAGATTAATGGATATTAGAGTTTTGGGCATTCTTTCTGTGGCTGCTGTGAGTCCTGAGAAGTGTTCTAGGTTAACTGGCTAACACCTGTGAGAATTCACCACATTAAAATTGAAGCCCAGCAACTAGCTTAAAGAAACAGAATCAAGATCTGCTAGTCCCTCTAGGATTACACTCTCATTCATGTATTTGTAAATGTTGTGCTTAGAAAAAAATCACCAGTAGAAAGGGCTGAATCTCTGTCTTCACCAAAGGAAGACATTCATGAAAAAAAAAAAAATCAGGCCTTTGTCTAAAATAGTCAATGTCAGAAAACAAAGGCAAATTTGTGGAAATGTTCCAGATTCAAATTCACCAAAGAGGCACTTTATGCAGCACAAGTTCCAGACTAGACTTGATCCAGATGTACTAGACTGGGCAAGCTGGAACACAGTCCTGGGAAGAAACTAGTTTATGGCTGACCTCAAGGTACATGAAACCTGCAACTATCAAATAGTTCACAATAAAATTGTGTATACATGTAAATGTGGGCAGACAAGAGCAAGCATATTTGAGTATATGCAGGAGTGTGTGTACTGAACATCATGTGTGCATATACAAATATATACTCAGTGGGGTGTCAAAAGCTGGGTTTTTTTTGTATCCACATCTATATTGTAAATTTTCTGCCACTGTGAAATTAATCTCAAACTGAAAGGTAACCATAGGCACTTCTGATGAAAGGGCAAGTGCAGGTGCGACATGATGGCCTAGGGAGACTCAGGATAGCAGTGATGCATGGCTTTCGATGTGTATGTGTCCACTATACTCTCTGCCCAGTTCCTCAGTGGGCATTCCTCTCTGGGGATGTAGGGTATCTTTTGGGTTTTGTAGACCAATTTGCACTGATATAGGAAGACCTGGAGTGGGGCTTGGTAGGGGTAAGATGGGTGCCAGGGGAAGGTAGAACTTTATGGATAACAGGTTGCAGGCCTAACTTAGTCCCAGGCTCTCCTTCCTCTGGTGCCATTTCTACCCAACAGAATGCTCAGTACCAATGAAGTCGGTGTGAAGGCTTGAATTTACCACACAAGAATTTTAGGAATTTCCTCCTAGTCTGAAAACTTGCTCAAAGCATCCCTTTGTATTTACAATTGCTTGGGTTTTGAATTTTTGTCCTGTTCAGAGAAGCCCTGGCTTCTTAAGAGTTTATGTTTATGAGGATCAGGATTCAGGCTGTCTAGCTGTGCTCCACTCCATTTGGTGTTCAGGCTGGGTCAGTATCATGGTGCTGTCTTAGGGAGCTGGCTAGGAGCCCAGGGTTCCTCTGGGCCTGGCCAGGAGGAACACTACTGCTTGGAGGGCCAACTAAAGGTGACTCAGGCTCAAGGGAGAGTGTCTTGTGGTGACAGGTCAGCAGAGGGCTTTGGGCCATTTGGCTAGACCCATCTCCTGCATGTTGGTCCACTTCCTGAGCCTGTATCCTAGGTCTTCCTGTCTGTCTTGGGGCTTCTGGATTGTTCTTTCTAATAAAGTGCTCTGTTGGATGGGATGATGCAGGGGTCCCCACACTATTATTCTTCCCAGACCCATCTTATGATTTCTAGGTTCTCAATGATAGGCCTACATCAACAACTGCCTGGATGCTATGGTCAGGAAAGGCACAAGTTTAGCTGAGGCTAAGCACTCTGGTCTTTCCAGAAGCATGCCATCAGTAGTATGGGGTAGTGGTAGTGGTGGTGATATTTTGTTTGTGCTCTAACAAATAAAGCTTGCCTGAAGATTAGAGTGCAGGGCTAGCCACTAGGTTAACCATAGAGACCAGGCAGTGGTGGCACACACCTTTAATCCCAGCATTTGGGAGGAAGAAGCAGGAAGATCAGGAGTTCAAGGCCACCCTGGGCTACATGAGATTGATCCAGTCTAAATGAGAAACAGAGCCAGGCGGTAAAAGCTTACACCTTTAATCCCAGCATTAGGGAGGTAGAGACAGGAAGTGATATGGCTGGGCAGGGAGAGGAATATAAGGCGGGAGGAGGCAGGAGGAGACAGGAGCTCTGCTTTTTTCAGTCTGAGGACTCCTAAAGGTAAGAAGTCTCTCTAGTGGCTGGTTTCTTCTCTGATCTTTCAGCATTTACCCCAATATCTGACTCTGGATTTTCATTAAGACCAACCAGAATTTGCACTACAGTAGTAGATTCTGTTTGACATTGGGAAACAGTGCTCAGAAGTACCACTCATTTTGAAAAGCATGTCGTAAGGTAATTTCTAACTTCACAGTCTGTAGCTAGAGTTTTCCTGCCTGGCCCACGGTCAGGACAAATCTCTGTCACCCACCAGTCCCACAGCCGCTCAGACCCAACCAAGTAAACACAGAGACTTACATTGCTTACAAACTGTATGGCCGTGCCAGGCTTCTTGCTAACTGTTCTTATATCTTAAATTAATCCATTTCTATAAATCTATACCTTGCCACATGGCTCGTGGCTTACCAGCATCTTCACATGCTGCTTGTCATGGTGGCAGCTGGCAGTGTCTCTCCTCGCCTTCCTGTTCTCTCAATTCTCCTCTCTGTTAGTCCCGCTTATACTTCCTGCCTGGCCACTGGCCAATCAGTGTTTTATTTATTGACCAATCAGACCACATACAGACCATCCCACAGCACTTCCTCTTTTCTTTTTCTTTCTTCTTCTTTTTTTTTAAAAGGAAGGTTTTAACTTTTACACATCTCCAAAGCCAGCTTGGTATATTTGGGAATTTGGGCGTAGCATCTCTTACTACTTCCTGCTGGAGGGGGGCGCTGTATCTTATGGGGACACAAAGAAAATTTTAGGATTATGGAGTAGTCCGTGAGGGTGTATCGTCTGAGCCAGTTGCCTTGAAACCATTCTGGATGTTGGATCATCTGGGCCTTGGTGTCATCAGAGACCTTTCAGGGGGTCTTGGCTGGTCAAACCTGATGTATCTTAATCCATAGCCTCTTGCTTTCTGTGGAAACAAAAGCAGAGCCTCTTTTCCAAAGCAACATATCCTTACATCCAAATTTTGAAGTCAAGGTACCTTTAAAATATACATTTTGGCATAACTCAACAGCTTTTACAATCAAATGTTTTTCTTCAGTTACGAATATCAAAGAGAACATAATCCAGATTCTCTGTGTGGTAGCCATCTTTACGTGGCTTATTTTTTATATTACCTTGAGTCTATTGCTTTAAACTGCAGCATTCTAAGACTGAAATGACGCTGTGGCTGCTGGCTCCACCCACTTCAGCTTCCCAACATGGCAGTGGTATGTTTTCCGCCAGCTCTGGTAGCCATCAACTCTCAGAAATAGTGGGTCTATGCATCTATAAAAGCAGCGTGTAGCCCAGAAACCTTTTTTTGTTTTGTACTAGCAAAGGCTAAATCCACCACGCAGCTTAATGTGCCACGTGCAGAGGCCTCATTCCCACCATACTGCAGGTCGAGTGCGCACGCCAGGAACCCGCCATAGTAGCTCAAACACGCAGGTTGCCGCTAACTTGAAAGAGACAACTAGGAACTGTTTTTAGCTCCGTTTTAGTATCTTTTTTTCTCAGGTTTTAGGTGGAAACTCTTGCCCCATGTTGGGCGCCATTTGTAGCTAGAGTTTTCCTGGCTGGCCCACAGTCAGGACAAAACTCTGTCACCCACCAGTCCCACAGCCGCTCAGACCCAAGTAAACACAGAGACTTATATTGCTTACAAACTGTATGGCCGTGCCAGGCTTCTTGCTAACTGTTCTTATATTTTAAATAAATCCATTTCTATAAATTTATACCTTGCCACATGGCTCGTGGCTTACCGGCATCTTCACATGTTGCTTGTCATGGCGGCGGCCAGCAGTGTCTCTCCCCGCCTTCCTGTTCTCTCAATTCTCCTCTCTGTTAGTCCCACCTATACTTCCTGCCTGGCCACTGGCCAATCAGTGTTTTATTTATTGACCAATCAGAGCACATACAGACCATCCCACAGCAACAGTCTTTATCTGTGAAAAATTTAAAGCCAAAAATGCAATCTCTGCCAGAAGTCAGGGAATTTTGAGTCTTAGAGATGGAAAGTCAAGAAAGGCAGAAGTTGAGGCTGAACTTAGGATCTGGTCAGCTCAGCAAAGGCACATGAGAAGGGACAGTGCTGGAACCATTGGAAAAACAGGGATTCTGATATGGGAACCATGAATTTTATGTTGGGAAAGAATGTTTCTCCAAGCAGTGTTAGGATGCCTTTGAGATGTTTGGGGGCTGGGCACTGGTAGCACATGCCCTTAATCCCAGCACTCGAGAAGCAGAGGCAAGTGGATCTCTGTGAGTTCAAGGCCAGCCTGGTCTACAGAGTGAGATCCAGGACAGGCACCAAAACTACACAGACAAACCCTGTCTCAAAAATGAGTGTGAGAGAGAGAGAGAGAGAGAGAGAGAGAGAGAGAGAGAGAGAGAGCAATGAAGAGCAAAGTAGGGGTTAGAGGTCTTAGAAATTTTTAGTAGGTAGATCTGACTTTACCATGTATGTGTATGGAATTATGAGCACACTGAGATGGAGAAACAATCCCTAAAATGAGCAAAAGCATAGTGCTGCTGCTTGTTCATCTGGAGGTTTATCTACATAAGGTCTCCTACAAGGGTACCTAGAGAAAGCTGCTGGTATGGGAAGAGAACAAAGATGTGACCAGTCACCCATCCACTGGGCTTGGACTCTAAGCTGAGTCCTAGATGTACATATGAACTGTTTTGTAGTAGGGCTTTTCTTCACTAAGCCTGGCCACGCTTTCAATAAGACCATTAGGTCAGCAGACTGCCACCCTTTCCTCTGAGCCTCCTTTAGAGCAGTGCACTCAGCCCACAGCTCTGTGGCCACCCTTGCCTTCCTGAGCCATTCTCATTGGGGTGGGACATTGCTTATGCTCCCCTTGCAGTTCCTGTCCACTTCTAGGGATATTCACCACAGCGTCCCAGTCCAGCCAGCAGTACTTGTATGAATCTCTGACCCTCCTCCATACTCAGGACTTCTTTAGCTACTTACTATTAGCTTTGTTCCCACTGTGCAGAGACGTGACAGAGACCTGTATCTCTACTGGAGCCCTCAGCTGGGTCACCCCATCCTGTCCTGTGTTAGAAGGCCATTGTGAGAGCCCTGATCCCTCTTGTTCCCTATATACCTATGAAATCCTTCTCATCTTCTGGGCCTGTCTGCCGTGTGTGTGTGTGTGTGTGTGTATGTATGTATGTATGCATGCACATGCACGTGTATAGCACAGACCTCCAAATCTCCCTGCCTCAGTGCTGGGATTAAGGCATGTGCCACCAAGCTGGATTGAAACAGATTTAAAAAAAAAAGATTTACAGCTGGGTGGTGGTGGTGCACACCTTTAATCCCTCCCAGCACTTGGGAGGCAAAGCCAGGTGGATTTCTGTCAGTTCAAGGCCAGAGTGGTCTACAGAGCGAGATCTAGGACAGGCACCAAAACTACACAGAGAAACTGTCTCGAAAAAAACAAACAACAACAACAAAAAAGATTTACTTATTATTATTTTATATGTATGGGTATTTTGCCTGCATGTATCTGTGTACCACATGCATGTAGTCCCATCAGAACCAGAAGAGGGGAGTTGTTGGATCCCTTGGAACTGGAGTTACAGACTATTGTGATCTACCATATTGGTGCTGGAAACCAAACCTGGGTCCTCTGCAAGAGCAGCATGTGCTTGTAACTGTGGCCAAAAACTCTGGGCAGATTCTTAAAACGACTTATGCTTGTGACTTGAGGGGTTCAGATGTGCCTCCTGCACTCTTGGTCACTTGCTCTTGTATGTACAATGTGGTTATAAAAGATGGGCTATAAGGTGTTATCTTGTAATAAAAGTTAGATAAGGAGCTGTGGTGATACACATAGCATGGACTACACAGCAAGATCCTGTCTTAAATAACAAACAACTGGGGTTGGTGGTGATGTGGAGTGTGCACTCAAGAAGGAGGATAATGAAGAACAGAAGACAGTTATAGTGGGTAAGGGTAAAATATTTACTCAGTACCTATTGGGTGTTCTATGGTTAAGGAGATTAGATATGAGAAACAATGCCATTATAAGACTGATTATCTATTAAATAAGAATCTAGTGTGGAGTAACCTAAGGCTGTTGGACTCTGTTCCATTCTTGAATATTTAGTGATAGTCTTTACTTTTGGGCTCACTGTCCTGCTGTTGTACATAGAACACTCCTAAGATACCCTAGCTTTTAGGGACACACAGTTGCTCCCAGTGTGTCTCCCTGGTGTCATTGATAAACTTGGTTTAGTTAGACCGTGAGGCACACACACTAGAAAGGAACCAGGGAACCTCTGCATCTGACCTCATCATCCCATTTTTCCCTTTGTGAGTTTCTTCAGTTGCCTAAACTTTTCACAATGCTACAATGAATCGACAGCTTGTTTTTCTATGAAATGAATCCTACAGGGACTCAGAGCAACTCCAGCTAGCATGGTCCAGCGCCCCCTAGTGTACCATATGGTACTGTGGCAGAGCCATGTCCTCCCCAAGAAGGCACTGCCCCACAAAAATGGATCTGTGCTTTCAGATGACACTGTTAACTTGTAATTACTTTACCTGTCAACTAGTTAGTTACCCAAATTTTCTTACACCACACTTAAAATGACTGTCTTTCCATTCATTTTCATACAGTATTATTAGTAACAGCAAACATCTGAAAGGAAATGGCTTGTCCAATCAGAACTAGAATTATGTCATTATCCTAAAGAACATCCCACTAGCTTACTCATTCTGGCTCCAGTGAACAATCTGGCAATGGTGAGATGGCTCAGCAGGTAAAGATGGTTGCTGACAAGCCTGATGACTGAGTTTGAACTCTAAAACTCACAAGGTAGAAGAAAACTAACTCTTGCAAGCTCTCTTCTGACCTATATGCATGCACACACACACATAAATAAATTAAAATAGAGTAAAATAAAAAAACTCTTCAGATTTAATTCCTCTTGGTCACTTCCTTCTAGAGTATTCCCTCAGAATTTCACATGGCAATGATATTTTCTGTTATTATTTTTAGTTGTAAAGATTTCCTCCCCCTTCAAAACTCAGAAACTTAGCAAAAGAAAACTGACAAGCGTGTTCATTTCCTGGTCATGTGTGACATACATTGAGACTGTGAAGCACTTGTAGCTCTGCTTCCCTGTGTCTCTTACAAGGGCTTTTCTTGTTGGCTGAGAGCGATGCTCATCAGGAAAAGGGGCCTATGAATCTGTACAGTTAGGGAGGAGCCAGAGGGACTTCTGAACTCTGCTACATTGTGACTTTAGGAAATAAAAGTCCATGTGGTGGACAACATGTGACCATCTGACACAGCATGCCACTGAGCCAAAGCTATTTTGTTAGTTACCATGGCAAGTCAAGGCCAAGGCAGAACTCAGCTGCTGATGAACTGCAGGTGGGACTGTGGCAAGCAGGAAAGGTACTGGTCTTCCAGGGTTAGGGTAGGTGGGACAGGTTGCTTCCTCACCACCCCCACAGTCTTCTCTGCTGCTCACACCACCCACCACTGCCCCTTGACTTCCACACACCTTGCCTCTGAATAATTCACACTTCTACGCTGCTGTTGGGGGATGAATGTGGGCTTCCAGTATTGATTGGTGACACCCAAGAGCCCCATCTTGGAATGCTACCACCTGTGTAAGTAGCAGGGTTTGGGCAACTACCTACATGTTTACTTAAGTGAAGATTATTGGAAAAAAACAACAGATGGACTGGGGTTAGTGATAAATGCTGATGAAAGGGCCGACAAGGGTAAACATCTCTACTCAACCAATGTGCCCTGGAACTAAATGGCTCCCTAAAGCTCAGTTGTAACTTAATAAAAATAGTGTGCAATGCTAAATATCATGCTATCAAACTTTATGTGTAGAATGTAATATAAAGCAATGGAAGAAATTGTAAAAATTTAAGATTATATCTGAATTATCAGACCCTGTGATCTAGAGCTCCCCTGAGGGAAGAATGTAGTGGGGTGAGATGCACCTGCTGGATTCTTCAGCACTGTTTTCAACATTATTTCCCTGAGCAACACTACAGCCATGAGTGTGGAGCTCAGTCTGCTGTGCCCCTTTGCACCTGACCCATGGGTTAGGGTTAGGCTGAAGGTTCATCTTGAGGTATCATAAACACAGGAGGTCATTTATATTTCACATTTATCTGATATCTTAGCATTAAGTAATCATGTTTTCATCATATGACAGAAAAACATTTCTATCATAAATATGGATTTTATAACATTTTGTAAAGTTATGGGAATTGGAGATGTAGAGCTGGCTCAGGAATTAAGAGTGCTTGCTAGTTGGGTGTAGTTGTGCATACTTTTAATCCCAGCACTAGGGGGGAAAAGGTAGGCAGATCTCTGTGAGTTCCAGGCCAGCTTGGTTTATATAGTGAGTTCCAGGACAGTCAGGGTTATGGGAGAGACCCTGTCTTAAAAAAACAAAAACAAAAGCAAAAAACCAACACCCTGTCCCAATCCAAACTATACCAAATAACAACAAGAAAAAGAATGTTTGCTGTTCAATCTTGAGGATTAGAGTTCAGATGCCAGTACCCATGTTAGATGGCTCACTATTGTATATAATTCCAGCTCCAAGGGATCCAATGCCCTCTTCTGAACTTGGCAGAACCCTGCTCCCTCACATGTACAGATACTCACTCAGACACATACACATAAAATGAAATAATGTAAATATTTTTAAAGAGTAAGAGTAAGTGGTGATTATGATCAAACACATTGCATGAAATTCACAAAGAATTTATAAAAATATTTTTACAAACAAATTCTGGGAATGGAAGCAACTTAACACAGGTATATTATTACAAGATTTCTGAACACCCATCACATACTTTTAGGATCAAGCACACTCCTGAGAGAAAGCTATGCCTGGGTCATATAGCCTTCTTGGACAGCAGAGGAAGGCTATTTCTGCTCAGCAGTCCAAGCATCATTTCCCGAGGGCTGGGGAGGTGCAACACTGGCAACAGCATTCACAGAGGTCACACACCACTGGAATAATCCAGTGTGCAGTCTGCCTGCATCTCAGCCCATCTGCAGAGTGGGTACTTACTTCTTTCTGCTGTTAATGTCTTCTACAGAACCAGACAAGTTCTCTGACAAATTATAGGCAAATAGAAAATAAAGGATTAGCCCCTTTCCCAGCCCTTAGGGTGTTGAATTATGAGAGACACAGGGACTGAGGCTGAGGCACATGACACTTACCTATGAGTGCCAAATGTCTCCCACAGGAAGGGTCCATTGTCCACAAAGCAACGGGTTCTATGCCCTTAGACCTTACCTGCAAGGTCTCTGCAGAGATTTGTCCATGGTACATAGCACCACACACTGGCTGGCACAAGCCCTGCATAACAGAACTATGCCACTGGAAAGCCACAACACATGCAGGAAATGGAATCACCCTGAACTGTTGGCTTCCCATGGGGTATGTTCTGTGCACATATATTATGTTGTGGCACAAGCCTGGCACACCTGAATCCCAGTGAGCTGCAGCTGGGGATCCCTGACAGTAAGCCCCAGGTGGCTGCTCACGTTGCCTTCACAGCCAATTTAGGAGAGTTCTACAGTGTCAGGAAGAACATAGCTGCCAAAAAAATCCCACAAGGCTATCCAGACGCTACTTTACCAGAAAGCTACTTTATTTAGTTACACCATCTCTCTAGAATAACTGTACAGTGATATTTACCGAGGAACACACACATGCCAGGGGCTGGCTGCAGAGCGTAGATTTGCAGGTGTGGAGGGCAGGAATGGGCTCATCTTTTCACTGTCCATCCCCCCAGGGGATGCTGACCCTGTAGGAAGCATTAAGAGATGTAAGGAGTTGTGAGCTTTGAAATGACTTCTTAATTCTATACTGCTGAAAAAAGTGAATGCAAACATCAAATAAGAAAAATAAGCTGAAAAAAAAAACCAGAACAGTTTACTGGTTTAAATATATGTTTTTAAAATGTCATGTCAGGTTAGTTCTCTCAGAGTACTGATGACTAATGTAAAAACTTGTCATGGAGACAGGAACCAGCACTAATGGGCTTCTGAACTACTGCCAAGAAACTGAGGAGTGTGAGGTTTTGTGTTTGTCCACACCACATGTATCTGCACAAACATCTCATGTATATACTCTTCTGAGAGCAGCCTTGGTGCCAAAAAGCTGGCTGAGCACTTGCCTGCACACTGCCTCTGCAGCAGGCCCGAGATGCTGATGGGCTGTCGGGGTAGTCCAGTCCATGAACTACTAAGGCTGGGGGAAGGCCCTTGTGCTGCTCTGCTGGATAGCTGTGATGCTGGAGCTGGTGATAGTTCCTTGTAGGGCATCTGCAATGGTGGGACTCTAACAATAAATTAAACAAAAACATTCACAAATGCTCTTCATATTTCTAGTAACATGGTCATCTAAGCACTGACTACTGTGTGGCCTTAAAGGTCATCTGTTGATAAAAACCATGTTCTGAATACCTAGGATGAATAAGGCCTGCTCTAGGCTGAGAAGGTGGTGAACAGGACCATTCAGGAGGCTGCCCTTGTTCTGTCTGCTGTCCTAGGGACTTGCTGTACAGATGCTGACCAAAGTCAAGAGGCATCTGCACTTCCCCTAGGGTCTGTGACAATGAGTAGCTGAGCAGGAACAAAGGGAGCTAGGGTCTTTAAAACTTCATGATCTGCCCTGTCACCACAGCCAGCTTCAGCCCATATCTACCTGTTCCTAGAAGCCACCTCACTCCACCTTTCCCAATCGCTTCAACAACTCTAGGCAGTTCTAGCATCTTCTCACATGTGGTACCATCAGGCCAGCCTGTAGCTCCTCCTCTCATCTTTTAGTCACCAAGGGCTCCAGGTTCAATTCTCAGCATTCTGAAGATTATGGGAGCTTCCTTGGCAATCTTGTCCAGACAATGTTTTAGACTATGGCCTCTGGAAAGATGACTTTTTACTCATGTGTGCTACCCAGGCTCACCTTACAGGCTGTATTCAGTATGGTGTTATCATCAGCTGACTGAATTCCCCTTCTTTGCTAATCCCTACTTTTTCTAGATTTTACGGGTTTTGGACATCCTGGAACCTTGTAGTTCTTGGGGACACTGCTCATCCTGGGGCAGCTAACTTCTGTAACTCATGAACAGCTTGCCTGTGGGCACACTTCTCACAAGCAAACCTACTTGCCCACACCCCTATCTTCCTTTTTCAAATCCACACACACCAGCCTTTTTCTTGCCTATATCTTCTGGATGAGCAGGGACTGCCAGTGAGCCCAGGGTCTACAGAGTTATCCAGAATAAACAATCAACACTTCTTGCCTTCCACAGAAAGCACAGCACAAGTTTATGTTCACTTTTCCCTATCCTTTCTTCAATAATCTCTAGACAGTCATCTCTGTTGCCTTCTTAACACAGATGATTCAAAGAGAGCCAGGGTACTCAGCAACATACTTACCCTGTGTGTATAACCATGTAGTTTAAAGGAGCCAAAAAATGGATGCTGGGGTTGCAGTAACAACACAATATACCACCAACCAGGGGAATCAAAAGCCAGTAGAGAGTGAGGTGAGGTTGGTGCTTCAGGGTGAACCAGCATCAAGGAAGGGGGATAAAGTCTCCAGGGTGGGCAAAAACCTTTTGTCAGGTTCTTCAACCAACAGACAAATGCACATAACCTCAGGACCCAAGAGGCAGACATGGCTACATAGGCCATGTGCTTACTGAAACTGGGTTAGCCGGAGGTAGGCAGTAAAATACAGACTTGATTATAGCATTGTAGAATGTTCAAGGGAAGCAGCTGAAAGTGCAGGGCTTGCCTTCTGGAGGCTAGCCTTTGAGTGCTCAGAATGTGTGTAAGAGACATTGGGAGCTGCCTACCTGACCATGGAGAAAGGTGTGGCCGAGTGAAAGGTATGTCTTTAGAGTTGTCATACTATAGCTATAGGCTAAGCCAGCCTGTCTCTGCTTCTGTGAAGTATTTTACGGGGCACAGTCCACCTGCAAGCTTCTACTTCTCCAGCCACACTCCTCATACAAAGGCAGAGCTGAGAAGCTGCATGAAAAGCAAAAATATTTACCTCTTGGCTTTTACAGGAAACATTTGTGACCCTAGCTTACTCCTTTAAGCAGTTACTGTGCAGCCATTAAGTAGTTCTTTTTGAGGTCTCTAAGTCATACCTTGGATTAAAAAAAACTCTAGCTATAAAATGAAACATATAATACAACATTCTCCAAACATGGACACATAGGATTAAGAGGCAACCTGTCAAGTTCAACACTTGGCTGGAGGTTTGGTTGGCTTATGTTTTACCCTAACGAGGACCTACCTGATAGCCTTTGTCATGCTTGCATGGCTGGGTGTCAAGCTGAGATGCTGGGATCCCCGGCAGGAGACACTGCCTGTGGAGGGAATAAAACACACTGTGTGGTATTAGTGTGTCACAGTACCAGATTACCTACTGCTGCTTCTTTGCGGGTATGGTCATGTCTCCATTATGAGACCAGTATCAGGTGGCATGTGTACCCATAGATCATCTCTGACTCTAGGCAGTTCTCTGAGTGTGACTACTGACTCACCATGCACCCCAAATCCTTCCCATTGCCACACAAGAAACATGTGTCTTAACTTCTATTTTTCACCTATGCCCCTTTTCAACTTGGAGATAATGTGAACAATTCAAATAAATTGGCAGCTTGACGTCAGTGGTTGGGACCAGAATCAACCAGGCCAGTTGAATTTCGGCCTCAAAAAGTTGCTCCTGAGCCATGGAGACTTCTCTGATGGCCAGTAGTTAGTCAGCAAGGGCCAGACATACATGCCTGGTACACAAGTGCTCAGTGAATACCAGTAGCCACATATGAAGACCTGGAAAGCATCTCCAGGAGAATGCCCCATTTACACTTAAAAAGAATGTTCATTCTGCTATTGTCAGGTGATGTCTGTATGTGCTTTTTTTTTTTTTTTTTTTGGTTTTTCGAGACAGGGTTTCTCTGTGTAGCTTTGCGCCTTTCCTGGAACTCACTTGGTAGTCCAGGCTGGCCTCGAACTCACAGAGATCCACCTGGCAATGCCTCCCGAGTGCTGGGATTAAAGGCTTACACCACCACCGCCCAGCTGTATATGCTTTTTTTATAAGTTAATTTGGTTAAATTTCTTCAGTCTTCTAACTTCTTAGCAATTACATATTCAGTGGTTTATCAATTATAAGGATTTGGATATTGAAATACCCAAACTATAATCTTTGGATTTCTTTTTAACTCATCATATATTTGGGTTTGTTGTCTATACACAGTAATTGTTTTAGCTTCTTGTATAGTAAACATTTGGCATCATAAAATGTCTCTTTGTTACTAGTAATATTGTTATCTTAAAATTTACTTTGTCTATTATGAATAAAAGTCATTCTAGTTCCTTTCTGGTTGCTGTTTGCATGATATCTGTTCTGTAGGTTTTCCTTTGCCTATTTGTGCCTTTGAATTGAGTATATTTCTTTTTTTTTTCTTTTTCTTTTTTCTTTTCTTTTTTTTTTTTTGGTTTTTTGAGACAGGGTTTCTCTGTGTAGCTTTGCGCCTTTCCTGGATCTCGCTCTGTAGACCAGGCTGGCCTCGAACTGAGTATATTTCTTATAGACAGAATGTATATAGAATTTTTATGCCAGTCTGACAATCTCTGCTTTTTTGCTGGAGCATTTAGTCCATTCCACTTAAGGTAACTTTTGATGTAGTTGGATTTGGGTCAACCCTCACATATTGATAATGGGAGACTTCAATACCCCACTTTCACTAATGGACAAAGCATCCATACAAAAACTGAACACAGACATACTGGAACTAACAGATGTTATGACTCAAATGGACTTAATAGATATCTACAGAATATTCCACCCTAATGTAAAAGAATATACTTTCTTCTCAGCACCTCATGGAACTTTCTTTAAAATTGACCACATACTAGGTCACAAAGCAAATCTCAACAGATACAAATAAATTGGAATAACCTCCTGTATTTTATCAGACCACCATGGTTTAAAGTTAGATTTTAGCAACAACAAAAATTACAGAAAGCCTACCAACCCATGGAAATTGAATAATGCTCAACTGAATCACCAATGGGTCAAGGAAGAAATAAAGAAATTAAAGACTTCCTAGAATTCAGTGAAAATGAATGTACAACATACCCAAACTTATGGGACACTATGAAAGCAGTGCTATGAGGAAACTTCATAGCACTAAATGCCTACATAAAGAAGTTGAAGAAATCTCACACTAGTGACTTAACAGCACACCTGAACAAAAGGAAGCAAGCCTGCCCAAGAGGAGTAGATGGCAGGAGATAATCAAGCTGAGGGCTGAAATCAATAAAATAGAAACAAAGAGAACAATACAAAGAATCAATGAAACAAAGAGTTGGTTCTTTGAGAACACCAACAAGACAGACAAACCCTTATCCAAACTAACTAAAAGGCAGAGTGAGAATATCCAAATCAACAAAATCAGAAAGGAAAAGGGGGGCACAACATCAAACACTGAGGAAATCCACAGAATCTTTAGGTCATACTTTAAAAACCTGTACTCCACAAAACTGGAAAATCTAAAAGAAATGGGTAATTTTCTTGATAGAGACCACTTTCCAAAGTTAAATCAAGAACAGATAAACAATTTAAGTAGAACTATTACCCCTAGGGAAACAGAAGGAGTCATTAAAAGTCTCCCAACCAAAAAAAGCCCAATCCAGATGGTTTTAGCACAGAATTCTACCAGACTTTCAAGGAGCTAATGCCAAAACTCCTCAGATTATTTCACAGAAGGAACAATGTTAAATTCATTTTATGAGGCCATAGTCATCCTGATACCCAAACCACACAAAGATTCAACAAATAAAAAGAATTACAGACCAATTTCTCTCATGAACATAGATGCAAAAATACTCAATAAAATACTTGCAAACCAAATCTAAGAACACATCAAGATCATCCACCATGATCCAGTAGGCTTCATCCCAGAGATGCAGGGATGGTTCAACATATGAAAATCAGTCAATGTAATCCACCATAAAAACAAACTGAAAGAAAAAAAACCCACATGATCACTTCATTAGACGCTGAAAAAGCCTTTGAAAATATCCAACACCTCTTTATGATAAATGTCTAAGAGAGATTAGGCATAAAAGGAACATACCTAAACATAATAAAGGCAATTTAGAGAAAGCTGATAGCAAACATCAAATTAAATTGAGAGAAACTCAAAGCAATTTCACTAAAATCAGGTACAAGACAAGGCTGTCCACTCTCTCCATCTCTATTCAATATAGTATTTGAAGTTGTAGCTGGAGCAATAAGACAACTGAAGGAGATTGAGAGGATACAAACTGGAATGGAAGAAGTCAAAGCATCATTATTTGCAGAAGATATGACAGACCCCGAAAATTCTACCAGGGAATTCCTACAACTGATAAACACCTTTAGTGAAGTGGCTGGACACAAGGTTAACTAAAAAAAAAAAATCAGTAGACCTCCTATCCACAAATGGCAAACGGTTTGAGAAAGAAATCAGGGAAACAACACCCTTCATAACATCCACATATAATATAAAATATCTTGGGGTAACTCTAAGCAAGTGAAAGACTTGTATGACAAAAACTTCAAGTCTTTGAAGAAAGAAATTGAAGAAAATATCAGAAGATGGAAAGATTTCCCATGCTCAAGAATTGGTAGAATTAACATAGTTAAAAATGACCATCCTACCAAAAGCAATCTACAGTTTTCAATGCAATCCCCATAAACATTCCAACACAATTCTTTACAGACCTTGAAAGGACAATACTTAACTTCATATGGAAAAACAAAAATTCCAGGATAGCTAAAACAATCCTGTATAATAAAAGAACTTCCAGAGGTATCACCATCCCTGATTTCAAGCTGTACTACAGAGCTATAGTAATAAAAACCTCATAGTATTGGCATAAAAACAGATAGGTTGATCAATGGAATCTAACCAAAGACCCAGACTTAAATTCACACACCTATGGACACCTGATTTTTGATAAAGAAGCTAGAAAGAAATATACAATAGAAAAAAGAAAGCATCTTCAACAAATGGTGCTGGTCTAACTGGGTATCATCCAGCAACTGATGGGAGTAGATGCAGTGACCCACAGCCAAACAAAGGATTGTAGGAGCCAGAGGGTTTGAGGACACCATGAGAACACCACCCACACAATCAACTAAGCAGGGGACACAGAGAATGAAGCAACAATCCTGGAACCTGTATGTGTCTGAGCTAGGTCCTTTACATATATGTTATGGTTGTGTAGCTGGGTGTTCTTGTGGGATTTCTAACAGTGGGAGCGGGGGGTGTCTCTGACTCTTTTGCATGTTCTTAGAACCCTTTCCTCCTACTGGGTTGCCTCATCCAACCTTAAGGGTTTGTGTTTAGACTTATTGTTACTTGTTATGCAATGTTCAGTTGATATCCCTGGGAGGCCTGATCTTTTTTTTTTTTTTTTTCTTTTTCTGAAGGGAAACAGAGGAGTAGATCAGGGAGAAAGGGGAGGCGGTGCGGGTGGGGAGGGACTGGGAGGAGTGGAGGGAGGGGAAACTATGGTTGGGATGTAATACATGAGAGAAGAATTAAAAAAAAAAAAAAGAAGACTCCTTCCTGGTATGGCTGCCTTGAATTAAGGACTGTCAGTCAAGCAGGCAGTTGGACTACCCTTATGTGAGCACTGACTGTCCTAAATACTCCATGGATGTCTTGTGGTAGCTACATGACAACTAGAGCTGCTTGCTGCTGAAGCACAGATGTAGCTCTTGAAGGCATGCACGCCATTGCCACAATGATTCCAAACAGCTGTGCTAGACTCTGCTATCACAAATTTCAGTGAAGTTTTCACCCAAGCCAGAGGGAAGCATGTCCCCTGTTGATCTAACAGAGGGATTGTTAGATAACTATATAAATGGACAATGCCATAACTGGTGAATGCAGCAGGCCATTTACATGATAGTGGCTGTTATTGTTGCAAACTTCTTTGTGGCTGTATAAGCAGGCTATTCAACTCACTTTTGAAGCTAGCCTGGAGATATGTTCTTACGCTGTATCTGGGTATTGAAACATTAGGCCCGATAAAAGTCCTCTCTCAAGTATTTTTCTTGCCTACTTTAGATTTTCATAATTCATATAGCAGGACGAGCTGGTTAACATTAAGAAGGAAGTGGCAGCAGTGGCAGGAACAACAACTGTGGAAGCAATTTCAGTGGGAACCACAGCAGCAGCTGAGTAGCAGCTAGAGTCATGGCAACAGTGACAGCTACAGTGGGATAGTGGCAAGAACCATAGCAGTAACTCTAATTCAAACAGCAGCAACAGCAGAGGCAGCAGAAGTGTCAGCAACTGGTGTCTATGGGCTTTCCAGGAAGCCCTGCCTTGCTCAAACATAAAGGAGCTGGTGGCTGTGGGCATCGTGGGATGGCCCTTCTACCTGGTGTACCATTGATGCATAGTTGTCCGATCTGGAACCACAGATTTCTCAAATGGGAAATATTAATACTGACTACACCCGGTGGTTCATGTCTGACAGGTATTCCACTTTTGCTACATGATTGTCACTCTGCTCTGAGAACTCAGCCTTGTGATACCTAGTGTCTAGTGGTGGCAGTGATAGTGGCAACAGCAATGAGAGGCAACTGAAGTGTTGTGGAGATTGGCCAAGCCCTAAAGCCAAGGGTCTCAGACATCCTAGGCCTGAAATCTGGGGAATCCTGATGTCTTAGACATTGAAGCTTAATGCTAGCCACTGTCAAGGGCTGGAGAATCCTAACTTTCTAGGCCTACATAATCACTATAATACTTGTTACTGAACACTGAGGGTACTAGTGAGGCCTGCACATAAACCATGATACTATAGAATGCCACCTGCTCCTGCCTGCAGCCTGGCTGAAGATACCAAGGGTTATAAAAGCTGCCAAAGCTCAGCACTAGCAGAGCTTTTCCTCACTTACTCACCATTCCCAGCCAGGTAGAGCAAAGGACACCAAACAGTGGCTGGTAACATTTTATGAGCCATGTTAACTGGGTGCGTGCAAGCGCTCTCTCTCTCTCTCTCTCTCTCTCTCTCTCTCTCTCTCTCTCTCTCTCTCTCTCTCTCTCTCCTCTCATGCACACACACATACACCTAGAGCCAAGGGGTTAATGTTAAGTATTTTTCTTTATCACTTTGAGATATGAATCTTGCCAAATGCCAAATCTGAAACTGGCCAATTCAGCTGGACTGGCTGGCTAGTGAACTCCAGGGATGCATCTCTTTCTGCTCTCTCAGCACTAATATGTGCACGGTTGCACCTGGTTTTTACATGGGTCCTTATGCTTTCACAGCAGGTACTTTATTCACTGAGCTTTCTCTCTACCCGTGACCAGGATGGAGCAGGGGGAATGGCCATGGGCTCTACACTTCCTAGAATTGTGAAGAAAGACTATAGGTTTTGGAATTTGATCTGTTGGGTAACAAGAGCTCCCACAGCCAGAGCAGGAGGGCTGTGAATATTAAGAAGCCCACATGAGAAGAATCAGGGTCTGGAAGGATCATTGGACAAGAGCCACCAGGGCAATGAACCAGCAACCCAAATCAATTACCAGCAAATAAAGAGGCAAAACAACTTTTGATTAAACTACAAGGAGATAGTAAAACAAGATCAGTTTTTTCCATGGTGCATGATCCCACGAGCTTCTCCTAAAATGGTTTACAATATTTCTATTGTGGTGAACCCAAAATCTCCCAGCCAGCTAGTGGAGGGCAACCCTTAAGTAGGTAAGAACTGACAACTTTGGTGAAATGAATTTGAAGTAAGATCACAGGAAATTTTACTTACCCATGCGTCCATCCTGAGGTGGACTAATCAGAGAGATTCTTGAAGGGCCTGCTGCCATTTCAGGCTACATATGCAAAAGAAAACAGCCAGTGAAATTTCCAAACTGCCACTTTTGAGGGTCCAATTTTGTTCATCAGGACCCATGTCCTGAAGCTCGAGCTTTGCAGTCCTGTCACCTCTGACAAAACTCCCTGCTCACTGGATGACAGCCTCATAGGCCGAGACAGAGCAGGGCAGGGCAGAGGATTGCCTCTGTTCTCCCTGGCTCTGAAATAGTAAATGATACAGGACCCCCACTAAATTCCTTTAGGAATATCAGGAGAGTAAAGGACAAGTAAGATCTCAAGTAATCTGGTTGGAGCTGCCTTGCTGAACCCTGCTTAGGCCCCCTTTTCCCAGAGACACTAGGAGCCCAGGTAATGTTACTACCCTTGCTTGACTCGGAGAAGACTTCTGCCTTGCAAAGTTTAAAATGTTTACTAACTGCCCCCTTTCCAGATGTCTGCCTATGTGTGGTCTGACACTTCACTTTGGAGTTTCACTCACTGAATTCTGTTTTTTTCCAGCTGCAATGTATCAACTGTGCTTATTATCTTCAGTATCTCTAGCTCACCCTAACTGCTTGGGTGCTAAGGAAACCTGAAGCTGAATGACCTGACCCCCTCCCCCCAAAATAAGGGTCCCTCTCCACCATTAATATGGTGGTCTGGAGAACCATGACTACACAAGTTCTCAGGTAGAAAGGTGGAAGCAGGTGTCTAGCCTCCAAGGAGCTGAGATATATAGCAGGGAATCTGTGAATGTCTGGGAGGTCTAAGGTAGGAAGGGAGGTGGAGGTGCCCAGGGTACGGTGGGTATACACTGGAGGAAGTGAGCATGTACAAGAGGTCAGCTGAGCAGGGAGGGGCAGTCTGTCTTTGTGCCAACTGCCAAAGACCTGAAGTATCTCCTCCTCAAGGCACGAATAACTTCTCATTCCCTGCTAAAGTCTTACCTATCTACTCTGAAATCTAGATTCCATTATAAGCAGGTTCAAGAGATTCTCTTAGAAATGGACATGATTTCTGATTAACAAGTCTACACACTGGTGCCTACCTTGGAGGGTTATTAGGAGAATGGTCCTCATTTACAACGCATTTAAAACAGTGCTAGTAGGCAGGCAGCTCTATTAAAGGCCCTTGAAGCAACACACAATAATAAATTCACTCCAAAGAAACAGTGTCATTAGAGTGTATACAGTCTGTCTGCTTCATCCTACCGGTTACAGCCTGCTTTGTGAAACATCTCTGAGGGCCTCGTGTTTGAACAATATGGCATGCACAGAATCCAGTTCTGCTTGAACTTGGAAGGTGACCCTCTTGGTGCATTACTAGGTTAGGTTTCATTTCCTCCGTTTTTGTTTCTCTCCAATTAACAGTTATGGTTTTGTTTTTTAGGTCTCACATTTCTGGCTCATTTATTTTTATGGGCTGATAGGGTTCAGTTTATAATAAGTACTTCATTCTTGTTAGATTATGGCCAAGGGCAGGTGAAACACAGGGCTATGAGCCCTGCCACTTTTACAAACAATGCATGGGACCCTTTTGCCCTTACCATAGGCCTAGCCATAAGGACAGAAAGGAATGTTCTTGTTTCTGATCACAACCCACCCATTAACTCTGGTGTCAACACAGTAAAGAGCTCTGCTAGAGACCACCATGTGCCTTGAGCAAATGTGGCAGCCTAGGCATACTTACCTTTCTTGCTGGAGGAGTCAGGTCAATTTCCATTGATTCTATTCTGTTAAACAGTGAAACATGCTAATGAGACTGAAGATTTACTATAATTTTAAAACATCAATTTAAATATCCTTGCATGTAATAGGCAAAGAATGAATTTCCCAGCCCTTTCATGGGGTTGTCAGGTATAAGTCTGCTACTTCCTGTGTATCCTACTAGCTGTTCATTGACTGTAAATTAGGCATAACTTCTCCAGAGCAGAGCTACAGCCCCCACATCTATTTTTTAGTTCTTCAACTGTTGCCTAGTACCACTGACTATACTAGCAGGAACATTCATTTACTGCTATTAACACATGTGGCTAGCCCACATGTTACAGCATTCATTAGTCAAAAAGTAGACAGGGAAACATCAGCTGGCTTTATTTTCAATTTGGCCCACCCCTGGCCTGGCTACATGATGGTAGTGACCTCAGAGCAAAGAGATACTGTAGCTAGAGTTTTCCTGCCTGGCCCACGGTCAGGACAAATCTCTCTCACCAGCCAGTCCCACAGCCGCTCAGACCCAACCAAGTAAACACAGAGACTTGTATTGCTTACAAACTGTATGGCCATACCAGGCTTCTTGCTAACTATTCTTGTATCTTAAATTAACCCATTTCTATAAATCTATACCTTGCCACGTGGCTCATGGCTTACCAGCATCTTCACATGCTGCTTGTCATGGTGGTGGCTGGCAGTGTCTCCTCCCACCTTCCTGTTCTCTCAATTCTCCTCTCTGTTAGTCCTGCTTATACTTCCTGCCTGGCCACTGGCCAATCAGTGTTTTATTTATTGACCAATCAGAGCACACATTTGACATACAGACCATCCCACAGCAAGATACCCTTTCTTAACTACTCCAGCAGGAATCCCAGGATGGCTCATTAGCTCAGCCTATATACAGAGTTGCTCCAACATCTATTTTACATTTAATTTTCCTGGACAGGGATGTCACCTCAAGAGTTTTCCAGATTCCTACCTTCCTCTTTGTCTTCAGTGTCTTCAATCCAGATATATGTTCTACATAATATTCTCTAGGTGACTACAGCTAGAGACAGTCTGCTTGACTGGCCTGATGTCTTTACACTCCACAAGAAGGCACAGATGTTCTACAGTGACTACTAGAGTAGTTGGACATCCAGTGAACTGTCCATGCTATTAGTTAATGGCTGAGATTTGGAGACTTGGAGGGAGAACCAGATAGGAAGAAAATGTAGATGTGTCCATAGATATGACTATAGGTTACTCAATTTTCACAAATTCTTACACCATCCCACCAGGCCCACACACCTGTCAGGAAGTGAAGAGTTGGGTGGCAGCAAGAGATATCCATTTGGCTTTGCTGAAGGAACAATGATAAAAAAAATTAGTCTTTACATTAGTGCCTACTTTTTATGGCTCAGCAGCAGGTATCTTTGTATTTTCCTTTATGATATTACTTCACTTACTTGAAACAGAAGTTTTAATTGTGTTGAAAGCTGCTTGTTGTGATGACCTCATACTAAATAGATGGAGTAAAGTTATTGGATTAATTAATGAAATTGATTTCTCCCTCATTCATCCCAAAGTATAAAAAGGCTTGGAAATAGTTAACTGCATGAATTTCTACACATTCTCTTGGCCTATTGCTTTATTCCTTCACAACTAGAAAGCAAAGAAAACCAACACTGGCCACCATGTGCACATAACTGATATTTGTGGTTGCAACTATTATAATGATGGATCATTGGCAAGTTATGTTTTAAATGTATGAAATTCAAATGCAACAATAAGAGATACTAATGGCTAATCAGATTTAATGGCTAACAGGAGAAATGGAGACAAGTAGATGAGGGTTCTGTTTTTTTTTTTTCCCCAGCAAAGCAAGCCTGGATTTCTGTGACAAAAGGCAGAAGAGACAACCTTGCCTGAGGTCTGATACCTAATAATCCTATTCAATGTCTGCTGCATGCTAAGCAGTCTGTTCACAGTAGGATGCACCCTGGGCCCCTCTGTCTACCTGGCCTAGCTTACTAGATATGGAATGTTTATGTGAATGTAGGGCAAAGCATATCTGTTTCCACAGACTCACAAAACATGTATGAACAATGCAGATGAGATACTGCAGCCTAGTCTGAATGTTAAGATAGTGCTTGCAATCAGCCCAGTCAGACCAAATAAGCTAAGAATAGACATTCATCAACAATTGTGACTTGGACCTCTGTTATAAGGTCACTTCATGGAGCTGTCCATAATATTCATTTCTCTCCTCAGTACCATTTCTCATAACAGCACATGTCCCTGTCTGACATATAAGTTAATTTATTGCCCTCCCTCAAACAAAAGCATTTGAGCACAAGGAGTTGACATGCTTGGCTCACATGAATGTCTGAAGTCAAGAATGGTGCCTCTTAGGTGCCCATGGAGGCCTGAAGAAGGCACTGAATTTCTCAGAACTACAGTTATAGGCAGCTGTAAGCCACCTGATGTGGGTGCTGGGAACCAAACCATGGCCCACTACAACAGTAGCAAATGTTCTTAACTGCTGAGCCATTTCTCCAGCTCCTCAGTTTTTTTTTGAGAATAAGGATAGATAAAAGAGGTCCTTTTCTTTAAGATGGAGGCAAAGAAGAGGTTAGTCAGGAGCTATAACAGGTACTCACACCTGCCTCTCAGTTGAATTCCCAGGCCCAATATGGCCATGACACCTTTAGGTGCTTGGTTGGTCAGGCCAGTAGGTGTCCACACAACTCAGGTTAAAAAACCAAACTGACCATTTCACACATAAAAGCTTCACAGGAAATTGTACCATTATCTCAGAAAAAGACAACCACCACTGGACAAAATATAAATCATGTCTTATATCACGGTGTTGTCTAAACTATGGTGTGTTATGGAGTCCATATTTCATGGACATTTATCTGTGCAAATAAAGAGTTTCACAGTTGCAGTATGGTTAAGGGATTGTCCAAAACAAACAAGAAATGTTTGTTATTTTCCAGATAGTAAAATGTAATATACTTCTGATTATTCATAGCACTTTGAGATGTGCCTCATTATAATGCATGACTATGTGTCTCATATTAATTGCTAACTTGATAGGATTTAGAATTGCTTAAACCTTTGTCATATTAGTGCGCAAGTTTCTAGATTTGAGTTGATTGAGTTGGACAACGCATTCTAAATGTGGGTGTGGTAACATGTAGTAGGACAGGCCCATAGGGTCGAGGAAATTGGTCAAACTAGTTGCCAAGGCATGCACATAATGTACTTCTTTATGAGCCAACCTGGAGTCTGCCTGAGGGCCTAGCAACAGGCACTGTCAGAGTTCCTGGTCGCTGTCAGAGTTCCGGATCATGCCCCGCCAATGAGAGACGACCATGCAATGCCACCAGACTGGGACACAGCTTGAGTGCTGGGAGGAGGGTATATAAGGCCTTCCCCATTACTGATTAAACGAGTCTGCTGTTTGCCTTCAACTGACTCCTGGTGTCTCTTGCTCCTTCTTACCCCCTCCCCCGAGGGAGCTGTTGGGATCCACCAACAGTACCATCCAATGGGCTAAGAGGGTCTAGGAATAAAAATGAGAAAACAAGCTGGCCATCAGGTTTTATCTGTTTCTTGACTGCAGAAGCCATATGACCAAGTGCCTCATTGCTACTACCTCCATGCCTTCCCTACCACAAAGGACTGCCACTTCAAAATGTGGATAAAAATAAACTTATTTCCTTAATAAGTATATGCTTTTGTCATAGCCATGAGAAAAATAATTAATATAGAAAATTGGTACTGAGAAGTGGTACTGTTACTGTGATAAAGCTGATCACATGGTTCTTAGGATTTGGAAACTAGTTTTCAGGGAGAATGTGGAATAGTTTGGAACTTCAGGTTAGAAAATTCTTAGATATAAAACCATAAGCAGAGCTTAATGGGCCAGTCTGGTGGGAGTTTGGAAGAATAAAATGTTCCGAGAACTTAAGTGAGGCTGAATTAAAAAGAAACAGACTAATTTGATTGTGGAGCATATTCCAAGATAGGATAGTACTCAGACTATGCCATGGTTACTGCTCACTGCTCTTACCTCTTATCCAGGTGTGCAGGAAGAAAGAGCAACAGTAGAATGAATAAATAAGTAAATTGCTCCTTAGCAGGGAAAGGGCATAGTTTAAAGTTTTAGATAGACAAGGTGGGCGGTGAGAAAACAGCTGTACTTGTTAAACTCTGCACTGGGAAAATAGGATAAGAGCTCTAGACAAGACTCTAGCCATTAAAGGCTCCATCTTGTGAAAGCCAAATTCTTTTGAAAGGAAAGAGTCTAAACTGAGAATGAGTGACAATCACAGCCTAGGGAAATGTTTCCTCAGGATCAGCTTGGAAGGCACACACAGAGGTTGATGCAACTATGGTCCAAGGGGCTAGGCTCAAGCTGGCAGCATAATTTGGTAGCCTTGTCCATGTGGTGTTGGTTCTAAGGAATGGAAGATGAAAGAATAAGGGAATCATAGAGGCTTGTATTAAGATTACAGAAGGCCACTGAGACCAAGCAATGTGGGGTATAGTTGGCTTCTATGCAAGGTCGTCCTGAAGAACTACTGTATGAAGATGTGAAGCTGAAGCCCAATGGAGACCCCAGAACGCTGGAGATGCCAGGATCATGGTACAGTAGCAAGGAGAGCTGTAGGCATGGAGTAGGGCCATCTGCTGTGGGATGGTCTGTATGTCATGCAGTTTGTAAGCAATATAAGTCTCTGTGTTTACTCGGTTGGGTCTGAGCAGCTGTGGGACTGGCTGGTGAGAGAGATTTGTCCTGACTGTGGGCCAGGCAAGAAAACTCTAGCTACAAATGGCACCCAATGTGTTGGTAAGTGTTTCCACCTAAAACCTGAGTAAAAAGATTCTAAAACGGAGCTAAAAACAGTTCCTAGTTGTCTCTTTCAAGTTAGCAGCAGCCTGCGTGTTTGACCTACTATCTACTATGGCGGGTTCCTGGTGTGCACGCTCAATCTGCAGTATGGCAGGAATGAGGCCTCTGCAAGTGGCACATTAAGCTGCGTGGTGGATTTGGCCTTTGCTAGTACAAAACAAAAAGAGGTTTCTGGGCTACACGCTGCTTTGATAGAAGCATAGACCCACTATTTCTGAGAGTTGATGGCTCCCAGAGCTGGTGGAAAACATACCACCGCCATGTTGGGAAGCTGAAGTGTGTGGAGCCAGCAGCCACAGCACCAGCGCCGTTTTAGGCTTAGAAGGCTGCAGTTTAAAGCAATAGGCTCAAGGTAATATAAAAAATAAGCCATGTAAAGATGGCTACCACACAGAGAATCTGGATTATGTTCTCTTTGATATTCGTAACTGAAGAAAAACATTTGATTGCAAAAGCTGTTGAGTTATGCCAAAATGTATATTTTAAAGGTACCTTGACTTCAAAATTTGGATGTAAGGATATATTGCTTTGGAAAGGAGGCTCTGTTTTTGTTTCCACAGAGAGCCAGAGGCTATGGATTTGTTCCAGATTAAGATACATCAAGTTTGACCAGCCAAGACCCCCTGAAAGGTCTCTGATGACACCAAGGCCCAGATGATCCAACATCCAGAACCATTTCAAGGCAACTGGCTCAGCCAATACACCCTCACGGACTACTCCATAATCCTAAAATTTTCTTTGTGTCCCCATAAGATACAGTGCCCCCCTCCAGCAGGAAGTAGTAAGAGATGCTACGCCCAAATTCCCAAATATACCAAGCTGGCTTTGGAGATGTGTAAAAGTTAAAACCTTCCTCTTTAAAAAAAGAAAAGAGGAATTGCTGTGGGATGGTCTGTAAGTCAAATTGCTCTGATTGGTCAATAAATAAAACACTGATTGGCCAGTGGCTAGGCAGGAAGTATAGGCGGGACTAACAGAGAGGAAAAAAGAAAGAACAGGAAGGCGGAGGGAGACACTGCCACCCGCCACCATGACAAGCAACATGTGAAGATGCCAGTAAGCCACAAGCCACGTGGCAAGGTATAGATTTATAGAAATGGATTAATTTAAGATATAAGAACAGTTAGCAAGAAGCCTGCCTCAGCCATACAGTTTGTAAGCAATATAAATCTCTGTGTTTACTTGGTTGGGTCTGAGCGGCTGTGGGACTGGCTGGTGACAGAGATTTGTCCTGACTGTGGGCCAGGCAGGAAAACTCTAGCTACAGCCATCTCCAAAGAAGAGCTTTATGCATTGGAGTGATGGGCTACCCAAGTCCTTTGGAGCTGAGATGATTCTAGCAAGACCCTTGAGTGCTAGACATGGACCAATACAATTTGGTGTTTTCCTTTCTTGGTATTAGTCTTGTCTACCTTTGCTTTTCCCCTATTATTTCCTTTTGGAATACAAATGTTTAATTTGTGTCACTGTATGTTAGAAGTACATAACTTTTTTTTAAATTTTATTTTATAGAATCTCACAGTTAAGATATAGACTGTGTCTCATAAGAGACTCTACATTTATACTTTTGAGCAGTTTTGGAACTATTAAAGATTATGTGGACTTTTAAAGTTGGACAGCATTTTTCATTATGAGATGGTCATGGTAGAAAGTTATGGCTTTAAAACAATGTGCAGGTATGAAGTTGACAAAGGGTAGACTGGTGATGACTAATATCAACTTTACAGAATCTAAAATTTCATAGGAAACAAACCTTTGGGCATATCTATGAAAGAATTTATAGGTTGAATTAAATGAGGTAGGAAGACCCACCCTAAATTTGGGTAGCACTATTCCACGAGCTGAGGTCTTGGACTTAATAAAAAGGAGAAAGTGAGCTGAGAACCAGAATTCATCTTTCTCTGCTTTCTGAATGTAGATATGATATGATCAGCTGCCTCAAGCTACTGCTGCCATGCCTCTCCTACCATGATGCACTACTGTACCCTCAAACTGTGAGGCAAAATAAATCCCTCCGTCCTCAAGTTACTTTTGTCACAGAAATGAGAAAATTAACTAATACAATGATTTACTCAATATAAGTGCCTTGAAGAACACATGTCATGCCAAGTTCTCCCTCAGCTGGCTGCCACGTCATGCACAAGAGACTGCAGGTAACCACCATTTGCATTATGGTCACTGTAATTCCTGGCCCCTTAACAATGCCTTGGGAATCATTTGTAAGCCTCTATGGGGACCCTTCATCTCTTCCATCTGTTTTTGTCCATTTCAGTGATATGGAGCTAGATGACTGTCCCCACAAGGCACTCTTACCTTTGTAGTCGCTTGATTTGTAGCACTGACTTTCTGAGGGACTCCTCCAACTGAGAAATCTGAATATAAATATGACCCCATTATTAGACAGACTATTCCAAGAAGCAGTTCAGAGAACATACTTGGTTTGTCTACAAATGTGACATTTCAGCAAGCCTGGCTCATCAGGACCTTTGTACAGAGCTGGGTCAGGTCACAGCTCTAGAGACACCCAGCTCAGTCTCTACAAGGCAGTGGATCTGAACTAGCCAGTAGGAGCCCAGAGCATGAAGCTCTGCTAGGTACTCTTTAGAGAGTCCGATGTCGAGTCTGAGACATGTCCTCCTCTACATAGGTGATTTCAGAATGCAGCCTACAATATGTTAGGGTTTAGATCTTGCTTTCTCACAAGGCACTAGGAAATGAAAAGGGGTAGATTTAAAGTCTCCTAATTTATAGTGCTTATGTAAAACCTCATAGAGAGAGAGAAAGAGAGAGAGAGAGAGAGAGAGAGAGAGAGAGAGAGAGAACTTGAATTAAAACAATATGACATTGAAATTACAAGATCAAACAATTCAAGAATCAAGAGCTTGATTTCGTTTACCTTTTCTCGATAGAAGGCCACCAGTCTCCTCCTATGTTTTTCTTGAAATTCTGAAATCTGGTAAGACAACACATTTTAGCTATTGAGGGCATAAAGTCATAGCATAATTCTTGTGGGAGTAGAAGGTTGGTAGGAACTTTAAGAGTGGGTTGCAGCATGTTCTGTTTTACATGTACTCCCCTAGTAGACTTGCATTTCCTCCCACAGGGACAGTCACAGATTCCTTGGGTTTGCTTGTGGTTAATGTCTGACCAGAGTGGACAGATAGCTTAGATATTTCAAGAGGGACAGAATGCCAGAAGGCTATAAAATGCAAAGGCAGGTAAGCTTATCCAATATGAACTCTAAACAATAAGGCTCTTTGTCTCTCCAGCAGTCTTCCTGTTTAAGATGCTCTAGTGGCGTGCTTACTCTTGTGGTAAGTAAGACAGAACACATGGTCCCATTTTGATTGTAGTGATTATCCGAGGAAGGCCTTCTGTCCAGTGAGTGACATGCTCTAGGACAGTGTTAGAGAGGTGGAAAGAGTTGAAACAAGGAAGCCCAGCATGGTGAGTACAGCTGGTAGATACCAAGGTAGCCTTGTATGGACTGTTAGAGCCAGCTACATCTGAAGCCAGCACATCCTTGTCCTCACACTCACAGGAAAACCCATGTATCCTATGTAATTGGGCTTCTGAGAAATGGCAGTGTGAACAAGTGAGCAGTGGTCTGAGGCTCACTCAAAGAAAGAAAGAAAGCTTGTTGATGGTTTGAGTAAATAGTGTCAACCATTTAGCTGAGACACTAAACTGTCACTCCTTTAATCTAATTCTGCCACCACTTAGTGCTGGGTCCACAAGTATAGGGTGATTATAGGTAACATTGATATTTTAAGGTTCCATACATCCCTCTAGGTAATAATAGCAGACACAAGGATGGTCTTCATTCACCATACTTGGCTTCCCTTGGATCATAGTAGCATCAGCTTCTATATACCTTCCAGTATAGTCTGTTGTAGAAAGCAACAACTCCACAGAGTATGCAACTCATCCACTATGAGAGCCTGCTCCTAGAGATGGGACTATATAGGGCATGAACCTTCAGGTCAGCAGTGACAATATCATCCCTATACCTGAGCTCGGGCTCTACATTTTTCATGTGGCTTAAGTCTTTGAGTCACCAAAAAGAATCACAGCTTTTGAAACAAGACAGGGACAATCGAATGACTACTGCTCATATAGCTAAGTATAGACTCCTTTGAGGCCATCCCTGTAGGAATCCTCATTGGAGTAACAGTCAATATCCTTGAGCATCTTCCTCAACTGTGTAAGCAACTCTTGCCCCTCAAAGCCCAACTGCAAGGGCCTTGTCATGAACCCCCTCTTTGCCTGCAGGGGTAACCCCGATCTTCCAGCTCTTAACACTCATGGTAGATTAGTGATAGACCTTCCTTCCCTGACTGTGAAAGTCCACTGGTGTCATGTTTGAACAGGTAAGGCTATGTCTGGGGGATTTTCTTTTCCTTCATTTTCCTCTTCATATTTGTTAAGGCGCATGACATATCCATGCTCTAAATTTGACCTAGGGGCCAGGTGGAGCGGGGAATTGTTCTGGTAGCAGACTGATGTCTCCAGTTTCTGTTAGTAACCTAAAACCTGCCAGCTGCTTATCTTCTGCCATCTTCCTCAGTATATCCCATACTGGTAACAAGAGAGAAAACTTAATTTGCTAAGCCACTCTCTCAGGGACCCACATTTCTGTAGCATGTGCCAACCAATCAGAATGTAGGCTCCCAGTGGAGTGAACACTGGAGTCTGGCAAAGCCTGTTGATGGGGAATGCTCCCCTTGCCAAGGCATGGTGATTTTTGTATAAGGACCCTAGTAAGAGCAGCTTTCAGGCCTATGGATGATTGTCCAGTGTCCACAGATGCAGATTTGGCAGACACAGCTTGCCCCTAGGATAGAGCCAAATGGAAAGCAGCATTGGAACCCCGAATCTTGTCATGGTGATGGGCTAAGGATTCTTAGAGAGACAGGCTTGCACTGTAGATGAGACTAGTCCAGAGAGCCTCTTATAATGGGAGCAGGCGAGACCCCAAGCATTTGTGTCACTGAATCTTTAGTCTGCCTGAACTTTCCCAGGTCTGTAATCTCAGGTTGTCTAGGAGTTCTGGCTTGTGCTCTAGAGACTAGAGTGATAGCAATGGCCTCACAAAGGAGATTTCATTAGTAAAACAAAGTGAAAAAGCACTGTGAAACCTGGGAATGGTAGCATGCAACTGTACTCCAGCATCTGGGAAGATGAGGTAGGAGAATTATGAGTTTAAAACTAGCCTAGGCTGTATAGCAACTTCTATGCTAGTTTATAAATAATGACACCCTGTTGAGAGAGAGACAGAGAACACAAAGGAATTATATGGATTGAGACAGCGGAAAAGGCCAACCCCAATGCTGAGGAAGCCCTATGCTAGACCATTGGACCAGGTCTGTTTCAGAGACAAGAGCAGCACAGCTAAGAAAGAGAAGACAGGAGGATGGACTGAGGGGCAGGGAAGGATGGCTTCCTCTGAAGATTAGCATACCACAGGTTGTTCAAGAAAACAAGGTAAATGACATGGAACCTTGGTCTCAGCATAGGGGACACTGACACATGATGTTATGGACAGAGGTCTAGTGAGAGTGTTACTAACTACAGGAAGTAGCATATAGCAAGTATGTCAATGGAGAGAAGGGTAGGAAGGAACTGAGAGAGAGGCAAGTGTCATAAGAACCAGGAAAAGGATCCATGGAGCTATATGCCATTTTAACAGGAACAAAGCAAGGATGTGCAGCCCTGGGTGACTACCCACAAAGGATAGTCTCAAGAAGAAATCTACTGATTGAACTTAACAGAGCTCCACCTAGGTGGAAACTGGTCTTCCAACTGAGATTATTAGAAATATAGCTGGTATCTGTGGGGGAACAATGTCTAAAGAAGGGTAGATCTAAATTAAGTTGAGCTCACATGTGTCTTAATGTCACACAAAAGCACAAAAAACAACATAGATCAGGCAGATAATGTCAGCACTGAAACTTTTATGTTCAACTATTTTACAAGTGAGATGGTTTTAAAAGAAAACTCAGTGAAGGAGAAGATATTTTCATACTCACCTCTGCAAGAGACTGGCCTCCAGAACACTTACATCACAGGGTCTCTGAGGTAATGTGCTCTGGGCATCACCAAGTTAAGCCTCAAGTTCACAACTCACCTGAGAGGTCTCCTGAGAATACTTCTTACACAGACCATCTATGCCCAGAAACAATGTCTGGATATTGGAGTTAGTCTGAAGAGAAAGCAAATGACTATGTATAAACTTCTGGCCACTAGTTAAAAAATTGTCTTTCAAGATCTACAATTAACTATACATAACACAAACAGCAATTCACCCATGTGAAGGTAACCACACCTCTACCTCAGGGCTGTGGTAGTCCCTCTGGACCATATGCCCCTTTATATATATATATATATATATATATATATATATATAAAATGTGCTTCAAAATGAAGGTAAAAGGGGTGACATTTTTCCAGACCACCACCACCACCACCACCACCACCACCAACAACAACAACAACATCAACAACAACAACAATAAAAGCAAAACCAACCAACCAAACAAACAAATAAACAAAAACCCAAGAGGATTTGTCACCAACAGATCAATACTAAAAGTAAAAATAAAGGAATTCCCTAAGGGTAAGAAATGATCATTGACAGACCACACAGTTTGGGAGGCAGCAAAGAGCAAGAGAAGAGGAAGTATGGAGAAAATTCAACCAATTAGCCATGTGTGGTAGTGCTGGGTTGTCAATTTAGCACAAATTAAGAGCCAATATTCCATCTGAGAAGGGAGAGGATGGTAGAAAGATCAATGGACTGAAACCACCTGAAGTCCATGCATGGTCAGGAAAATCTAACTTAGATGAATCTTTAAAAAAAGATTTTATTTTTATTTTAATAATGTGTATAACCTGTGTGTCTATATGTAGGTATGTTCATGTGAGATCAGTGGAGTCAAAAATTAGCTTTCTGAAAATGCTGAAATGAGTTCATAGTACTTAATACACATTTGGCAAGGCTGCTCAAGAAAAAAGGACTCATAATAGTCACTCAAAATTAGGAGGGGGGAAGGAGCCATATGTGGAGGGAGACACATGACTTTAATCCCAGCACTTGTGAGGAAAAGGCAGGCAGACCTCTTTAAGTTTGAAGCCAGCCTGGTCTACATAGCAAGTTCCAGGATAGTCAAGACTACATAGAAAGACTCTGTCTCAAAAATCCAAAGTAAGTAAATAAGTAAAATAAAATAAAAGAACACCATTCTAGACCTTATGGACATGTTTTGAGGTAAGTAAGTACATAAAAATGTAATTGATACTGAAAGTATATAAAACTCTAAGTGAATCTCCATGGCTTCAGAATTTTAACTTTACAGAAAATCATTGAGATGTATAGTTTGGGGATGGGTTTGAGTGGCTATGTTAATCTAGCCATGTAGTTTTTCTATTTGTGAGTTCATTATAATAAACTTATACATGCATATATACATACATATGTACATAAATACATACACATACACATCCAGGCTGGTCTTAAACTTGTTATGTAGACCAGATTGGCCTAGAACTCCAGTCTCTGCCTCCTAAGTGCTGGAATTAAAGGCATGTGCTACTGCTCCCTACTCTAAGAACTTTTATGAAGTTATAAACTATGATTCATCAAACTTGAATATATAATTCAGGAAAGGGAACTTTCAACTACAGCTTGTATATGAACATGGGTGCAAGAAATTCCAAGTGAAATAACAGCAAATTGAATCTATCTGTAAAAGCTGAAGTATGTCATCACAAGTTGACTCTATTCCTAGAATCTTACTACTTTTCTGTAACTCTTGATAGTATTCTGTTTTACCATATTTTGTTCCTGCCAATGACTCCAGACACTACTGCATATACAAATATTCTAGAATAGGACCTAGTGAATAGCAAAGTCACTGGTGTAACACATTTTTAAAAAAATTTATTATTTTTTCCATACTGATCAGTTTCCCCTCCCTCCTCTCCTCCCATTCCCTCCTTCCCACCTCTCTCTGGCCCTCCCAATCCATTCCTCCTCTGTTTCTGTTCAGAAAGGGGCAGGCTGCCCATGGGTATCAACAAAGCATGGCATATCAAGTTGCAGTAAGACTAAGCACCTCTCCTTGTATTAAGGCTGGGCAAGACAATCCAGTATGAGGAATAGGTTTCCAGGAGCCAGCAAAAACATTAGGGACAGCCTCTGCTCCCATTGTTAGGAGTCCCACAAGAAGACCAAGCTACACAACTATTACATATATGTAAGGGGCCTATGTCGGTCCTATGTAGGCTCCCAGGTTATTGGTTCAGACTCTTAAGTTCCTATGAACTAGGTTAGTTGTTTCTGTGGGTTTTCTTGTAATGTCCTTGACCTCTGGCTCCTGCAATCCTTCCTCCCTCTGTTCATCAGGATTCCCTGAGCTCAGTCTAATGTTTGGCTGCTGTGGGTCTCTTTTTCATCAATTACTGGATGAAGACTCTCTGATGATAATTGGGGGTAGTCGCCAATCTGATAATAGGCCATAGCCACTTGAGGCTATGTATCCCCTATTACTAGGAATCTTAGCTGGGGTCATCCCTGTAGATTTGTGGGTATTTTCCTTGTATCAGGTTTCTACCTAACCCCGAAATGCACCCCCTTTTCAGTCATCTCTTTTAGTACTCTCTCCCTCCAACAACCCCCAACCTGATCCCTCAAGTTCTTATCCCCACCTGCCCCCAGTCCACCCAGGAGATATCTATTTCCCCTTCGCAGGGAAACCCATGCATTCCCTTACCTTGTGGCCGCCTTGTTACCTAGCCTCTCTAGGTCTGTGGATTGTAGCATGGTTATTCTTTACTTTACAGCTAATATCTACCTATGAGTACATACCATGTTTGTCTTTCTGGATCTGGGTTACCTCACTCAGGATGATTTTTTTTTCTAGTTCCATCTATTTGCCTTTTAATTTCCTGATGTCATTGTTTTTAACAGCTAAGTAATACTTCACTGTGTAAGTGTACCACATTTTCTTTATCCATTCTTTGGTTGAGGGTTTTGTTTCCAGGTTCTGACTATTAAAAATGAAGCTGCTACGAACATAGTTGAGCAAGTTTCCTTGTGTTATGATTGAGCATCCTTTGGGTATACATCCAAGAATGGTATATCTGGGTCTTGAGGTAGATTGATTTCCCATTTTCTAAGAAACTGTCATATTGACTTCCAAAGTGGCTGTACATGTTTGCATTTACACCAACAATGAAGAAGGTAACACAACATTTGTACATACTAATAATGAATGCTTAGGAGATGATATTTTCAAAGCTGCTGTGGTAGCTCTTTAAAGCAGCCAACACCTAAGGACGGGGCTACTAGAGTTTGCAGACCTCCAAGGAGAAGCATTTGTAATTTACTGAGAGGTGAGAGAGCACCTGAACAAAACACACCCCAAATTCATGAGCTAAAGGAGCCATTACTGGATAGATGTCAATTGTACCTTAACAACTATAAAATAAAAATGTCAATGAGGGAGGGGGAAGGAGAAGGAGAGGTATTTTCATAATCAGATTATTTGAAGTAGGAAGACCTACCCTAAATCTGGACCACATCTTCTAATGGCAGCCCATATAAAAGAACATAGAAGAAGGAAACTGCTTTTTGCCTCTTGGTAAGCTCATCTATCTTGTTGCTAAGGCATTCTTTCACCAGTATTAGAACCAGGTTTTTCAGGATTCCTGCATAGATCAGCAGCTCCTCAGGAATCCTCCAGGACTACAGCACCAGATTTGGACTGCTGAGATACCCAGCCTTGTGGACTGAACAACTACCAGATTCTCAGCCTTTCCATTGTGAGACAGTCATTGTTGGACTACTCTGGACCACAGCTTTCACAGCAAATCATTCCTCCAGTGGAATACCCTGAATGCCACTGCTACTGTCCATGTCACTGCATAGGTTCTCAGGCAACTTGTAGTCCTTTCTTTCAGGTCCTGTTATGATCTGCAATTTATGAACTAGAAACATAAGGAATATTTTTGGGCCCTCATCATGGCCCAATATCTAATGGGACCTAGGTAAGACAGTGAAGAAATGCTTAATGGACCAGAAATAGAAGGACACAGGCCTCAGGGGGCTCATTTTCTGCAGAAGATCTTTGCTAGACCCTCTTTGCCTTCTGAAGCACATTTGCCTCTTTATCTCCAGCCATGGTTCTGTCTGTTTCAGGGATCTCCAAGGTTAAGGAGCACAAGGAGTTTCCCTTACCCAGACTGGTCTTTATTATTACAAACATGACTATATTACTTGCAGTCTAAAAGGCAGAGATTTTCCAGTCTCATTAAGCATCTGTCTCCTTAAAGTTTCCTATTCTTTTCTACCTCTAACTGAAAGCCAGTTACACTTCACTTGGACTCATTCTTCCTTGTGGTCCCTTAGGGAGGCAAATTCCAAATAAAACATCCTTCTGCTTTGCTCTGAGGTCATGAGAGGCTTTCCTTCCAGAGGCCCAGTTGCCCCCTGCATCTTGCAGGTATCTGATTTACTGCATTGGTATTGTATTTCATGTGTGAACTAGTAGTGGCTCATTTTATTGACAAACAAATCAATACACAAATATGTCTCCTGTAAAAGTATCGATCCAGGCGCACCTTTTGAATAGTCTGGGACATTTCTGAGAAAATCTGCTTATATAACGGATTTGAAGGAATAGATTAAACTAGAAACCACCAGAGGGCACTTCCCTAGAACTTACTTCCTAGACTTAAGCACAGGTACAGATGATACACACTGAGCACATTACAGAAGCCTTCCTACTGCAGGTCATATATTTGTTGAACATAGATACACACGTTCAACCAGGGGTAGAATTGCTGAGTTTCTGGAGTATGCTCAAAAAGAAATTCTGGTGGTTGAGTGAAAAGTAGTCTGGGGTGAGAGAAATTCAGAAGGTGTGCAGCAGGGCATGTTACATAGAACAATAGAAATGACAGTTACAGAGACCTAACTTGAATGCTGTGGGGGACAGACTATGGCCATCTGAGAAAATATTCCAGAAAGAGCAGAAAGACCAGGCATGAGATGGAGTCATCCTGCTGCAGAAGTAGCACCATGTTGAAATTGCTGACCTGGAGACCAGGAGGCCCCCAGAGGCCAGGACACAAGAGCCCTTTGACTTTTTCCTAAGAAGAATGACTCATAAAAGTGGGATATGCCCTACATACAAGTAGATTCACTGGCTACAGAATGAAAAGCAGGAAGGATTGGCACCTGTGGTAGGGTATAGCAGTAGGGAAGGAAGACATGGGTTCCCAAGAGACTGCTGAAGGAGAAGCCTACCATGTGTTGATGGCTTAGGATATAATGTGGCAGCAAGAGCAGAAGGAATGGCCTCAATGTTTTTAGCAGCTTCACTGCTTGCTAAAGGTTCATTTGCTTGCTCTCTCATACAAAGAAAAAAGAAGATAGGCTTTTTACAAGCAGCCACAGAACAGCCATAACTACCATATATTAAAACATAATAAAAGGGGCTGGAGAGATGGCTCAGTGGTTTAGAACACTGGCTGATCTTCCAGAGGACCCAGGTTTGATTCTTGGCACCTCCATGGTGGCTCATAACTCTAACGCCAGTTTCAAGAGATCTGACATCATCTTTTGGCTTCTGTGGGTACCAGGTACATATGTGGTACACAGACATAAATGCAAGCCAAACAACCATACACATAAAATAAAAAAAAACAATTTAAAAAACACAATGAAAATCCTGATTAACTAAAAAAAATAAATACTTTAAAGCCAAAACCTCTGTTCACATGCTATAAAATAAAATTTCAGCACAAAGGTGATGGTGGAGCTAAAGTCTAACCATTTAGAAATTAAAGATGTTCCTATCTTTCTTCTCCTCTCTCCCTGCCTCCATTCCTTCCTTTCTTTCACTGTAGCCAAAGCTGATTATGAACTCACAGCAATCTTTCTGCCTCAGCCCCCCAAGTGTTAGGATGTTTGGCATATGTCACCATGCTCAGTTCTGGAGGAAGAGGCAGGCAGATCTCTGTGAGCTCAAGGCTAGCATGGTCTACACAGAGAGATCCTGTATCAAAATAAAAAAAAAAGAAAAGAAAGAAAAATGAAAGAAAGAAGAAGAGCAAATTATAGACTGTGGAGATATCTCAGTGGTTAAAGGATGAGGATCAGAGTATAGATCCTCAGAACCCACAAAATGCCAGGTGAGCATGATAATCCACCTGTAATTCTAGCACTTAGAAGGCAAAGACAGAGGATCCACAGAGCAAGCTGGCTAGCCAGACTAGCCATATTGATGAGCTGAGTTCAAATCAGAGACCTGCTTCAATGAACAAGGTGTTAAGTGATTGATGAAGACTCCTAGTGTCAACCTTGGGCCTCCATATGCATGTATGCACATACACATGCACTACCCACATGCACATCAAACATGCACATTCATGAAAAAGAACACATTATAGCTTATTCAAGAATCAGGAAGATTTGATACAACTGACATCCAGGCATATCCACTTTAGTTCTATTTATAAAATACATCAGATTAACTTATTCTTTGGTATAAACTTTCACATGATTCCAGGAAAGCAGTCCTCAAGACAATACAGACATATAGTGCATGGAAGGAAATGGACAGCTTAAATACATTTATTAATGTCCTAGTTAGGATTACTATTGCTGTGATGAAACACCATGACCAAAACAGCAATTTAGGGAAAAAAGGGATTATTTTGCGTATACTTCCAGATTACAGTCCATCATTGAGGGAATTCAGGGCAGGAACTCAAACAGGCAGGAACCTGTAGGCAGGAGCTGATGCAGAGGCCATGGAGGGGTGCTACTTACTGGCTTGCTCATTGTGGCCTGCTTTCTTTCTTTCTTTTTTATTTATTTATTTTTTTTGGTTTTTCGAGACAGGGTTTCTCTGGGCAGTTTTGGTGCCTGTCCTGGTCTCGCTCTGTAGACCAGGCTGGCCTTGAACTCACAGAGATCTGCCTAGCTCTGCCTCCCAAGTGCTGGGATTAAAGGTGTGTGCCACCACTGCCTGGCTCAGCCTGCTTTCTTATACAACTCAGGACCATTAGCCCAGGGGCTGTGCCCTTTCTATCAATTGCTAATTAAGAAAACCTCCTACAGGTTTGCTCACAGCCTGATCCTATGGAGGCATTTTCTCAATTGGGTTCCCTCTTCTCAGATGATGCTAACTTGGGTCAAGTTGACATAAAACTAGCCAGCACAATTAAGAATCAAGAAGGGGCTGGGCATTGGTGGTGCACCTCTTTAATCCCAGCACTCTGGAGGCAAAGACAGATCTCTGTGAGTTTGAGGCTAGCCTGGTCTACTGATCTGGTTCCAGGGTAGCTCAGGGATACACAGAGAAACACCGTCACAAAAAAAAAAAAAAAGAAAGAAAGAAAGAAAGAAAAAAGAAAGAAAGAAAGAAACAAGGGAAACAAGTGGCCTAAATATTCAATCCAGGAAGCTGGAGAAGGGTCAAGGTCAGAGGTTCTCTTTCCAGACTGACCCTGGCCTTATGGAAGAAAAAGGCTGCAGAGCTACGTAAACAGTAGAATGTGGCATTTACAAGGAATTCAAACTGTTAAGTGTGTTAAATGTTTAGAGAAAAATAAGGTACTTTCTATTAAAAGTTAAATATTTTCCCTTTTTTCTACTTCTAGGAACTTATGCCATATAAATACTCTAGCAATTTTGGACAGAAATTGGTAAAAATGATGAGTGTAAGGCAAAACAAATAGACAAAAAAAAAACCCACCATAAAAAAGATTGTTTAAAAGGAAAACAGTAAGATATTATGCAATCATGTAAAAAGAATGTACTCCAAACATGGTATCATTTAGAGAACATTCTGTAAAAAGAAAAGTCATAAGATACATGGACTAGGTGCCACTCCTGGATGTTGTCAACTTTTGAACAGGATCTGGGGATGGCTACATTCTCTATTATGACTTTCTATATTGTCTGAGTTGTTGGGTAACTCTGTTTTTGTTATAAAAATCATGATGTTTAAAAATAGCAGTTCAAATATACATTTGGAGAACAGGCATAGAAGAGACAAATCATTTGATAAGAAATTTATACCAAAGAATAAATTAATCTGACATATTTTATAGATAGAACTAAAGGCACTGGTTTAAGACAATGGAGCAAATAATTAACTGACTTTAACTTACATTATGAACAATGCTCTTAATTATTCATTATAACTTTTATGAAAAACCAAACTTGTCCAATTAGGAAGCCAGTGTTGTACAAAGGAAATCTAACCCATTTTCATTTCTAAGAACATAGCACAATCCAATAAACTGTGAATAAGGCCAACCTGTGGGTAAGAAGGAAAGTATAATAAGGTTTTAAAACCAAATCTTGATTGATATGGAGGCTCTTGTCTGTAATGTCAGCACTCAGTAAGCTAAGGCAGAAGGATCTTGTGTTTAAGGACATCCTGGATGACACAGTGACAAACACATGACAAACAAATTTTACTTAGCAAAAATAAACAAAAATAAAGAAAATTAAAAACAAACATCAACCAAAACCAATCAACAGTAAAACTGAATCACAGAACAAACAGCAAAACCAAATCCTGCTATGTTTTATTACTCACAAGTCTCAGTTAATCTAGCAAAATGAATAAAAATTTTAGATATTAGTTACTAAAAGTTTAAACTCAAGTTAAAAGGAAATAATACTATAATGAATATTCAAATTCTAGAGATTTCAACTTACATGTTTTGAAAGTAAAACTGTATGACAAGGAACTTGACAGATCAAGCATTCATCCTTTTTACCTATCAAAGAAAAAAATGTTTGATTACATTATACTGAACAGTGCTGTGAAATATGTGTGAACACAGACTGAGTTAGAATGCAGGATTACAATGTCTAAATGTTTTTACGTTCTTATGTGATGAGGCTGTGGACTCAGTGAAACACTTATACAACCATTTACTTTTCTGCTTTGTAAATGTGCCCCCACAACAGTGACCATTAAGTGTCAGCAATACTTAAATTAGATTTTACAGTAGTATCCTTTCTCTCTCCCCACACCCAGTGCACTCGTGTGTGTGTGTGTGTGTGTGTGTGTGTGTGTGTGTGTGTTTCATGCAGGAACTCACATACACATAATGTTCTACCATTAAATTTTAGCACCAGCCCTTTTAAAATTTTCTTTTTAGGGCTAGGCATGATGGCATACACCTTTAATCCTAGCACTCAGGAGACAGAGGCAGAAGGAGCTCTGTGAGATGCTGGTCTATACAGTGAACTCCAGGATAGACAAGCCTACATAGATACCTTATCTCAACAAAACAAAACAAAACAAAACAAAACAAAACAAAACGAAACAAATACCCCCCCAAAAAAAAACCCCAAAACTTTTTGAGACTGGGTTTTGCTAAGTTGCCCAAACAGGTACCCTACCTTTTAACTAGATACAAGGCAAGCACTACCACCTGGTTAGTGATTTTAACATAAAAATTTTAACAATTTAAAATGAAAATAACTCCTTTAAGCCTCTATAATACCTCTAAAGGTCACCATTACATCACCACTGTGTTCCTGCTACCTAAGAACCAGTCTCAGCTGAAGCACAAAAGGTTTATACACCTGTTTACCTTCAAGCATGTAACTAATTCACCTGCTCATGCTCTAGTTCTTTGCTGACCACCTAGAGGGATTCTGTCCATACTCCACTATCCTCTTCTCCATGAAACTGACCTCTATCTTGGCTTGAATCTGAACTCCATGGCTAGCTCTCAATACCAGCCTTGTTATTTCATCCATTCTTATAAACAACACTCTAGGCCCATATCTGTGGCTACCAAGTCCTAGACCTCCTTAGTACCCTATGTAAAAATGCAGACTTGCCACAGAATTTCTTATAATTAAACTCCCTATGTTGAGATAATTGTATATTCTCTCTCTCTCTCTCTCTCTCTCTCTCTCTCTCTCTCTCTCTCTCTCTCACACACACACACACACACACACACACATACACACACACACACACACACACACACGGTAGGGGGTGTTGAGAGTGAGCAAATGCAAGCACATCAAGGTCAGAGGGCAATTTCCAAGAGTCTCCTACAGTATGTTCTACAGATTGAACTCCAATAATCAGGCTTTACAGCAAGTATGGTTAACTGCTGATATATCTTTACCAACCCCTCCTCTCTTCTTATAAAGGCCTTCAAGTCACCTTTCCCCACCCCTAGCATCCACTTTCCACATGTTTCTATTCTCTTTCTTACTCCATGTTCTATTGCACTCTCTCATAGAGATGCTGCACAGTAAATGATTACAGAACAGACTCACAAGCATTGTGCTGGAGAAGGGAGATTGAGAGGGGAAGAGAGGAAATCCCTTGCAGCTCACTGCCAAAGTGGCTGATATTTAATATATACTGTTTATATGTCAACTAAAAATAAATACTACACTAAAAGGCCATTAGAGGACCTGAATGAGCAATCAGCAAAAAGATAAGAGCCAATAAGTGTATAAGAAAACTTTGGCCACTCAGGAAAAACACACAAGTGAGGAGGGCACATCAAAGCAGGAATCTAGATAGGCACTGCCTCTATGGCGAGCAGTTTGGCCTACTTTAATGTGCACATCCACATTTTAGCAGTTCTACCCCCAAGTGGAAAACTGTTTTAATAGTCAAATGACATAAAACATAAATGTCTTTTGGTAGGGAACAACTTATAGTATAGTAACTGAGGATATTTACAACCTTAAAAATAAAACAGACGTGTGTGTGTGTGTGTGTGTGTGTGTGTGTGTGGCAGAGCCAGGTGGATCTCTGTGAGTTCGAGGCCAGCCTGGACTACCAAGTGAGTTCCAGGAAAGGCGTGTGTGTGTGTGTGTGTGTGTGTGTGTGTGTGTGTGTGTGTGTATGTGTGTGTGTGTGTATGTGTGTGTGTATGTGTGTGTTTTCGAGACATGGTTTCTCGACATGTGTAGCCATGGCTATCCTAGAACTCTCTCCATAAACCAGTCTGACCTAGAACTCAGAGATCCACTTGTCTCTGCCTCCTGAGTGCTGAGATTAAAGGCATGCTCCATCACTGCCTGACTGAAACAGACTAATTTTAACAGTGAAGGCAATCTGTGCCCTAGTGAGCAATACAAGCAGTTTACTAAATAGTATACATACTATATCATTTGTTTTAAAAATCTGAAATACCATGGCCAACAAACTAGATCAACTTGAGTAAAAACACTTGCTACAATGTGTAATCCACATGGTGGAGAGAGAGAAACAACACCTACAGATAGTCCTTTGACATCCACCCCACAGTGTGTGTGTGTGTGTGTGTGTGTGTGTGTGTGTGTGTGTGTGTGCAAAATTTCCATCAAGGGCTGGATAGATGACTCAGTAGTTAATAACACTAGCTGCTCCTCTAGAGGACCTAAGCTCAATTCTCAGCACATGGTGTCTCACAACCTTCTCTAACTACAGTTCTAGAAGAGTCAATGACCTTGCAGATACCAGGCACAAACATGGTGCACAGGCATACATGCAGGCAAAACACTCATACATATAAAAATAAGTAAAAAATTAAAAAAAATTGTATTACCTGAAAAAGTCTGGGAGGATATCAGATTTTAACAAGAGTGTATGAACAAGAATCACTAGAACTAGCTAAGTTAAGACTCTGTCTAGAGGCCCCTATCCTTTTCCTCCAACTTTTTTTGTGTGTCTCTGGGGTTGATATACTTCCAACAAGCAGTACCTGTGGTTTTTGAAAGAATAAGTTCAGGGTATTGGAACCTATGTAGGCTTCATGATTCAAGAGCCGGAAGTACCTTGATGTGCCCATATCCAAGACCCTAAACTAGTCACCCACACCAGTGTTGGGTGGGGCCTTGTAATTTGCAACATCATGAAGGCACATACATATCTTTAGGTTATGTGCTAAATTGTTTTAACTTTATTTCAAATCATTGGTGACTTCTATCACTGACCCAGTAGATATTTTCAAACACTGATTCTTTGACTTCAGGAGAAAATCTAGGACATCTACACACCTCTACTTCCTTCTTTACCTAACATCTTTCTTCTGTTTCTATTTACCACCTACAAACTATACTTCCCAAGGTGGTAGTATTTTCCAACTGCCTTATCCTTTGGCACTTACTTCCATGTTACTGACTCACCATTAACATTTCTGACTCTTATGAATTCCAGATCCCCAACTAGGACTACCTCTTGTCTCCTCCCTAGCCAGCTCCCACAAGATAGGGCCTAAAGCAGCAGTTCTCAACCTGTGGGTCGTGACCACTTTGTGGGTCAAAGGCCCCTTTCACAGGGGTCGCCTAAGACCATCGGAAAACATATTTACATTACGATTCATAACAGTAGCAAAAGTAGTTATGAAGTAGCAATGAACATAATTTTACGGTTGGGGGAGGGGTCACCACAACTTCAACTGTATTAAAGGATCACAGCATTAGGAAGGTTGAGAACCAGTGTTCTAAGGTGAGGCTTACCAGCTTTGCCCTCCATTCTGCTGTTGTTCCCTGTACAGCATCTATCAGCAAGAGTTCAGCTCCTTACTTCCTTGAATTAAGTCTGTTGAATCTGCTTAGCATTCCCCAAACCCATTTCTCCTGATCCCAGGGGTACATCTTGCTTATCACATTGCTTCTCACAAGTCTCACTACACAGTTTCTACTGAATTTCTCTCATTACAGACTACTTTTCACACTAGGCTTCCTCTTAGAGCATACACCAGAAAACCAGGAATTCTACCCCTGGTTGCATACTTGTACCTACAAATACACGAGCCAGAATTTTCACAGTAGCATCATCTGTCATATATCTGGAAGCCACTATGTTAGTTCAACTAATGAATAATTTGGAGTGTGACCATACAGCAGAGTTCCATGACTGTGACACCTACATGTACAATGCTCACACAAAATACTGTGTGTAAATTCCTAGACAATTAAGGTAAGGCTGGGAAACAAAATGAACCAGAAGTTTCCGAGAATCTTCCGTGGATTGGTGGTGTACCTGTTCCTTTACTTGCCAAGTTAAACATGTCGGTCACTTTGTGAAAACCCACTGCTTCTGCACCCCTCCACCCTCTCACCACCCACTCCCCCGCCGCAGAAGCTTTACTTCAACAACAAAAACATTCACATCTGACAAACTGGCCGCTGCAAACCAGCTTCCACTATGCAGCAGCTGTCTTTCTGCAGTTCCAGCTCTGGATCTCAGTGGGGGTTCGGTGGTACTGGAGCAGTGCAGGCCCATAGAGGTCTCGTGCCTCTGCCCCGCCCGTGGGAGGAAACCCACGCTGTGAACCATGGCCAGCGACCCTCCTTCGCCCGTTTCCTCTGCCCACGCACCTTTGCGGAGGCAAGAGTCGCAGTACACGTGCCCGCAGCTGGTCAGGCTGAAGGACGACTTCCTGTGCGGCGGCTGGAAACAGCGATTACAGAACACCCAGTTGGCCATGACCGCAGGCCCACGTGAGGCCCACGTGAGACCCTTGCGAGATCAGCGAGGCCGCCGAGGTACGGACGCACTTCTAGAAAGACAGCTCTGCGCCTGCGCTAATTTCAGCGCATGCGTACTAGGGCGTGACTTCCCGCGCAGACAGGGAACCAACCTTGGAGCGGATCCAGGTTTTCTGAGGAAGCCAGTACCAAGAGCACTGAGGCAAGGAAAGGCTGCCTTCTTGTTGATGGAGGGAAACCTGACAGTGTGGGCCAGGACAGTGGTTTCTGGTACATCATGAGGAAGTTGGTGAAACTGGACATCAAGGGAGACTGGGTGGATCAGACCTCAGGGTAGAGATAGGCCCAGGGACATCTGTACATGCCATAATGGAGATGAGGGAAAACGGGGAACCACTGAAACCAAAGAGAACCATGGTGTCCTAGCAGGGCTGGAGGAAAGGACTACCAGGAGGATGGGGCATGGAGTTATGGACCAGGCTAGCAGGGCCGGAAGTACCGAGGGAACAATGGTTGAGAGATTATATCAGGGCAGGACAGGAATCCCTGCTTGCCACCAACATGTACACAAGAAAGGACTTAATTTAAGGAAGATCATTTTACCTTTGAAACAAAAGATAGTGGAAGGGGCTAATTTCTGGTGATATTAAAAATTATTTCAAAATTAAAAACATTTTTTAATAGTTGTTTCTTACATAATTCTGGATACCTTTCCTTCCCATTTCCTAAGTCTGGAAGGGTTGGTAGAGGCTGTATGAGAAAGTTCCTGGGCTATTTACATGTATGGAGAAAAGTTTAATGTCTTTTAAGGAATTAGGAAAAAGTAAAGATGCATTTGATCTGTGCAGAACTGCATTTATTTCATCAAGCCCTTAAAACATGGCTGGTCGAAATTATGCTGTTAGCATAATATAGAACCCAGGTTTACAAACTTAGTATGAATAAAAAGATATAAAATATTGTTTTTGTATTAAGTGTACATTAAAATTAAAGTAATTTTGTTTCTTTGTGTTATATATGTGAGGTCTCTGTGGTGATTTGAGTAAGAATGGCTCCCATAGGCTCATATATTTGAATGCTTAGTCATCAGGGAGAGGCACTATTTGAAAGGATTATAAGGATTAGGAGGTGTGGCCTTATTGGGGATAGTGTGTTACTAGGGATGGGCTTTGAGGTTTCAAAAGCCCACACCAGGCCCAGTGTCTTTCTCTCTCTGCTCTATTGATCTCTCCCTGATCTATTGGTCAGGATGTAGCGCTTAGCTACTGCTCTAGCACCTGCCTGCATGCCACCATGGTTCCCACTGGTTAATATACTAAACCTCTGAAACTATAAGAAAATTCCCAATTAAATTTTTTCTTTCATAAGAGTTGCCGTGTTCGTGGTGTCCCTTCACAGCAGTAGAACAGTGAGTAAGACAGTCTCCTTTTGCTGCCAGGCTGATCTCTACTTGGGGGCTCTAGGGATCCTCCTGTCTCAGCCTCCTTAGGAATTAGCATTAGAGGCCCATGCCACATGCCCTGTCTGATAGTATTTTGATATGTTAGATTAAATATATACCATAAGGGTTAAAATTGTACCCTTTTGTAAAATACTTTTTAAGTTCTGACCAGATAACTTAAAATTGTATCTATAGCTCATTGGTTGTTGCTGATTTATATAAAGCTTAAAATAAAATGATGTGCTTATTTTGTTACATTATTAAAGTAACATTTTTACCAGGAATGCCATTCTGTAATATTAACTTCAACCTTTAATGTCTTTTAAAGCATAAAATAAGACACATATATGCATATATTTTGGTTTATTGATTCAAAATTGTGCAAATTATTTGCTTTCACTTATAATATTTTAAACAAGCTTCTTAGCTATGGAGAAATCTTTACGGTGTGTCATTTGAAAAATTCCAATTGAGAAAAGATTAATATTTGTGCAAAGCCCACCATAAAACATTTCAGTTTGCATCTTCACTGGTCATACAGAAATATTTCACACAGTCCTATTCAGAAAAGAAACAAATAGCTTTAGTTTGCTAAAGTGCTTTGTGTGTGATTTTTGAGGGGAAAGTTGCTTTATGTGTTCTTAGTATTTAATATTATCCAATTAATATTAAAAAGTTGAATATTATTTTCTAAGCTGTAACTTGTTATTTAATCAAGTGCAAGACAGCAATTTACTTGATCTATTACTTTATACATATTTTACCATCAGGCAAAACAAGTATTACTTAAGGTAATATATTTTCTTTTTTTAAGAATTTTTTAAATTCATTTTACATACCAACTGCAGATCCCACTCTCATCCCTCCTTCCACTCCCCCCAGCCTTCTTCTCCCCAGACCACCCCCCAACCCCCCACCCCCTCTAAAAGGGTAAGGACTCCAGTGGGAAGTCAGCAAAGCCTGGTACATACAGTTGAGGCAGGACCAAGCCCCTCCTCACTTCGTCAAGGCTGAGCAAGGCATCCCATGATAGGTAATGGGCTCCAGAAAGATAGATCCTGATCCCACTGCCAGGGGCCTCTCAAACAGACCAAGCTACACAACTGTCTCTGGTATGCAGAAGGCCTAGACTGGTCCCATGCAGGTTCCACACCTGTGGGTCTAAAGTTTGTGAGTTCCTATGAGCTTGGTTCAGTTGTTTCTGTAGATATCCTCATCATGATCTTGACCCCCCTTGCTCATATACTCCCTCTTCCCTCTCTTCCACCGGAGCTTGGCCTGGTGCTTGGCTATGGATCTCTGCATCTGCTTCTATCAATTACTGGATGAAGGCTTCATGGAGGTCTCATCTGTTTTCCCTTCTCAAGGGGATCATGTGTCCATCTTAGGGTTCTCCTGTTTTCTAGCTTCTCTGGAGCTGTAGGTTGTAGTCTGGTTATCTTTTGCTTTACATCTAGTATTCACTTATGAGTGAGAACATACCATGTTTGTCTTTCTGAGTCTAGGTTACCTCATTCAGGATGATACTTTCTAGTTCCATCCATTTGCCTGCAAATTTTCATGATGTCATTGTTTTTTATAGCTGAGTAATACTCCACTATGTATATGTACCACATTTTCTTTATTCATTCTTTGGTTGAGGGGTATCTAGGTTGTTCCAAGTTCTAGCTATTAAGAATATTGCTGCTATGACCATAGATGAGCCAATATCCTTGTGCTATGATTGAACATTGATGTGCCCAGGAGTGGTATCATTGGGTCTTGAGGTAGATTGATTATGAATTTTCTGAGAAACTGCCATACTGATGTCCAAAGTGGTTGTACAAGGTTGCACTCCCACCAACAGTGGAGGAGTGTGTGTTCTTCTTGCTCCACATCCTTTCTTCAGTGTTTTTGATCTTAGCCATTCTGACAGGTATCTTAGATGGTATCTCAGAGTTGTTTTGATTTGCATTTCCCTGATGACTAAAGATGCCAAGCAATTCCTTAAGTGTCTTTCGGCCATTTGAGATTCTTCTGTTGAGAATTCTGTTTAGCTCTGTAGCCCATTTTTAAATTGTATTGTTTGGTATTTTGATGTCTAGTTTCTTGAATTCTCTATAAATTTTGGAGATCAGCCCTCTGTCAGATGTGGGGTTGATGAAGATCTTTTCCCATTCTGTAGGCTGTCATTTTGTCTTATTTACTGTGTCCTTTGCCTTACAGAAGCTTCTCAGTTTCAGGAGGTCCTATTTATTAATTGTTGCTCTCAGTATCTGTGCTACTGGTGTTATATTTAGGAAGTGGTCTCTTGTGCCAATGCATTCAAGACTACTTCCTACTTTCTCTTCTATCAGGTTCAGTGTAACTGGATTTATTTTGAGGTCTTTGATCCACTTTGACTTGAGTTATGTGCATGACGATGGATATGGATCTATTTGCAATCTTCTACATGTTGACATCCAGTTAATCAAGCACTATTTGTTGAAGATGCTTTCTTTTTTCCATTGTACAGTTTTGGCTTCTGTCAAAAAAACCAGATATTTATAGGTGTGTGGATTAATGTCAGGGTCTTCAGTTTGATTCTGTTGGTCCATGTGTCGGTTTTTATGCCAATACCAGGCTGTTTTTATTACTATAGCTCTATAGTAGAGGTTGAGGTCAGGGATGGTAATGCCTCCAGAAGTTCCTTTGTTGTACAGAATTGTTTTAGGTATCCTGTGTTTTTTGTCTTTCCATATGAAGTTGAGTATTGTTCTTTCAAGGTCTATGAAGAATTGTGTTGGGATTTTGATGGGGATTGCATTAAATTTGTAGATTGCTTTTGGTAAGATTGTCATTTTTATTATGTTGGTTCTACCTATCCATTAGCATGGGAGATCTTTCCATTTTCTGATATCCTCAATTTCTTTCTTCAAAGACTTAAAGTTTGTGTCATACACATCTTTCACTTGCTTAGTCAGAGTTACCCCAAGGTATTTTATATTATTTGTGGCTATTGTAAAGGGTGATGTTTCTCTGACTTCTTTCTCGGCCTGTTTATCATTTCTATATAGGAGAGCTACTGATTTTTTTTTTTGAGTTAATCTTGTATCCCACCACATTACTAAAGGTGTTTATCAGCTGTAGGAGTTTCCTGGTAGTTTTTGGGCTCACTTATGTATACTATCATATCATGTGCAAATAGCAAAAGTTTTACTTCTTCCTTTATAATTTGTATATCCTTAGTCTCCTTTTGTTGTTTTATTGCTCTAGCTAGAACTTCGAGTACTGTGGTGATATATTGTGTCCCCCAATATAGTGTGCATCCTAATAAACTTATCTGGGGTCAGAGGACAGATCAGCCACTAGATAGACATAGAGGCCAGAAAATGGTGGCACACATGCCTTTAATCCCATCACTTGGGAGGGAGAGATCCATCCGGATCTCTGTGAGTTCAGGGCCACACTGGAAACAGCTAGGCGTGGTAACAAGAGCCTTTAATCCCGGGAAGTGATGTCAGAGGGCAGAGGGGTATATAAGGCGTGAGGACCAGGACCTAGTGCTGGTTAAGCTTTTAGGCTTTTGGAGCAGCAGTTCAGCTAAGATTCATTCTGGATGAGAACTCAGAGGCTTCCAGTCTTAGGAAACAGGATCAGCTGAGGAATTGACGAGGTGAGGAAGCTGTGGCTTATTCTGCTTCTCTGATCTTCCAGCATTCACCCCAATAACTGGCCTTGGGTTTGTTTTTATTAATAAGAACTTTGAAGATTCATGCTACAGAGTATATATTGAATAGATGTGGGGAGAGTGGGCAGCTTTGTTTTGTTCCTGACTTCAGTGGAATCGCTTTGAATTTCTCTCCATTTAATTTGATGTTGGCTGTTGGCTTGCTGTAAATAACCTTTATTATGTTTAGGTATGTTCTTGGTGTTCCTGACCTGTCCAAGATCTTTATCATGAAGGGGTGTTGGATTTTGTCAAAGGCTTTTTCAGCATCAAATGAGATGATCGTGTGTTTTTTTTCTTTCAGTTTGTTTATATGGTGTATTACATTGACAGATTTTCATATGTTGAGCCATTCATGTACGTCTGGGATGAAGCCTACTGGATAACGGTGGATGATATTTTTTATGTGTTCTTTGATTTGGTTTGCCAGTATTTTATTGAGTATTTTTGCATCAATGTTCATGAGGGAGATTGGTCTATAATTCTCTTTGTTGCATCTTTGTGTGGTTTGGTAGCCTCATTAAAAGTTTGGCAATGTTCCTTCTGTTTCTATTGTGTGGAACAATTTGAAGAGTATTGGTATTAGCTCTTCTTTGAAATTCTGGTAGAACTTTGCACTGCAACCATTTGGTCCTGGGCTTTTTTTGGTTAGGAGACTTTTAATGACTATTTCTAGTTCCTTAAGGGTTATAGGTCTACTTAAGTTGTTTATCTGTACCTATCAAGAAAATTGTCCATTTCTTTCAGATTTTCCAATTTTGTGTAGTACAGGTTTTTGAAATATGACCTGATGATTCTCTGAATTTCCTCATTGTCTGTTGTTATGTCTCCCTTTTCATTTCTCATTTTGTTAATTTGGATGTTCTTTCCGCTTTTTGGTTAGTTTGGATAAGAGTTTGTCTATCTTGTTAATTTTCTCAAAGGACCAACTCTTTCTTTCATTGATTCTTTATATTGTTCTCTTTGTTTCTATTTTATTGATTTCAGCTCTCAATTTGATTATTTCTTGGCATCTATTCCTCCTGGGTGAGTTTGCTTCCTTTTGTTCTACAGGTTTCAGGTGTGCTGTTAAGTTGCTAGTGTGAGATTTCCTCAACTTCTTTATGTAGGCATTTAATGCTATGAAGTTTCCTCTTATCACTGCTTTCATAGTGTCCCATAAGTTTGGATATGTTGTACATTCAGTTTCATTGAATTCTAGGAAGTCTTTAATTTTTTTCTTTATTTCTTCCTAGACCCATTGGTGATTCAGTTGAGTAATTTTTGTTATTGTTGAAATCTAACTTTAAGCCATGGTGGTCTGATAAAATATAGGTTATTCCAATTTATTTGTATCTGTTGAGATTTGCTTTGTGACCTATTATGTGGTCAATTTTAAAGAAGGTTCCATGAGGTGCTGAGAAGAAAGTATATTCTTTTGTGTTAGGGTGGAATGTTCTGTAGATATCTGTTAAGTCCATTTGAGCCATAACATCTGTTAGATCCCTTATTTCTCTGTTAAGTTTCTGTCTGGCAGTAGGATGTTGAAGTCTCCCACTACTAGTGTGTGGGGTTTGATGTGTGATTTAAGCTTCAGTAATGTTTCTTTTACACTTGTGGGTGCCCTTGTATTTGGGGTCTAACTGTTCAAAATTGAGACGTCATCTTGATGAATTTTTTTCTTTGATGAATATGTAATGTCCTTCCCAATCTCTTTTGATTGATTTTAGTTTATAGTCTATTTTGTTAGATATTAGGATAGCTATAGCAGCTTGTTTCTTAGGTCCATTTGATGGGAAAGTATTTTACCAACCTTTTACTCTGAGGTAGTGTCTGTCTTTGAAGTTGAGGTGTGTTTCTTATATGCAACAGAAGGATGGATCCTGTTTTCATATCCATTCCATTAGCCTGTGTCTTTTTATAGGCAAATTGAGTCCATTGGTATTAAGGGATATTAATGACCAGTGATTGTTAACTCTTGTTATTATTATTATTATTATTATTACTTTTTTTTTTGGTGGTTTGCTGCTGTGGGATTATCTATTGCCTTTGTTTTCCTGGCTGCATCTAACTTCCTTAGATTGGGGTTTTCCTTCTAGTGCTTTCTGTAGGGTTGGATTTGTGGATAGGTATTGTTTAAATCTGGTTTTGTCATGGAATATCTTGTTTACTCCATCTATGGTGATTTAAAGTTTTGCTTGGTATAGTAGTCTGGGTTGACATCCATCCAACATCTGTCCAGGACCGTCTGGCTTTCAGAGTCTCCATTGACAAGTCAGGTGTTATTCTGATGGGTCTGTCTTTATAAGTCACTTGGCCTTTTTCCTTTACTGCTCTTAATATTCTTTCTTTATTTTGTATGTTTAGTGGTTTCAATATTATGTGACAAGAGGACTTTTTTGGTGGGTCTAGTCTATTTGGTGCGTTGTAAGCTTCTATGTATCTTCATAGGCATTTCCTTCTTTAGGTTGGGAAAGTTTTCTTCTATGATTTTTGTTGAATATATTTTCTGTGCCTTTGAGCTGGTATTCTTCTATCCCTATTATTATGTTTGGTCTTTTCATGGTGTCCCAGATTTCCTGGACATTTTGTATTATGACTTTTTTGGCTTTAGTGTTTTCTTTGACTGATGAATCTGTTTTCTTTATTGATATCCTCCATTCCTGAGATTCTCTGGAAATCTCTTGTATTCTGTGGGTTATGCTTGCATCTGTAGTTCCTGTTTGTTTACTCAGATTTTCCATTTCCAGCATTCCCTCAGTTTGTGTCTTCTTCATTGCTTCTATTTCAATTTTCAGGTCTTGAACTGTTTCTGTCACCTGTTTGATTGCTTCTTCTTTGTTTTTTTTTTTTTTTTTGAGGGATTTATTTATTTCTTCCAATTTCTTCTTTATTGTTTCCTTAATTTCTTTAAGGGAATTTTTCATTTCCTCTTTAAGGGCCTCTATCATCTTCATAAAGTTATTTTTACAGTTGTTTTCTTCTACTTTATCTGAGTTGGGGTGGTAGGACCACTAGGTTCTGGTGGTGCCATATTGCCCTTTATGTTGTTGAATATATTCTTACACTGTCATTTACCCATCTGGGTTTGGGATAATTACAGGTATAGGTGTTGCTTCTTGTGATGTCTCTGTTGGATGGGTCTTTTGTTCCTTTATTTTCTATTTCCTTTATTGCCTTTCAGCCTGAATGGCCAAGCATTCTGGTGATTGGCTGGTTGTCAGGTTGAGTAGGGTTGTCTCAGCTTAGGTTTGTAGGGGTTTGGGTGCCTAGATCCAGAATTCCTGCTAAGGCATTGGTTGGTTTCGTGCTCAGTTGGTCAGGGGTAGTGTGTGTTTCTTTGGCTCTGTTTTCAGGGCCAAAGTGTGTTTCATTCACTGGCCTTTTTTAACCTTTTGGCTCTGGTTTCAAGGACAAAGTATGCTTCTTTGGCTGTGGTTTCAGGGTCAGGGTGTGTTTCATTGGCTGGCCCTTTTACGCTACATGTAGAGCTTTATAAATTAATTTTTCTATAAGTTTGCAGGTACAAACAATATAAAAATGGACATAATAATGTTTGAACAGATTGTTGACATCAATTTTTTTTCTACAGAATACTGTTGTGTAACTGAATGCAAGTGTATTGGATAAAGATCTTCCCAAATAATAAGAAGCTCTCATGATTTTTTTTCAGGTACTCAAAGACTATTGTAATATGTATGGCTTTAACAGAATGATGTTACATAAAAAACTTTACTCCTGTATAAACTGCAAAACTTTACCACACTGACTACATTTACAGGGTTTCTCTGCAATATGTCATTTTCTCATGATTTCGAAGACTACTGATACATGCAAAGGCTTTACCACACTGATTACATACATAGGGTTTGTCTCCAGTATGTGTTCTTTTATGCACTTGAAGAGTACAGTGCTGTGCAAAGGCTTTACCACACTGATTACATTCATAAGGTTTCTCTCCAGTATGTGTTCTTTCATGCCTTTGAAGATAACTATGACATATAAAGGCTTTACCACACTGATTACATTCATAGGGTTTCTCTCCAGTGTGTATTCTTTTATGCATTTGAAGAGTACTGTGCTGTGCAAAGGCTTTACCACACTGATTACATTCATAGGGTTTCTCTCCAGTATGTGTTCTTTTATGTACTCTGAGATTTTTGTCATGTGCAAAGGCTTTACCACATTGATTACATTCATAGGGTTTCTCTCCAGTATGTGTTCTTCTATGCCTTTGAAGAGTACTGTGATGAACAAAGGCTTTACCACATTGATTACATCCATAGAGTTTCTCTCCAGTGTGTGTTCTTTTATGCACTTGAAGTTGATTGTGTTGTACAAAGGCTTTACCACATTGATTACATTCATAGGGTTTCTCTCCAGTATGTATTCTTTTATGCACTTGAAGATTAGCATGATGAGCAAAGGCTTTACCACACTGATTACATTCATAGGGTTTCATTCCAGTATGTGTTCTTTTATGTATTTGAAGTTTATTGTGTTGTGCAAAGGCTTTACCACATTGATTACATTCATAGGGTTTCTCTCCAGTATGTGTTCTTTTATGTATTCTGAGATTCCTGCTATGTGCAAAGGCTTTACCACATTGATTACATTCATAGGGTTTCTCTCCAGTATGTGTTCTTTCATGCACTTGAAGATTAACGTGATAAGCAAAGGCTTTACCACATTGATTACATTCATAGGGTTTCTCTCCAGTATGTGTTCTTTCATGTATTCTGAGATTCCTGTTATGTGCAAAGGCTTTACCACATTGATTACATTCATAAGGTTTCTCTCCAGTATGTGTTCTTTTATGTATTCTGAGATTCCTGTTATGTGCAAAGGCTTTACCACATTGTTTACATTCATAGAGTTTCTCTCCAGTATGTGTTCTTTCATGCCTTTGAAGATGACTGTCAAATGCAAAGGCTTTAACACATTGAGTATATACAGAAGGCTTCTCTCCACTACTACTTCTTTCATGCCTGCAAGGATAATTGGCACATGTAAAAGCATTACCACATTCAATACACTGTTGAATCTTTATATCTGTATGAATTAATTTCACTATTTGGTCCAATTGTAAAAAGGAATCAGATCTTAAGGTTTTATCACTGTGTTTACACTCGTGTTGTTACCCTTCATTAAGGGTTGTTTTGTATCTTTGAAGATACCTGTGATGGTAAGATCCTTTATTACATGGTTTACATTTACAGAATCTTTTTTCTATATGAAATTTTTCACATATTTGAAGAGAACTGGAAAAACTCAGAGCTTTACCACCCTTATTGCATTCATAAATTTTCCTATAATGTGGGTCATATTACATTTGCAAAGTGAACTAGGAGAAACAAAAGTGTTTACATATTCCTAGTACTCAAAGGGATTTTTGCAGTGTGAGTTTGTTGATGTATTAACAATAAAACTGGAAAACCGCCGGGTGGTGGTGGCACACGCCTTTAATCCCAGCACTCGGGAGGCAGAGCCAGGCGGATCTCTGTGAGTTTGAGGCCAGCCTGGGCTACCAAGTGAGTTCCAGGAAAGGCGCAAAGCTACACAGAGAAACCCTGTCTCGAAAAACCAAAAAAAAAAAAAAAAAAAAAAAAACCTGGAAAACCAATTACTTGTATATTTGAATCAAATTCAACAAGTATACTCAATGTGGGGACTGCTATACATTTTTTAATTGTTCTTAGAGAGAGGTATGTTAAAATTTTCCATATCCCTATGCTCATATGGCTTTTATCCAGAGTGACATATCACATGCCTAGTAAAGGGAAAATAATGAATTAAAAGGTTTCTACATTGAATTCATAAAGTTTGACTTTCTGTTCCTCTAGACATGTGGTATAGGTATTAAGGTTTCTCCACAACAACTTTCCCTTGACTCTTGACTCTGACTGATCCTCTCACTAAATTTAGCACAGTCACAACAAGTATATGAATTACACTAGCTTTTCAATGGACTATTTGCTTATTAGGTTTTGGAGATATAGCCATCACCTCTTCAACATGTATAGCTTCTGTAATATGAGTGGTATGAAACTAAATAGATTGGCAGTTCTACAGCCTAGCTCCCATGGTGTTATGATTCAAATGGTGAGATCTGTTAAGGCATAGTTTCTTTGTCTTCTGTCTTAAAATAATGCCTTGCAAATGCAATTTACCTACCTGAAATTGAGGTATATGGTTTTGTGAGAATTTAATAATCATCAATGCACATTAAGCTGTGCTTATTTACACTGTTGCTTTTGTTTAAAACTTCCAGGACACATTAAAATTTCTTCAGGGGCACATTGGTATGAGCTTGCACATGAAAATTACCTTTCATGTCTTCTAGAACTTTCACAATGTTCTTCAATATTATGGTCTTCCCAACTGTATCCTAAAATATAGTACCAGAAAATGTATGTTATGCTATTGAAAACTGTGCAAAATTTAAGTTACTGTCTTCAGGGTATCTTAGAACCATGACTGATTTATTCACCTCACTCTTCTTAATCAAATTACAGAAGAACATAAAAAACAAGGGACAGTTGTCTCCTTATTTTAAAACTTGAAGGAAAATTCAATCTTACCTACAGTAGTGAGGTTCCAGTAGGTCTCCAGCATCACATCTTTGTAGAGATTCTTCTGGGAAAGATCCAGCAAAGTCCACTCTTCCCAAGTGAAGTTGACATGCACATCATCATAGGTCACTGCATTCTAAAATATCCCACACATATATACAACAGAAAGCATGATACTGACAACATTGTAAATGTATACTTCTTTGATAGTATAGTCATGTAATTCTGGTGCTCCCCACACTAATTCCATGACATAGACATTATAATGTAATCACCAAGTCATTTGAATAGGAAGTTCACCTCTGTCATTTCTGTACCCTGTGAATGGAATATCAACTTGCAAGAGAAAATACCTATTAAAAAACATAGAGAGACAAGTAAACAGATCAACAATACAGAGTACACATGAGAGAAATTGTGTGAATAATTACTAACTGCAAAAAAGAAAAATAAGATGGAGAAGCTGGGTGTATTGGTTCATACCTTTAACCCCTGCACTCAGAAGTCAGAGGCAGGTATATCTGTCTCAGAGTTGAATGCCAGCCTAGTCTATGCAATCAGTTACAGGACAACCAGAAGTACATATTAGGACCCTGTCTCCTGTGCAAAAATCAGTCAAACAAACAAAAAAGATAGAACTTAGAGGTTTTTTACTAGAGTTCTTACAAAGAGTTATGCATTCATTCCACTTCTGTATTCATCTTCCACAAACCTGAAGTGCCTCAATTTAAACTGTAACATCAATAAGATTTTACTAAAAGGCACTGCATGATGAAACAGTTACAAATGGATAGATGAAAGCATTAGCAATATAAATGTTGATTATAACACAGGGCAGAAGAGATGGCTCAGTAGTAAAGAGCTCTTGCTGGTCTTTCATACAAGTGGGGTCAATTGCCAGAACTTACGGGGAATCACAACTATCCATTATTCCAAGTTCAGGGTTTCTGAGACAATTTTTTTTTTTTTGAGACAGGGTTTCTCTGTGTAGCTTTGCGCCTTTCCTGGAACTCACTTGGTAGCCCAGGCTGGCCTCGAACTCACAGAGATCCGCCTGGCTCTGCCTCCCAAGTGCTGGGATTAAAGGCGATCACTGTGAGGATCAGGTACCCATGTGGTACATATCCATGCATACAGGTAATGTACTCATTTTCATTAAAAAATTCAAAACAAACACAACAGGCAGGAAGAAGGTGATGTACCTGCAATACAATGACTCAGAAGGCTCAGGCAGTATTAATGTCATGAATACATGTCATCCTGAGAAACAGAATGATACCCTCTGCCAAATTTTAAAATTTAAGTTATGGGTAAAGCTCAGTACAACACCATATACTCAACATGGACAAAAACCTATGTTCTAGGCCCATCACACAATAATATAAAAAGAAAAAAGCCAAGAATGTTGGCCCACCTTTAATCCTAACACTTGCGAGCCAGAGTCAAGGGGATCTCTGAGTCTGAGGCCAGCCTGGTGTATAGAGCTACTTTCAGGACAGACAGGGCTACACAGACAAACCCTGTTTTCAAAAACAAATAAATTTAAAAAAACAAAAACAGAAGGGTAGCAAACTGGTAGCAATGAATATCAATTGCTTCTACTGAATCTTATGTGATTTAGGGATAGAGTCTATAATGGTGGTGAAGGCATGACAGGAGAAGAAGGAAGCTGGCTGATTAGTTTCAAACACAACACAGTAGACCCAAAGAACAGGAAGTGGGCTGAGTCTATAGAGACTCATATCACATCCCCAGTGAGGATTTTATCAAGGAAGGCTCCTTCTACTAAAGGTTTCAAAAACAATTGATAGTCATCAAAGAGAGACACATGTTCAAATACATCATCCTATCTGGGAGGTTTTTTTATTCAATGCATTCTGATCCAGGTCACTATAGGCTCATGGTCATCTATGAAGAAAGTGCATTTAGTCACTTCAATGATCCTCATAGTCTGCATCAACCCCTACACTGTTCAAATGTCCAAAGACTCTTCTGATACCCAAGACAATCTCTTGACCATGATATCTTGTAAAATCAGAAAACAAGTTACATCTTTCAAACATACAACAGTACAAAATACCATTCACATTCCAAAATAGAGAAATAGAGACATAGTGAGAGAAAATTGGATCAAGGCAAGACTGAAGCACAGCAGCACAAACATCAAATCCTGTAGCTCTATCTCAGACTCATGGAATTTCAATTTCAAAGGGCTTAGATGGCCCTATCCCCAAAACTTCTCATACATCTCTCCCTTCAGTTACTTTGACTTCCTATATGCAGCTAGCTCTCCCTGGAAGATATCTCATAGGTTAGGTATCTCAACATCTTGTGGTCTCAAAATACAATCCAGGCTGTTATAGAATATTATTTTAAGATGTATTATATTTGTTTATGCCCTGAAGATTTGTTTTAATGATGCAAAGATGTGTTGCATTCTTTTATGTTGCATTTATTTAACTCTGTGAAGTTGTAATACTTGGCCTGTCTAAAATACCTGATTGGTCTAATAAAGAGCTGAAAAGCAAATAGTTTGGCAGGAAAGGATAGGTGGGGATGGCAGACAGAGAGAATAAATGGGAGGAGAAATCTGTGAGGAAAAAAAGAAGAAGAAGAGGACACTGGGAGCCAATCACCCAGCTACACAGCAAGCCATGGTGTAAGAATTAAAGAATGGTATACAGAATAGAGAAAGATAAAAGCCCAGAGGCAAGAGGTACATGGAATAATTTAAGTTATGCTGGCTAGAAAGAAGCCAAGGTAAGGTCAGACATGTATAAGTAATATTAAGACTCTGTGTGATTGATTTGGTAGCTGTGTGGTGCCCCCCCCCCAAAAAAAAAGAATAAAGAACAAAAGAGCTAAGATCGAGAATAATAACAAAATGCCCGTGGCAGTGCAAGTATCTGCATTCTACAGCTAGGAAGGTTGAACAGTTTTCTGTCACGCACCTCCTGTTGGGCTGCAAGCTTTAGGCCAGTTTAAAAGTTTGCTCATGTAATCAAAAAAGACTAAGTGATATGCAGTAAAAGCGGATCAGATGGAAAAAACAAAACAAAACTGTGACCAGGTTCCAGTGTGTTTCTCAAAGAAAGAAATAAATGGATTAAAAATAGTAAAGTCTTTAAAGAGACAGTAAAAATAATATAGAAGAAAGAAGCCATGTAAACATGGGAAATACACAGAGAGTCTAGATCCTATATATTACTGTGTTGATTTTGAATTTTTTGAATGTTGATGAGCAAAGAACAACTGTTTGCAGACATGGGATTATAAACTGGACTGCAAAACTAAACCAACCTAGATACTTTAGGGCTATCTTAACTTTAAAATGGAAGTAAAAAAATATATGTGTCAAATGGAAATAAAAAATGCTTTGGAGAAGAGTTTTTGCTTTTATTCCCATAGGAGATGAGAGGCTGTGGATTCCCTTCAGGGATGAGATGGATCAGATTTGATGAGGGTACACTTCCTGAATATTGGCAGGTGATATCTACCAACAAAGGTTATCACCTGTCTTCCCAGGACTTGGCCATTATCTCAAATTTTCTCTCTGAGACCCTAAAGATGCCTTCACCCATAGACTACAGGAAGCAATTTGGAGAACATGGTGCCCACATTCCCAAGAGGGGTATAAAAGGCTTTTGGTTATTTGGTGAGTTATGGATGTGTGTTACTACTTAGGGGAATATAGGATAAAGAAAACCAACTATTAATCTCAGATATTTTACATTGGCATGGACTTTGGTATACTGATAAAAAAATTAAAGTTAATTTTTTTTACACTCTCTATGTGTGTCTACTCTTGTTTGGGGTATTGTGCTTTACACCGCATTTAAAAATGCAATGTATAATTAAGAAATGAGATTAGTAGTTAATCTATAACAATCAAACTTGTAGTCACATTAAGTATTTTTCAAGGTTAAATAGGTATATTTTAGACAGATAAATGGTCTTCAAACACTTCGAACACTTATAAATGTGGCATTTAAAATGTTTTGTTAACATAAGGTTTTTTCATGACAATGAGACACATCTGCTCCTGGCAGTACCAATTTACTTCATAAAAAGATGATGGGCATTGAAGAAACTCCATGGGAGTTTGCTTTCATTGTGGCAAGATTAGCCATTTGGGAAAGAAACTGCTTTTGCCTTGACTTCTTGACAGTGTGCTGTGCAGACTGGACATGTAGGACCCACATGAAACTGACTACTGAACTTTGCCAAAACAAGGCAAGACAGTCCATTGAAGTTCCTGTTTCACTGAAGAGTCTGTCAGATATTCTGCAGGACACAGAGGAAAATGACTGAGAAACTTTGTCAATACAAGGCAGGACAGTCCTACAAACTTCTCACTTCACTGAAAAGTCTGCCAGATACTCTAGGCATGTAGGCTGAAGATGGATGTCCAAATGTTGTAGGGGAAATTTGGGTGACTGTCCAGGCAGATGTCTCTGTTGTTAGGTAATATTAATTCCTTCTGGGATCTTTGATGGAATTAAAGACCAAATAATTAGAGTTTCAGTTTTCCATAGTTATGATAGAAAGCAAATTAGGTATTAAATTTTACAGTCACTAAGATGGGATGGATAATGGAGTGTTTTCTCTGAATTTGCTAAATACAAATGGACTGAATATTGTGAATGTAATTCTTACTTGATAACTGTTTAGTTGTATATAGTTTTATTATGTTAAAGTTAAAACCTTTCATTTTATTTAGACAAAAAGGGGGAAATGTGGAATATTATTTTAAGATGTGTTATATTTGTTTATGCCATGGAAGATTTGTTTTAATGATGCAAAGATGTGTTGCATTCTTTTATGTTGCATTTGTTTGACTCTATGAAGCTGTGATACTTTGCCTATATAAAATACCTAATTGGTCTGATAAAGAGCTGAATGGCCAATAGCTTGGCAGGAAAGGATTGGCAGAGCTGGTGGACTGAGAGAATAAATGGGAGGAGAAATCTGGGAGGAAAAGAGGAAGGAGGAGCAATAAATGGAGAAGACACCAGGGGCTAGCCACCCAGCTACACAGTAAGCCACAGAGTAAGAAGACAGATATACAGAATAGAAAAAGATAAAATCCCAGAGGCAAAAGGTAGATGGGATAATTTAAATTGAGAAAAGCTGTCTAGAAACAAGCCAAGCTAAGACTGGGCATTTCTATAGAATAAGTTTACATGTGTGATTTATTTGGGACCTGGGTCGCCAGCCCCCAAAAGAGTAAAGAGAAACAACAACAACAACAAACACCTGGCTGCATCATTACAGCTTTATGCAATGAACTCTCAGTCTCCTCACTGGGTTTCTGACTCTATCAGACATAGATGCCTGCAACAATGCTGAACTGTAACCACAGACTAAGAATCTGTGACTTTAAATTTTGATTCTTTCTTGTTTCCAGGACCAGCACATGATGGGTGATCCTGCAAAGCTTGACTTCTTAATTGGGATGGACACTAACACACTTGGAGCACAGGTGAAGCAGGTTTTGTATGAAGTTGCTTCCTGGGACTAGAAATCACTTTGCTTACTCCTTCCATAAATTGAAAGTTTAGCTGGATGAAGTCTTACCCTTTGGGCACCTTGCTAGGCTTCAATTCCAGCACAAGGGCCTTCTCTATAATAGTGATAAACTCCTTGAAATTTTCTGCCTGTTTCAGCACTTGACTGCCATCTGAAACTACCTTTTAGTTTTCATTTATTTCTGCCCCACTTGTTTTTTTTTCCACTGTAGATCTGAATGAATCATCAGTAATAACCATCTAACAGATTCCATATTCCATTTAAAAATTTTTCCCATTATTTTTTTAATTCTGCCTTACTAAATTTCCAGGGCGTAGGCAGAACAAGAAAGATTTTGGAGCCAAAGTATCACACAAATGACCTCTAGCTCAATTTTTATGGAGTCTATTTCAACTGAAATCCTATGATTTTAATCTCCACTTTCTGCTATTACTCTCAACATCCTCACCTTCCTGGTCCTACAAGAACAGCCAATTAAGTTCTGTGTACAACTTTCTATGGTTTTTGCCACCTAAAGTCTTGATACTTTCCACATTCTTCCAAAAGACAACATTCCCAGGTTCTACCTAGCAATAAAATCACTTTTGTTGTCCCATTTTTGTTCTAACTTTTTCTCTGTTGCTGTGATTAAATCCATTAACCAAAAGATTCTCAAGTAAAGAACAGGATTATTTGGCTAATTCTGTTAGGTTACAGTCCACCATTTTGAGAACTTAGGATAGAAACTCAAGCTAGCAACTGAAGGCAAAAATCCATGGGCAAAGATTGTTTCCTGGCTTTCTCTCTTGCCTAGTCACTGTCTCATGCTCAGATTGCTCCCTTGTTCAGCCCAGGCCCACTTTCTTAGGAATATTGCTACTCTCAGTGGAAGATTCTTCCCACATCAATCATCAATCAACACAGTCTCTCACAGACATAGCAGTTTCTGGCTATTATGAATAAAACTGCTATGAACATAGTTGAGCAAGTATTCTTTTGGTAGGATGGAGGAGCATCTTTTGGGTATATGCTCAGGAGTGGTACAGCTGGGTCTTGAAGTGGATTGACTCCCAATTTTCTGACCATTGCATATTGATTTCCACAATGGCTGTACAAGTTTGCACTTGCAAAAGAAATGAATCCCCTTGTTCCATGTCCTTGACAGTATTAGAAGTCACTTGTGTTATTGATCTTAATCATTCTGACAGGTGTAAGATGAAATCTCAAAGTAGTTTTGATAACCATGATGGCTAAGGATGTTAAACATTCTTCAAGTGTTTCTCAGCCATTTTAGGTTCCTCTACTGAGAATTCTGTTTAGTGGTGTATCCCATTATAATTGGATTATTTGGTTTGTTGTCTAGTTTCCTGAGTTCTTTATTATCCTGAGTAAGGCAACCATAAGCACATATACAAACATGGTATATACTCACCTATAAGTGGATATTAGCAATTAAATAAAGTACAATCACAGTAATCACAGTACAATCCATAGATGCAGAGAGGCTAAGTAACAAGAATATCTCTAGGGGTGATGCATAGATCTCCCTGGGAAGAGGAAATAGATTTTGTGAATGTACTGATGGCAGGTGAGGTTGGGAAAAAGAGGGATTAGATGAGTAAGGAAGGGACTGAGGGGGAGAATACAGGGAGAGATGAATGGTATAGGGAGCTTTTAGCAGGTGATATGAAAACAGTGCACTGCAAACTTGCTAGAACCTATAAGGGTGACCCTAGTGAGGACTCCTAATAATCAAGAATATGGAGGCTGAACCAGTCATCTTCTGTAACCACATAAGCCTCCCAGTGATGGGACTGGGACACCAAGCCACAAAACATTTGACTCATACTTGTCCTGCCTGCAAGGTATGCTGGGGCAAGGGTGGCTCAGAGTTTCTGTAGTAGCCAACCAATGACTGGTCTAACATGAAGCCCAAACTGTGGGAGAAAGCCCATGCTTGACACTGCCTGGACAGCCAGGAACCAGAACTTGGATGGCTCAGAGAACTAGGGTAGAACCAAATACATCTAACCAAGAAAAAAGTCAATGAAATGATTTGTAACAATTTTCTGCTATAATCGTGTGTTGGTGCCTAGCCCAATTGTTATTAGAGGCTTCTTCCAATAGCTAATGGGAGCACATGCAGAGATCTCTATACAAACATTAGCTTGAGCTCTGGGAATCCTGTGGAAGGAGGGGGTGAGGATTGTAGGAGCCAGAGGAGTTGAGGAAACCAGGAGAATATAGCCCACAGAATCAACTAAGCAGGGTTCACAGAGGCTCAGAGAAACTGAAGTGGCAATCATGGAGCCTACATGGCTCTGTGCCAGGTCTTCTACATACATGCTATGGTTTTTTAGCCTGGGGTGTTTGAGGAACTTCTAAGTATAGGAGTTGAGGTGTCTCTGACTCTTTTGGCTGCTTGAGACACTTTTCCTCCTATTGGGTTACCTTGTCCAGCCTTGATATGAGGGTTTGCACCTTGTTATGATGTGTTGGCAGATATCCCTGGGAGTCCTGCTCTTTTGTGAAGGGAAACAGAGTAGCAGTGAGTCTGGGGAAATGGAGATTTGAGGGGGGAACTGGAAGGAATGGAGGAAGGGGAGGCTGTAGACAGGATGTATTGTATGAGTGAAGAATAAATATAAAGAGAAAAATGAAAATGCATTTAGTCTAACTTCAATGATCCTCATAATCTGTAGCAGCCCAAATAGCACAAATGTCCAAGGTCTCTTCTGACACTCAAGACAATTTCTTGACTGTCACATCTTATAAAATCAAGAAACAAATTAAGGATTTCCAAAACACAATGGCACAGGATATAGTCCCATCCAGAAAAAGAGATATAGGACTGTGTTCTAGGCCCCAACTCAGGCAGACAACCCCTGCTCATGTGAATGTCACACCAGTCAGAGGAACAGGAAGGTAGGCCACTAGCCTATGAAACTTCCACTTTTCCTACATTCCCACAGACATAATCCCCCCCACCAACCCTACACCAAAGCCATGTTCATACCCCCAAATCAAATAGATAGATAGCCTCTGCTGAGTGCAGGCCACACCAGCCAGAAGAACAAGTAGGCAAACTGAGGCAAAGACTCCCTGCTGGACCAGAGGCCATGCCAGCCATCAGATATCCATGTAGGCTGCTCACCTGTGGACCTCCTTCATTTTTTCAATAATCCCCCAACACTACCCCAATTCCACTTCCCTCCTCATCTCTGTGTTGTGGACTCCAACTTTGGTGGAGACCCCTTGCTCAAACAAACGACACACCATCTGCCAAAAGTCCATGTAGGCCACTTGCCCACAGACCTCCCCCATTTTCTCAGTGCCTCCTCAACACTATCCCCAAGCTTCCTCCCCTCTTCCCTTTTTTCAGCCCCCAAATTGGGCAGATACTCCTTGCTAGAACAAAGGCCACATGTACTATAAGATTTCCAGTCCCCAACTTGGGGTGAGAACCCATTTTCAATCATAAGCCACATAAACCAGAAGACCAGAGAGCAAATAGAAACCAAAGAACAAACCATCCATCCAACAAAGACAAACTGAGAAATTGGCACCTAGATCCATAGTCACCTCAAACCCAGATACCTGGACACCAGCATAAGAACACAATCAACAACAGCCAGAGCAATGTCACTACCAGATTCCAGCTATCCTACTACAGCAAGCCCTGAATATTCCAACACAGTTGAAGCACAATTAAGAGACATTAAGACCACCTTTATAAAGATGATAACAGTCCTTAAAGAGGAAGTGAATGAATCCTTTAAAGAAAGTAGGGAAAGGATAAATGAAACATTGGAGGAAGTGAATAAATCCCTTAAAGAAAGCAAAAAAAAAAAGTGAAGAAAATGAATGAATCTGTACAAGACTTGAAAATGTAAATAGCAGCAATTAAAAAACGCAAACTGAAGGAATTCTGGAAATTGAAATCTAGGTAATTGAACAGGACCTACAGAGGCAAGCTTGACAAAAAATGCAAGACATAGAACAGAGAATTTCAGGCTTTGAAGACATGATAGAAGAAATGGATATGCCAATCAAAGAAAAAGTTAAATCTAAAAATTTCCTGAAAGAGAACATCCAGGAAATCTGGAACACTATGAAAGGACCAAACCTAAGAATAACAGGAAGAGAAGGAGAATAATCTCAGCTTAAAGAAAATATTTTCAAAAAAATTGATAGTTGAAAATTTTCCTAACTTAAAGGACACAGGAGAACACAGCCCACAGAATCAACTAAGCAAGGATCATAGTGGCTCACAGAGACTGAAACAGCAATAACAGACTAGAGGGGTCTGCACCAGGATCTCTGCACATGTTATGGTTGTGTAGCTTGATGTTTTTGTGGGACTCCTAACAGTGGGAGTGTGTGTGTGTGTGGGGGGGGTTGTCTTTGACTTTTTTGCCTGATCATGGAATCATTTTTCTCCTACTAGGTTACTTCATCCAGCCTTGATATGAGAGTTTGTGCCTAGTCTTATTGTAATTTGTTATAGAGGGTTTTGTTGATATCCCTGGGATATCTGTTTTATTCTGAATGCAAAATGAAGGAGGAATGGGTCTGGTGAAGAGGGGAGCAGTAGAGGACTTGGAGGAGTGGAGGGAGGGGAAACTCAATCAAGATGTAATGAATGAGAGAATAAATTTTAAAAAAGAAAGAAAGAAATGTGGACACAGTGAGAGAAGATTGGACCAAGGCAAGACTAAAACTCAGCAAGGTAAACAACAAATCCTGTAGCTCTGTCTCAGACAGGTGGGGCTTCATTCTCAAAGGGCTTAGCTCTATCCCTGAAATTTTTCATATGTGTCTCTCCTTTGCTACTTCCATACTCTGCATATAGCTTTCCATGGCAGATGTTTCATAGCTTGGGTATCTCAATATTCTATCATCTCAACATATAACACTGGCTTCATCTACACAGCTTCATGTAATGAACTCTCACAGTCTGCTCATTGGGTTTCTGACTCTGCCAAACATAGATGGATGCAACAGTGCTGAACTGTAACCACACAGGAAGAATCTATGACCTATAAACTTTGCATCGTTCTTGTTTCCAGGACCAGTACAATGTGGGTTAATCCCCCGAAATTTGGCTTCTAAGTTGTGATGGACTCTACCACACTTGGACCAGAGTTGCAGCAGGTTCTGTATGAAGTTGATTTTGAGGATTAGAAATAAAGTTGCCTATTCCTTCCATAAATTGAAGGCTTAGATGGATGGAGTCTTACCCTTAGGGTACCTTCCTAGGCTTCACATGCCAAGAAAGGCCTTCTCTTAAATGGTGCTAAACTTCTTGAAATTTCCTGCCTTTGCTTCACCATAGGACTCCCATTTGAAACTACCTAGTGCTGTTTTTCTCTAAGAAACTGACTTTTTATTTCTTTCTGCACCACTTATTTCTTTTACACTGTAGACCTGATTAAATCATCAGTAATAAACACACAACAGAATCAGTACTTTGTCTAAGAAATTGGCTAATTACTTTTTAATTCTGCTTTACTCAATTCTCAGGGAATAGAGAAAATAAGAATGATTTGTATACAAATGACCTAGCTAAATTTTTCATGGAGTCTATTTCTCACTGAAATCCTATGATCTCAATCTCCACTGTCTTTGTTACTTTCAAAACTCCCATATTCCTAGTCCTACAAGAATAGCTGATTAAGCTCTGTGTGCAGCTTTCTATGACTGTTGCCATCTAAAGTCCTAATATCTTCAACATTACTCCAAAAGACAACATTCTGAGTTCTCAGCAACAAAATAACTTTTGGTGTACCATATTTTGTTCTAACTTGCTTGTTTCTAACCAAAATAATCTTGGATAATTGCTGTGGGATAATGCTTTTGTACACTGGATTAATAAAACGCTGATTGGCCAGTAGCCAGGCAGGAAGTAAAGGCAGGATAAACAGACAAGGAGAATTCTGGGAAGAAAAAGGCTGAGTCAGGAGACGCCAGCCTGCCATCCAGGGAGCAGTATGTAATGGCACACAGGTAAAGCCATGAAACATGTGGCAACATATAGATGAACAGAAATGGGCTGATTTTAAGTGCAAGAGCTTGTCAGTAGTAAGCCTGAGCTAATGGCCGAGCAGTTTTAATTAATATAAGCCTCTGTGTGTTTACTTGGGCCTGAGTGGCTGAGGACTGGGTAGGACACAGAAAAACTTCAGCTAGAGATAATGAACAGGTTTATTTGGCTGATATTGCCAGATCACAACCCACAATTGTGGGAGTTTAGGATAGAGACTCATATTGGGAACTGAAGGCAAAACTCACAGGGAAATTTTGCTTACTGGCTTTCTCTCTTTCTTGGTCACTGTCTCCTGCTCAGCTAGCTTTCTTATCCATCTCAGGTCCACTTGCTTAGGGTATTGCAACCTTAGTAGAAGAGCCTTCCCATATCAATCATTAATCAATACAGTTTCTCACAAACATAGTAAGTAGTGATTCTGATCTAGGAATAGCCTCAATTGATGTTCCCTCAGATGTCTCTAGGCTATATCATGTTGACAGCTGAAGGTTATTAAGACAAAGAAACAATAATATATGAGAAGGGATTTTTGTTTGTTTGTTTGTTTGTTTTTTGAGACAGGATTCCTCTATAGCTTTGGAGCCTGTCCTGGAACTCACGTAGACCAGGCTGGCTCTTAACTCATAGAGATCCACCTGCCTCTGCCTCCTGAGTGCTGGGATTAAAGGCATGCACCACCACTGACCAGCCTTGAGAAGGTTTTAAAAACACAAAATGAATATATTAACCATATCAATCACTTAAGCTGCAAAAACCCAAACATGAAGATAGAAACAACTGGAAAACACAGATATGCTGTGGGATGTTCTGTATGGTAAATGTGTTAATAAATAAAACAGTGATTGGCCAGTAGCCAGACAGGAAGTATAGGTGGGATTAACAGAGAGGAGAATTGAGGGAACAGGAAGGGAAGGGGGAGACTGCCTGCAGCCACTGCCAGGACAAGGAAAATGTAAGGTACCAGTAAGCCATGATCCATGTGGCAAAGTATAGATTAATAGAAATGGGCTGAATATAAGAATAAGAGCTAGACAATGATAGGCCTGAGCTAATGGCCAAACAGTTTAAATAATATAAGCGTCTGTGTGTTTATTTTATAAGTGGCCTGTCAGACTGCTGGGGCTTGGTGGGACCCGGAGAGAAAACTCCAGCTACAAATGGTGCCCAAGGGCTTGAGTTTCCACCTTAAACCTGAGAATATTTAATAATCAACCCTAAACGGAGCCAAAACCAGGTTCCTGCTTCATATCTTATACCAGGTGGCTAGATGCCGCAACATGCGGGATTCAGCTATGGCGGGTTCGTGGTGTGCGTGCAGGCTTGACCTAGGCTATGTTACACAGGTGTCTCCAAGCTTCACACTATGCTGTGTGTTGGATATAGTTTTTGCTAGTTTAAAAAAAAAAAGCAGTTTCTGGGCTACCCGCTGCTTTGATAGAAGCACAGACCCACTATTTCCAGAGCTGGGAGAAAACGTACCACCACCATGTTGGAAAGCTAAAATGGGCGGAGCCAGCAGCCACAGTGCAGTTTCAGTCTTAGAATGCTGCAGTTTAAAGCAATAGGTTCACAATAAGACAGATTCAGATGAAATGGTTTACAATGTACGTAAAAATGTACGTAGGCTTGAAAGAGAGAGAAAAAGGAATATATGTATATGCAGTTATATAAACAAATAGATAGTTTTTAAAAATAAAGTCTTTAAAGAGACAGTAAAATTAATATAAAAAATAAGCCACGTAAAGATGGCTATCACACAGAGAATCTGGATTATGTTCTCTTTGATATTCATAACTGAAGAAAAACATTTGATTGTAAAAGCTGTTGAGTTATGCCAAAATGTAAATTTTAAAGGTACCTTGACTTCAAAATTTTGATTTAAGGATATGTTGCTTTGGAAAAGAGGCTCTGCTTTTGTTTCCACAGAAAGCCACAGGCTATGCATTTGTTCCAGATTAAGATACATCAGGTTTGACCAGCCAAGACCCCCTGAAAGGTCTCTGATGACACCATGGCCCAGGTGATCCAACATCCAGAATGGTTTCAAGGCAACTGGCTCAGACAATACAGCCTCATGGACTACCCCATAAGCCTAAAATTTTCTTTGTGTCCCCATAAGATACAGCGCCCCCCTTCAACAGGAAGTAGTAAGAGATGCTACGCCCAAATTCCCAAATACACCAAGCTGGCTTTGGAGATGGAATTGGCTCACTCCCCCTCTAAATCCAGACATATTGCTAAAAAAAAAAAAAAAAAAAAGTTAAGAGATTCTTGTGTCCCAAATCAGAAGAGCCCTCTGATGTGGGACAGAGAAAAACCAATATTTTTATTTAAAACAGGTTGCTTATAAATACAATCTCTTTATAAAGAAAAAAAAGGAATAGTTTAGATATGATAAGATTAAAGGATAGATTAATGAACCTACTTTTAAAGAACAACTTGTTTAAAATGTTTTACATTGGTATAGATTTTAGTTTATTGATACAAGTTTAAACTTAATTTTGTTATACTGTATATATATTTCTATTCTCGTTTGAGGTATTATGTTTATGTAACTCATTTAGATTGTAATGGATAATTAGGAAATACAGATTAGTAATTAGTCTTCTATGATGGTCAAACTTGTAGCATGTTAGTTAAGTTTTCTAGATATACATAGATATATTTCAGATAGACAGGTAATCTTCAAACACTTCAAAGACCTACAGAATATGGCATTTAAAATATTTTTAAAAATTTAGACTTTCTGGATAGTAAGACATGTCTGCTCCTGGCAGCACTGATTTACTTCAGAGAAGAGAATGGGCATCGAAGACACTCCATAAGGAGTTTATCTTCGCCTTGACAAAAGTAGCCATTTGGGCAAGAAACTGTTCTTGCCTGGACTGCTTGATACTGGACATGCAGGACCCATGGAAAGGTGATCACTGAACTTTGCTTGGCAAAATGGTCCTTTAGGTTCCTGCTTCACAGAGAAAACTGCCAGACATTCTACAGGACATAGAAAAAAATGACTGAGAGACTCTAGGCCTGTGGGCTGAAGGCAGATGCCCCAACTTTACAAGAGAACTTTGGATGACTGTCCAGGCTGCCAGCTGTCTCTGTCTACACTGCAAGACTCCTGAAAGTTGCTTGCATCCTTCTCCCATTTCTCAGGTAATATTATATCCTTCTGAGGTCTTTGATGTAGTTGAAGCTAGATACAATTTTCCTTAGTTATGATAAAAGATAAGTTAGATATGAAACCTTAGACTCACAAATATAAGATAGATAGAATATTTTCTTTAAATTTGCCAAATAGACTAGTTATTATAAATAGAATAGATATTATAACTGTAATTCTTGCTTGATAATTGTTTTGTTATCTGTAATTTTACTATGTAAAAGTTAAAACCTTCCTTTAAAAAAAAAAAGAAAAGAGGAAGTGCTGTATGGCAAATGTGTTAATAAATAAAACAGTGATTGGCCAGTAGCCAGACAGGAAGTATAGGTGGGACTAACAGAGAGAATTGAGGGAACAGGAAGGCAGGGAGAGAGACTGCAGCCGCCGCTGCCAGGACAAGGAAGATGTAAGGTACCAGTAAGCCACGAGACACATGACAAAGTATAGATTAATAGAAATGGGCTGAATATAAGAGTAAGAGCTAGACAATGATAGACCTGAGCTAATGGCCAAGCAGTTTAAATAATATAAGTGTCTGTATGTTTATTTTATAAGTGGGCTAAGGGACTGCCAGGGCTTGTGGGACCTGGAGAGAAAACTCCAGCTACACAGATATGTCAAGAAATGAGAAGCAAGCCTCTGAAATCAAGAAGAGAAAACTAAAACTGTCTCTCCACAGAAACTTCCCAAACCAACAAAAACTCAAGGAACTCAAAACATAATATAGTAAAATTTCTGGAAAAAAAAAAGGTGAATTTCCATCATTTTCCAGAGAAACAATAAATTTAGATGACAATTAGTAAAATTCAACAACATAGATGGCACTAGTGACCAAACAAGGCAAAAAGACATATCTACAAATATATATATCATGATCCCTTAAACAAGATTCTAATCAAAATTTAACCACAAGAAATCACTGGCCAGCTCTCATCCTGTGCACTCAGGTTCTCTCCTTTGCTAATAATAGAAAATGGACTGGGGGGTGCTGTGAGATGTTCTGTATGACAAATGTGTTGCTAATTAGTCAATAAATAAAACACTGATTGGCCATTGGCTAGGCAGGAAGTATAGGCGGGACAAGGAGGAGAATAAAGCTGGGAAGTGGAAGGCTGAGGCAGAGAGACACTGCCAGCCGCCACGATGACAAACAGCATGTGAAGATGCCGGTAAGCCACAAGCCATGTGGCAAGGTATAGACTAATGAAAATGGATTAATTTAAGCTGTAAGAACAGTTAGCAAGAAGCCTGCCATGGCCATATAGTTTGTAACCAATATAAGTCTCTGTGTTTACTTGGTCAGGTCTGAGTGGCTGTGGGACTGGCAGGTGGGAGAGATTTGTCCTGACCATGGGTCAGGCAGGAAAACTCTAGCTACAAATGGCGTCCAACGTGGTGGCAAGAGTTTCCACCTAAAACCTGAGAAAAGATTCTAAAACGGAGCTAAAAACAGTTCCTAATTGTCTCTCTCAAATGAGCAGCAGCTGCCGGTTTGAGCTACTTGTGGGTTCCTAGCCTGTGTGCTCGACCTGCAGTATGGTGGGAATGAGGCCTCTGCAAGTGGCACATTAAGCTGCATGGTGGATTTAGACTTTGCTAGTACAAAACAACAACAAAAAAAAGGTTTCTGGGTTACATGCTGCTTGGCTAAAAGCATAGACCCACGATAGCTCCCAGAGCTGGGGATAAACCACCGCCATGTTGGGAAGCTGAGGTGGGCGGAGCCAGTAGCCACAGCTGCTGCAGGTTAAAGCAATAGATTCACAATAAGACAGATTCAGATGTAATAGTTTACAATGTGTGTAAAATATATGTAGGCTTGAAAGAGACAAAAAAGGTGATATATACAGTTATAGAAACAAATACATAGTTTTAAAAAATAAAGTCTTTAAAGAGACAGTAAAATTAATATATAAAATGAGCCACGTAAAGATGAATATTACACAGAGAATCTGGATTGTGTTGTCTTGGGATTCTTAACTGCAGAGAAATATTTGATTGTAAAGGAAGCTAAGTTAAACCAATATGCATATTTTAAAGGTACCTTGACTTCAAAATTGGGATATAAGGATATGTTGCTTTGGAAAAGAGTCTCTTTTGTTTCCACAGAAAGCCAGAGGCTATGGATTTGTTCCAGATTAAGATACATCAGGTTTGACCAGCCAAGATCCCCTGAAAGGTCTCCGATGACACCATGGCCCAGATGATCCAACATCCAGAATGGTTTCAAGGCAACTGGCTCAGATGATACACCCTCATGGACTATTCCATAATCCTAAAATTTTCTTTGTGTCCCCATAAGATACAGCGCCCCCCCTCCAGCAGGAAGTAGTAAGAGAAGCTACGCCCAAATTCCCAAATTATATGTAATTTTACTTTGTTAAGGTTAAAACCTTCCTTTTTGGAAAAAAAAAGGGGGGAAGTGCTGTGGGATGTTCTTTATGACAAATGTGTTGCTAATTAGTCAATAAATAAAACACTGATTGGCCATTGGCTAGGCAGGAAGTATAGGCGGGACAAGGAGGAGAATAAAGCTGGGAAATGGAAGGCTGAGGCAGAGAGACACTGCCAGCCGCCACGATGACAAATAGCATGTGAAGATGCCAGTAAGCCACGAGCCATGTGGCAAGATATAGATTAATGGAAATGGATTAATTTAAGCTGTAAGAACAGTTAGCAAGAAGCCTGCCATGGCCATACAGTTTGTAACCAATATAAGTCTCTGTGTTTACTTTGTTGGGTCTGAGTGGCTGTGGGACTGGCAGGTGAGAGAGATTTGTCCTGACTGTGGGTCAGGCAGGAAAACTCTAGCTACGGGGTGGGGGGGGGGGAGGGGGGCTGTTCCATCAAAATTGGAGAATTTTGTGTGAAGCTTTCTGATGTTTTAACTTTGTAGAAAATAGTTTTGATAACTAAAAGGATTTCATTCTCTTATAATAAGGAAAAGGATATTGTTAGGATCACTTAGGCATCATTTTGTTTCCTATAACTAATGATTGCCTGTAAGTCTGCATCAGAGTGAGGAAATGAAAACTTTTCCAAACCAAATGCAAGATAACAGATTTTTTTAAAGAAACAGTGTATGATTTGTATTATACACCTAAAGCAACTTGTTTGGCTCTAATTGCTTTATGAGTCACAAGAACTTTTGAAAGAAAAGTTTATCCCCACATTTTGTGCATGTCTTTGTGTGAGAGAGAATATGCTCCATGCATATACAGGTGACATACAGGAAAAGAGGTTGTGGTGTCAGATCCTGTATCTGGAGTAGTAAGTGGTTATGAGCCTCCAAACTTGGGCATTGGGATATGAACTCAGGTCATCCCCAAGAAGAATACATGCTGTGCCACCTGCCCAGGCCCATAGAATTTTTTATCCAATAAACTGAAAGTCTTTCATAGATTAACAACAACAACAACAGTAACAACAAAACCTAAATAAACACAGAAGTAAATAAATGATCCATGGGAACATGATGCATCAATATTAAGATGTGTGTATGGTAAATTTGCAACGTGAATTGGATACAGTCCAAAGAAAATTCCCAAAAATTTATAACATTATACCTGATTCCAAAGCTACATTCACAGTGGAAACACTCAGATGCTCAATGGGATTATGAAAAAATAATATGCTTATTGACACAATGTGACTTCTACAAAACTACAACAATCAAGAATATGTACAATATTTGTGAAAGAATAAAGGAAAGAGAAAGAGCCAAGAATAAAAGCAAAAAAAATATAGTCAACTTTTAATCAAAAGACCAATGGAAACTCAGCCAGGAAAAGTGTGATCTTGACTAATGTTACCAATTTCCTATAATTTTATGTGTATAGAAATTAACATACTTCACAATTCCCACAAAATTAACTCAAAGTGACCCTTAAACAGTTATGTTTATGACCCTCCAGCTACTGATATTTCCTCCAAACAGAGAGGCCCCAGTTGTGGAATATTATTTAAAGATGTATTACATTTGTTTCTGCTGTGGAGCATTTATTTAATGATGCAAAGATGTGTTGCATTCTTTTTTGTTGCACTTGTTTAACTCTGTGAAGCTGTGCAACTCTGCCTGTCTAAAACACCTTATGGTCTAATAAAGAGCTGAATGGCCAATAGCAAGGCAGGAAAGAGGATAGGTGAGGCAGCAGGCAGAGGGAATAAATACCAAGAGAGAAAAGGAACAAGATCAAGGAGTGAGAAAAGAGGGGGCCAGCCACCCAGCGACACAGCCAGCAATGGAGTAAGAGTGATAATAAGACTATAGAAGAAAAGGAAAAAGCACAGAGGTAAAAGGTAGATGGGATAATTTAAGTTATGAAAAGCTAGCTAAGGCTAGGTATTTATAAGTAATAAGCCTCCATGTGTGATTTATTTGGGAGCTGGGTGGTAGGCCCCCCAGAGAGCCAAAAGAACAAAGAATAAAAACAACCAACAGGCCCCATGCTCTATCACTTTCTTGGCAAATGGAGTTAATCTCCTCCTATGGCTCTGCAAACTCTCATGTCTCCTGGTTTCAGGTAAACCCAGCCTCAATGATGCCTAATCATACAACAGTGTAGAAGAATAATTTAATGTCTATTTCCTGCCACACAGGTTATGGCACATGATGTGGAGTCTGCTTTATACACCTGCCCAATACCATGCAAGTTCAGAAACTTCTTTTCTCCCCGGGAACTGAACTTTCCTGAATCAGGTCAAGCTGGTATCATAAATTTAAAAACATTCTAATCATGTATTACTGAAAGATGATTCCCATCACATGTTTCTACCAGTTTCTAAATTATTTGTAACATTTATAAGACAAACCTGAAAGTGGAGTGCAATGTTCAGAACTTCTAGAAACCAGACCTTCAGTTTCCCAGTCTGTCTTCCCACTTCCCACTAAAGCAATGCCTGTGTGTGCACACTGGACAGTGATACTCCACGTATCATATTCTCCCATGACAAAGCTGTAGAGCCTCCCCCTCCCCAGGAAATTTCACACAGGGAGGCTCAGAGGACAAGGGCCACTGCCCAGGTCATCACATGGACCAACAGAACCATAGTCTGGCTCATGGTCCATCCAAGTCCCAGCAGAAATGACAGCACAGCACACCTGCTCTGAACACCCCACACTCACCATGGCATGGCTTGTGGTCTTCCTTACAACTAACTCTGTACAGCAGAAGCAGAAAATCCTGGAAAGAACCTGAAAGCTAGTACTCCTATTGCTAAGCCTTGCTAAGTCCCTCATTAGCTAGGGTCACCCTACTGGGCCTCAGAATATTAGCAGCTCCCCTACTGGGTGAGCAGAGATCAAATGACTCAGACAGCACAGGCCTCCCCAGCACTGCCCTTCCAGCACAGCAGACAGGGCCTTAGTCTGGAAAGTTTGCATTTTAGTAGACATTCTTCCACTCTCCCAAAACACTTCCTATTCTTTGTCCAAGGCACAGGTTCTTTGTGTGCACATTCCATTACACACTCAATGTCCAGTGTAGCCAATCCTTTGCTTCTTAGCTGGGAAGTTCTGCAGCCAAACATAGGTCACATTCAAACAGTGACTGTTGTTAAAGCAAAAAAGAGACCATGAATTAGAAAACAATGAAGGGTCATGGTAGGGCTTGGGGGCAATGAAGAGACTGTGGATATGATGTAGTTTTTATTTCAAATAATTATTTTGAAAAGTTGAAACAGGCTTTTGGGCCATATGATCCAGAGACCAGGGATTTGTATGAGAGCACACCAAGGATTACTCACATATTTTCTCTCAGCCTGTACATCTTAAACCTGGAAAATACCAATCCTATTAGGCAGGGCCACAACTTTTTATAAAGATCCTCTATTTTGGTTGAACTAGTGTAACTGCAGTAATTTGGTTCCATGATAAGGTCAGTCCTTTACCCAGATTCTAGATGGTCCTGGTCTGTGGACCTCAAGAAATGGCCAGTCAGGACACTTATGGAGCATCTAAAATTGATTACCTGTCTCAAGTTTGCTAATATCAACTACTGCCAAAAGCAGGAAAGTGCTCACCCTCCTTCCTGCCATTCCCTTTCTGTGCTGAGACTATATCAGCTTCAAAGTTGGTCAGTGAACTCAGTTCTTGCACAGGTCCTTCTTCATTTGTAACTCTCTGATAAAAGTCACAGAGACTGGAGGACACTCATTTACTATTCTCTTATCCTTCTCACTGACCAGTCAAGGCCCAGCCTGGGAGGAGGTGCAGGACTGTCTTACCAGCACTGGGCAGCAGAGGCAGGTTTAGGTGTTCAAAATAATTCTCAACTTCATAGCTCCAGGCAAGCCTGGGCTACAGGAGATATTACTCTAAACAGAAATAAATAAATCAATAGCATTTGAGAAAAAAAGGAATGAAATTTTTAATGATCAAGAAACATTAGAGAACAGAAACAAATAGAGATAAGAGCACTAATTCACATAAAGAAAATGTTTAAAAATGATACCAATAATTTTTAAATGATAAAAATAATGTATTTTTAAGATTAAAAAACTTAGCTATATTGACTTTGAAAAAGAGTAGGCCCTTCCCTAATAGAGGGAAGGCCATTAATAAGAGACTGATTGATCTTGCCTATATGCAAATGTTAGCTGTTGAGATCTTTAACCTGACACACAGAGTTACAGTCAATGGCCTGTTTCTCAAACCTCTAAGCTGACTTAAATGAGCATATCTGCATAGGAGAGTTCCCTAATTGCGAATTCAATATTTATTGCCTCAAGGTAACTTTCTCAAATTGCATACCCACCAATCTGGTCTGTCTTCATTCACATGACATGAATTAATACATGCTGGGAAATTAAAAATTAACCCCTCCTGCCACAATCATAATGGTGACTTTTTGATTATGGTGACTGCAGCAGCTGACTGCCTACCCTGTTTCCCCCTGCAGTGTACACAATACACTGTTCCTCCTATTCTGGTTTGAAGGCAGAAGCCATGCTCCACACACAAATCCTTCCTGGAATTGAAATGGACAGTCAACTATATGATTCAAATGGATAATTTTAAAACTCTGAAGTGGTACAGACATTTAAGAGTTTTAGAGGTATAATATGGAGGACAACAAGGTCATTGCCCTGGAGTACAACAGTCTGAAATCAAGGCCACTTGTGTCAATAGAACAGAGCTTGTTTCAGAAACATTTTTCTAAAAGGCTGGAAATGCAGCTGCTCTAAAATTATGTCTTTCCAGGAAGAAATTACTCCACACACTTAGGAGATTAATGAAGAAAAATCTCTTTAATGAGAGCATGCATCTATCTCTGGCTAATGCTCAAAGAGGAGCCAGCCTAGACATATTTTGCCTTCCACATATGCTGTCATCCTTATGTCTTTTAGGTTCAGGCTTCAGGTTACACTTTGAACAATTAAATAGGGACAGGAGACTGCAAGTTTAGCCACTTAGGAAGATGGTAGACTTACATAGCAAATATATTATCAGAATTATTTCTGAAGTACACCAGTTAACTGATACAGCAGGTCATTTTCAGTGACGGGGTCCTGAGGTGAAAGTGCCAGGGAATGAGAAAGATAGAAAAAGTATAAAGTAGAAGAAAGAAAAGCTGGGGTGGGGAGGTTTTTACAAGCTATGTCTCATGCTAAGTAAGCTTCTTAAGAAGAATAGCTTCTTGATACTACTTCAAGGGGGAAAAACGGAAGGCAATGAGGGACTTCTATGAAGTAAGTCAGCAGAAAGTGTCATACAATGGTACAAACTCAGGGGTAGGCTGCAAACAGTGCTGCACAAGGGAACACAGGGCACCTCAAGAACATCACTGACTAAGCCCACAGTGGCCTTGGCACTGATAACCACAGCTCCACGTGGTGGGAAGAGTTGGGTTCTAAGGATCTGAAGCAACCCCTCCACAAAGGCCCTGGCCCCAGATTATTACCAGCTCTATATTCCTGGTTTTAGAGAATGAGCTCTGTTTTATTCTCAATATATCAAGGCCTTAGGCAAAGCACCCAAAGCCCAGGCCCCAGACTGTTAACTTTCCCAAGATGTTCCTCCTCCCTGCCTGAGGGCTTAAATGAAAGCTTTGCTTGACCAGTCCTTAACATATCAGTGTTTTACTTTTCAAAAAGTTGTCACCTGGTGTCATGCTGCCCATCTCTCAGAACTGTGCTTTTCTCAAGAAGAAAACTGGAACTTTAAGGCACACCAGGCCTTAAAGTAGGGTGTGACCCTGTAATACCTCCTTGAGCAGCTTGTTAGAGGCCTGTTCTTTGATATGGAGATGAGCCTAGTGACTGGTTTTAAATCAGGGGTGTCTCCTTTGTAATGGTTTGGAGCCAAATATCTGGACAATCCTGGTGGGGAAAAAAAAGTATATCCTAGCATCCTTATCTCTACCAAACCTAGTTAACATAGTATCTTTGGGGTGTTTTATTTAGAGACGACCTCCCTTTATCCTTTGTGTAAATCCTTTATATCACCAATTCTACTCTTCTACATCACAGCTAAGTAATGGAGTGCTATCCAACACAAGAGATGCCTTTTAGCAACTCCACAAAATTAACTGTAAATGGACCTTACACGTAAAGGTTAAATGCAAAGTGCTGAATGTCTAGAAGATACTGGAGAAACTAGGCCTCTCCAAGTTTGGCAACTGTGGGAGCCCATTCTCGGGTTCCTTGTGGCTTTACCCAGCAGGTCCGTATAGAGGATGATTAGGACCACGGGCCTGAGTACAGGTGTCTGAGATGGTCTGCACTTGGCTATGCTGGGGGAGGAGGTCTTTTGCTTCACCCCTAGGCGTCTCTATAAAAACCCTGGGGCAGAGACAGTCAGGGCTCATTGGAATAGGTTCCAGACCCTCTCGAGGCTATCCTTTATTTTCTATCTGTTTATCTCCGCAAGATTCTCTGCAATAAATCCTTCTATCTAATATTTCCTGCTGCTCGAACTCAAGAAAACTCCGGGCAACTGTGGGGATGGTGGGTAAACGCCCCACAGGCAACCTGCCGTCCATGGATGCACCAAAAGCATGTTGTTGTTGACTATATATTTCTACACACGAGTCCCTGTCCCAAATTGCTCTGCATAGATGCAGCCCACAGAGCAAAGTTATTCAGAGACCTGTGCCTGGATCCAGGAAGTTGCAGGGACCACATGGGTACTCACAGAACAGGAAATCTGGCTACAGATTCCCACCCAGCCCCAGGGAGGACCCACCACACTAGCTTCTGCACCTCCCCATCGGCTCTTCCCCATCTAGGGACAGCAGCCCCTCACTCACCATGTTATGGCTTCCCAGCTTGCCCATGGCCCCCTCACAGCTCCCTGCAGCAGTGCTCACAGCACAGCACAGCACAGGAAAACACTGGCGCCAGCTCCTCGGCAAAACCAAGCCTGCTGTGTGGCTCCTGGAAGGATTCTGCACCACTTCTGATTGACAGTTTGGCCTGGAGGCCCTGATTGGCTAGTAAGGCCCGAGTGACAGAAGCACCTCCCATAGGATTACAGTGCGTTTAAAGACACAGCACAATGGTTCTGACCCTGCCTTCCAGCCTAGACCCAGACCTTTTCCAGAGCTGCAGAGATATGCATTTCAATAGCACTTGCCCCAGGCTCCAGTTGCTGACCCTATTATCTTCCTGCACTCCATAGGCACTTCCCATTCTTCCTCCTGGGCACATTGTGGCTAGCTTGCACAGTCCTTTCCTCAATGTTGAGTGGAGTGATTCCCTGTCCCACAGGTGGAAGGATGCCCAGAATATTAACTATTTTAAAGAGAGATGTAGCTGGAGTTTTTCTACCTGGCCCACAGTCAGGACAAATCTCTTTCACCTGCCAGTCCCACAGCCTCTCAGACCCAACCAAGTAAACACAGAGACTTATGTTGCTTTCAAACTGTATGGCCGTGGCAGGCTTCTTGCTAACTGTTCTTATAGCTTAAATTAATGCATTTCCTTTAATCTATACCTTGCCACATGGCTCGTGGCTTACCGGCATCTTCACAAGCTGTTTCTCATCGTGGCGGCTGGCAGTGTCTCTCTGACTCAGCCTTCCACTTCCCAGCTTTATTCTCCTCCTTGCCCCGCCTATACTTCCTGCCTAGCCAATGGCCAATCAGTGTTTTATTGATTAATTAGCAACACATTTGCCATACATCCCACAGCACTTTCCCCTTTTTTTTTCAAAAAGGAAGGATTTAACCTTAATAAAGTAAAATTACATATAATTTGGGAATTTGGGCGTAGCTTCTCTTACTACTTCCTGCTGGAGGGGGGCGCTGTATCTTATGGGGAAACAAAGAAAATTTTAGGATTATGGAATAGTCCATGAGGCTGTATTGTCTGAGCCAGTAGCCTTCAAACCGTTCTGGATGTTGGATCATCTGGGCCATGGTGTCATCGGAGACCTTTCAGGGGGTCTTGGCTGGTCAAACCTGATGTATCTTAATCTTGAACAAATCCATAGCCTCTGGCTTTCTGTGGAAACAAAAGAGACTCTTTTCCAAAGCAACATATCCTTATATCCAAATTTTGAAGTCAAGGTATCTTTAAAGTATACATATTGGTTTAGCTCAGCTTCCTTTACAATCAAATATTTCTCTGCAGTTAAGAATCCCAAAGACAACACAATCCAGATTCTCTGTGTAATATTCATCTTCACGTGGCTTATTTTTTATACTACCTTTACTGTCTCTTTAATGACTTTATTTTTTAAAACTATGTATTTGTTTCTATAACTCTATATATCACCTTTTTTGTCTCTTTCAAGCCTACGTATCTTTTACACACATTGTAAACTATTACATCTGAATCTGTCTTATTGTGAATCTATTGCCTTAAACTGCAGCAGCTGTGGCTACTGGCTCCGCCCACCTCAGCTTCCCAACATGGCTACGTTTACCACCAGCTCTGGGAGCTATCGTGGGTCTATGCTTTTATCCAAGCAGCATGTAGCCCAGAAATCTCTTCTGCTTTGTACTAGCAAAGGTCAAATCCACCACGCAGCTTAATGTGCCACTTGCAGAGGCCTGATTCCCGCCATACTGCAGGTTGAGCACGCACGCCAGGAACCCACCAGTAGCTGAAACCAGCAGCTGCCGCTCATTTGAGAGAGACAATTAGGAAGCTGTTTTTAGCTCCGTTTTAGAATCTTTTTTCTCAGTTTTTAGGTGGAAACTCTTGCCACCACGTTGGACGCCATTTGTAGCTGGAGTTTTCTACCTGGCCCACAGTCAGGGCAAATCTCTTTCACCTGCCAGTCCCACAGCCTCTCAGACCCAACCAAGTAAACACAGAGACTTATGTTGCTTTCAAACTGTATGGCCATGGCAGGCTTCTTGCTAATTGTTCTTATAGCTTAAATTAATGCATTTCCTTTAATCTATACCTTGCCACATGGCTCGTGGCTTACCGGCATCTTCACAAGCTGTTTCTCATCGTGGCGGCTGGCAGTGTCTCTCTGACTCAGCCTTCCACTTCCCAGCTTTATTCTCCTCCTTGCCCCGCCTATACTTCCTGCCTAGCCAACGGACAATCAGTGTTTTATTGATTAATTAGCAACACATTTGCCATACATCCCACAGCAGAGAGATTTGCCGGGCGTTGGTGGGGAACGCCTTTAATCCCAGCACTTGGGAGGCAGAGCCAGGCGGATCTCTGTGAGTTCGAAGCCAGCCTGGGCTACAGAGTGAGTTCCAGGACAGGCTCCAAAGCTACACAGAGAAACCCTGTCTCGAAAAACAAAAACAAAAACAAAAAAAGTAAAGAGAGATTTAAGGACACAAAAGGAGATGTTTGTTCTGTGGCTTCATGCTGAGTTCAGGTGAACTGAAGGTGCTTTCTACCTGTTAGTCACTACATAGAACAAGGAGAGAAATGCAGGAACCAGATTTACAAAAACCATAATGATATATCTTTCTCTCACCAGAAGGCTGATTGATGTCTCCATTGCTTTCAAAGTTTTCTTCTGGAATTCAGGGCAACTCTTGACAAATGAATACTAATGAAAAGAGTAGTCTTCACAATAAGTTGAATGCTTAGAGAATAATGGAGCTAGGAAGAATGTCTTTATGAGTACTATTGTTAGCCAGCACATCTTCCTTAGTAGGTGGATGAAAAAAAACATGGCTGCATTATTCAAGGTTCTCTACATGATCAGGACTGGTAAAAATCAATCTCTCCATGTATGTAGAAAGTGGATTTATTAGAATGTCTTACAAGCTGTGGTCCAGCTAGTCCAACAATGGCTTTCCACAAACGAAAAGAATCCAGTAGTTGTCAGTCCATGAGGCTAGATGTTTCAGCTGGTCTTCAGTATACATCAAAATTCCAAAGAAGTAGGCTCTAATGCTAGTAAAGGAATGAACTTGGTAGCCAGAGCTAGGGCAAGCCAGCAAAGAGAGAGAACTTCCTTCTTCTATATCCTTTATATATGTAGGCTGCTACCAGAAAGTGTGATCCAGATTAAATTTGGATCTTATTCTTTGTTTGATGTTTTCTTGGTGTTTTTGAGACAGGGCTTATCTGTGTAATCCTGAAACTCATTCTGTAGACCAGGCTGGCCTCAAACTTAGAAAAGTCAACTGCCTTTGCCTCCTGAGTGCTGGGATTAAAGGTGTGTACTGCCATCATGATGCTAAAGGTGGATCTTATCACCTCAAATGATCTAGATTGAAGATGGGTCTTTAATTTCAAAACTTTCTGAAAAAAATCCCTCAAAGGTGTACCCAGTGCTTTGGGTTTTAGGTAGTTCCAGAGGTAGTCAATTTGACTACCAAGAATAGCCATAACAATAGCCAAGACAGAAGAAATGAGAAATATTTCTTACCTGCAGGATGCAAGCAGAGCATGGGAGTTATTTCCAAAGCAATGCTTTTCCTAAGCAAGGAAAGCATGGAATTTTACTTAGGGAGTCTGAACATGTTCATGTAGAGTTCTGCCTATTCCTATGTATGCTCAGTTGCCCCAGTCAGCAGGGTTTCAATGGGAACTCAACCACCCTAAGGATGGATTGATAGGGACAGGAGACACAAAAGGAATACACCAAGACAAGATTCTGATCAAGGTGCAACTTTATTTTTCTCTGGGAGGGTTTATATAATTCCTGCAGGGTGGGGGGAGCAGGAAACTGTTATCTGCATAGGGTGGGGCAAGCTAACAGGATGTTTGTGTAGGATGTTTATGCAGGATGTTGACAGGGTAAAAATGTCAAGGGCTCTGACTCAATGTCCTGTCGCTAGGCAACCTGCCCGTAAGATGTTCTAGTTCCCTGTCTTATGGGGGGGGTGGGTGTCTGTATTTTTCCATTAACTAGAGATTCTGTCCTTGTCCCTGACACTCAGTTAACAAATCCACTTCTGAACATGGTCATAATGTAAGAGCAGAGACATTTGGGGACATTCTTACCTCAAAGCATGTAGGAACATATATAAATTATAAAAATGATGGAAAGAAATGCCTTTGGCATGTTCATCTTGTACTACAAACTCTTAGCTGAAAAATCAAGTATATGACACTGGGAAAGTAGATTGCTTTGGAGCCTATGCTACCTGTCAATCTTGATGTTTGATCTAAAAGATAGCTGTACCAATGCCACAATTCTCACAAATACAAAAGACAGAGAACACAGAAAGTGAAACATCAAGGAAAAGTCACATAATAGCACTATATACTCTGCTCTTAGATGAATGTTATGCTGAGCTCTATTAACCTCAGAACAAAGCTGCTTTTGCCTCTGAGCAGCGTGGCTTAGGGGAAGGCCACAGCTGCTTCCATATAATACCAGAAGGAATTCATTTTAACTAGCCCTGGCTGCTATCTCATGGCTGTGATATCACTATAGAGAACACAATTATTTCCTTTTCCTAGCTTTTTAAAATTTTGGTTTTATGAGTGTTTTGCCTGCATGTGTGTGTGCACAGTACTTACAGAGGTCAGTATAAGGTAGGAAATGCCTGGGCAAATGGTTAGCTCCCTTTATAAGCTGGCGACATATTCCTGGCTTCCTTCTTCTTTTCCACACACGTGTCTCTTCCACAAGCCTGAGCACTTGTCTGTCTCTCTCATCTTAATAAAACTCTTGTTAGTGGATTCTGTCACATTTCGTGACATTTCCTCACAGGGTAAGAGCGCCGCTAAATAACTAACAAAACCAAAAGCTAACAACTTCCTGTATCACATTGTGCAAAATCTGAGACTCTTCATGATATTCTGGGCTCTTATGGCTTGGGGAAGCTCCATATTTCAGGCTTTGTCATCCCTAGCACATGCAGCTTTCCTACCATGCTAGTTCTGTATCACACATAGAGCTGTCCAATCTTCCACACCTTGCTAGCAGTGTTCTCTCAGGTCCTCTCTGCAGGTGTTTCAAATCTGTTACAGTGTCATCAGCTTTCCATGAGGCCTTCAATCTTGGATTAGCAGTCAAGACATTAGACAGAAGGATCCCAGCAAACTCCCAAACAGTCTGGATAGCAAGCAGGTGTAGTTTCTTGTTGGGCCCCATAAGGCCCGGGCATGAGGCCCAGTGTAACTTCCTGAGCCTAGCTCAAGTTTGGCGACCTGTCCTGGGACATGACTTCTGCATGAGTGACTCAGCACTACCTGACCTAGAATTGGCCTCTGCCTAGTAACTGCTGAGATGGCATCATCTCATTGGCCAGCTATCCTCACCACATTCCCCTACCACCCCAACCTATATAAGTTCAATCCTGATGCAATAAAGTCCTGCTTTGACAAGACTCCTGGCCCAGTGTGTTTCTCTCCGGTGGACAGGGGAGGTCTGGGTCGTTCCGACACTCATCATCCCGCTCAGCCCCAGGGAGAGACGAACCTGCCTTTGCCCTACGTGTCGGTCAGTTTCTATTCTTCCATCCTACTGTATGTTGATTCTACTATTAACCTGACAACTATCTGGATTTGAGGAGATGCAAAGGGGGAAAAGAGGAGATCCAGTAGACAGGAGGAAACTTGAAGGATATGGGAAAGGACAGGAGGAGACAGGAGAGGATCAGAGTTACCCTAGGGCACTGGAGCTGCTGCCAGGTCTCTGAGCCCCAGTATCATCTCCCTGGAGATTCTACTGTCTGGGTTACCTAGTCATGATCTCCTGAAGATAGTGCACTGGGTAGAGCCTGATGAACTGCTCCTATTCCCAGGCTTGTAATTAATTTTTATTTCTCAAACCAGCTTAGCTTTCCCTCAGTCAAGTGACAAGGACCCTGAAATGTGAGCAGGGAGGGGGTAGAAAGATATTAGCCCCATCCAATCACTGGCCTGGCAAAGTTTCCTTCCCATCCCCTACCCCACACATCCTGAGACCCAGCCACTGTAGAAATATTGTGATCTTGGATCTCAAGGCAACTGGGACTCACATCTCACACTACTCAGACCTTGGGGTTAACAGGCCTCATGGAAGAAGACTGTCCAGAGACCTACATGCTTGCTCTGGTCTTAGGAAGACACCAAGGGACAGTTATCTGGGCCCATCATAGTCCTGTCTGTTCCTAAAGGCCTGCTTCAATACCCCGTTATATACATTCAGTCCTTGGATGATGTTGAAACCATTAAACTTTGGCCTCTGTTTCCTAAGTTTTGTGATCACAGAGTTGGGACAAAATGACTGCCTAGGGTGATTTCTTATTCATCTTTACTCATTGCCATAGTATGAACATGTAGACACTCAAAACGTAAAATTTTAAAAATAAATAAAAAGAACTTTTATAAAAAACAGCCATGGTGGCAGGTAATGGTGGTTGATCATACTGTATCCACAGTCAGGAACCAGAGAGTGATAAATGTTGGTCCTTATTACATAATCCATTACCAAGACCATGGAACAGATGGTGCTCTCACCTCTGGAAGGGAGAAGAGTCTTCCCATCTCAGTAAATTTAATATACAAGCTAATCTCTCATAAGCACACCCAAGAGAATAACATGATCTAGATAAGCCCTCATATGTGTGCCTGGGAGAATGTCCTTTGGCTGAGTCTAGATCTTATCAAGTTGAAAATCAATATTAACAAACACACAAAACTAATAAAACTTGCTGTGTAGACAGAGAAAACGTTCATTTTCTTAGTGATATCTCAAATACTAATGAGCCATGTTTGAGACCAAATTATATAAAATCTTTTGATTATGGACTTACTCTTTTCAATGATATAAGCAGCAATTTTTCTGAGGATCTCCAGGTCAAAATTACAAACCTCATGTAGAGTAAGGCACAGTGCAGAATTCTTCTGACTCATGCTTTTTCCTTATTAAATCAGAATCCTACACAAGCCTCCTCAGTAACTGACCTATGATCTTGTCATCACAGAGTAGAGAGAGAGAAGAGAGACAAAGAGGAGAGAGAGAGAGAAAGAGATAGAGACAGAGACTCCCTAAGAACCCACTGAAATGGTATTTACAAAGTCACCAAAACTGTAACAAGATTTTGTATCAAATCTTAAGTGTGGCTCTCCCTCACAAGAACATCCTTCCTTTCTACTAATATCTGTGCTAAATCCATGATAAACATCTCTTTTACCCAGGTGTGGTCGTGTGAGGCAGAGGCAGGTGGATCTCTTCAAGTTCCAGGCCTAGCCTATCTACCACATAGTGAATTCCAGACCAGACAGGGTTAGAAAGTGAGACTCAAAACAGACTCACTCAAAAAAATCTCTTCTTAAACTCTAGGGCTGAAAGAATGGCTTAACAGAGAAAGTGCTCACCTTGCAACTATCCCTTTACTTCGGCATTATAAAGCCAGTTGTAATAATTCAGTGCTTTTGAGGCAAGACAAGAAGCAAACAGGAGAAATCCTTCAAGCCTATTTACATGTGATAGCAAACTAGAGACCCTGTCTCAAACATGCTGAAAAGAAGTGACCACCACCCAAAATTGTTCTCTGACTTTTACACTCAAACCACGACACACATGCACACCTTTCCATACATAAATAAGCACATACATATAGTCATAAGTAAATAAATAGTAAAATTACAACTGGATGATGTGGCATACACCTTTTATTTCCAATACTTGGGCAGCAGATGCAGGCTGAGTTCTGGAAGTTTGGGGCCAACCTAGTCTGTATTCTGAGATCAAAGACAGCCAGAGATACATAGAGACCCTGTCTCAAAATAAAATTCCAATTCTGACTTATATTGACTTATCCTGAAATTCTTCTCCAAAATTCACTGAAGTGTCCCAGCTTAACCTCAGCAGAGGTCTTGTGGTTCAGGACAATATCCCTTAAAGTCAATTCAGATATCAGCAACTGGTCCCTGTCAAATCATTCTCAGAAATGAATACAGTCAAGTATGGCAGCAGTGCTGTGGGATGGTCTGTATGTCAAGTGTGTTGCTGATTGGTCAGTAAATAAATCACTGATTGGCCATTGGCTAGGCAGGAAGTATAGGCAGGACAAGGAGAAGAATTCTGGGAAGTGGAAGGCTGAGGGAGAGACACTGCCAGCCGCCACCATGAGAAGCCGCATGTGAAGATGCCGGTAAGCCACGAGCCATATGGCAAGGTATAGATTAATGGAAATGGATTAATTTAAGCTGTAAGAACAGTTAACAAGAAGCCTGCCATGGCCATACAGTTTGTAACCAATATAAGTCTCTGTGTTTACTTGGTCAGGTCTGAGTGGCTGTGGGACTGGCAGGTGAGAGAGATTTGCCCTGACCATGGGCCAGGCAGGAAAACTCTAGCTACACAGCAGAGCCAAGCAGATCTTCTTGAATTCAAGCAAGTTTGGTCTACATAGTGAATATGATAGGAAGACATTTCTCAATAACACATACACACATACACACACACACACACACACAAATATAGTTGAATATAATTTTGCTTTGTTGTTTGAGACAAGATCTTATTAGAAAGCTTCAGCTAGCCTAAAACTCACACTATATAGTTTAATGAATAATATATATTGAATATTTTAAAACAAATTCCAGTAAACATTTCATTCTATACCATTGGCTCATTAGTCAAAAATGACAGTTTTCTATACAAGAGGAGCTTTCAAACAATTGTCTTTATATTTACTTAAATTTCAAGAGAACTGGAAGTGGGAGAAATTTTATACTGTTTAGATTCCTAGATTGTTTTCCTCCATTACATCATTCTATAAAATTAGTATCAATCCTTTCTTTAACTTTTTCTAATTTAGAAACATTTTAACTAGTTTGTTTCTAAATTGAGGCATTTGTACATTTTGTTTTAAAGCTAAGACTCCAACTGTGGAAGCTGAAACAATGCCTATTAACTAAATATTTCAGCTACCAGTAACTCAATGAATTTTTAAAAATTTTTTATTAAGAAATTTTTTATTCCTTTTAACATACCAAACACAAATCCCCCTTTCATCCCTCCTCCCACTCCCCACCAGCCTCCCCCTCATCCCACCCCCATCCCCTCCTCTGAAAAGGTAAAGCCTCCCATGGGGAATTAGCAAAGCCTGGTACATTCAGTTGAGGCAGGTACAAGTCCCTACCCCCTGCATCAAGGATGTGCAAGGTGTCTCACCATAGGTAATGGGCTCCAAAAAGCTAGTTCATGTTCCAGGGATAGATCCTGATTCCACTGCCAGGGGCCCCTCAAACAGATCAAGCTATACAACTGTCTGGCTTATGCCGAAGTCCTAGTCCAGTCCCATGTAGGTTCCACAGCTATAGGTATAAGATTCGTGAGTTTCCACTAGCTTGGTTTGGTTGTCTCTGTAGATTTCCCCACCATGATCTTGATGTCCCTTGTTCATAGAATCCCTCTTCCCTCTCTTAAACTGAACTCCTGGAGCTCAGCTTTGTGCTTGGCTGTGGATCTCTGCATCTGCTTCTATCAGTTACTGAATGAAGGCTCTATGATAACAGTTAGGGTGTTCACCAATCTGTTTACTGGGGTAGGCCAGCTCAGATACCCTCTCCACTATTGCTAGTAGTCTAATCTGGGGTTATCCTTGTGGATGCCTGGGAATTTTCCTAGCACCAGATTTCTCCCTATCCCAATGATGTCTCCCTCTATCAAGATATCTCTTTCTTTTTCTTTTTCTTTTTTTTTTTTTTTTTGGTTTTTTGAGACAGGGTTTCTCTGTGTAGCTTTGCGCCTTTCCTGGAACTCACTTGGTAGCCCAGGCTGGCCTCGAACTCACAGAGATCCGCCTGGCTCTGCCTCCCGAGTGCTGGGATTAAAGGCATGCGCCACCACCGCCCGGCAAGATATCTCTTTCATTGCTCTCCCACTCTGTCCCAGTTCCAGCTCAACCATCCCATTCCCTTATGTTCTCATCCCCTATCCCCTACCCTCTATTGCCTCCCACCCCCAGTTTACTAAGGAGATCTCATCTATTTCCCCTTCCCAGGGAGATCCATTCATCCATCTTAGGGTCTTCCTTGTTAGCTAGCTTCTCTGGAGCTGAGGGTTGTAGTCTGGTTATCCTTTGCTTTACATCTAGTATTCACTTATGAATGAGTACATATCATGTTTGCCTTTCTGAGTCTGGGTTACTTCATTCAAGATGATACTTTCTAGTTCCATCCATTTGCCTGCAAATTTCATGATGTCATTGTTTTTTACAGCTGAGTAGTACTCCATTGTGTATATGTACCACATTTTCTTTATCCATTCTTTGTTTGAGGGGCATCTAGGTTGTTTCCAGGTTCTGGATATTACGAATAATGCTGCTATGAACATAGTTGAGCAACTGCCCTTGTGGCATGGTTGAGCATGCCTTGGGTATATGCCCAAGAGTGGTATCAATGGGTCTTGAGGTAGATTGATTCCCAATTTTCTGAGAAACTGCCATACTGATTTTCAAAGTGGCTGTGCAAGTTTTCACTCCCACTAACACTGGAAGAGTGTTTCCCTTGCTCCACATCCTCTCCAACATAAGCTGTCATCAGTGTTTCTGATCTTAGTCATTCTGACAGGTGTAAGATGGTATCTCAGAGTCTGTCTCTCTCTCTCTCTCTCTCTCTCTCTCTCTCTCTCTCTCTCTCTCTCTCTCTCTCTCTTTTTTAGCTTTTGTGTCATTATATTTAAGGAAAAAATTGACATAAATTCAAAATTAAAGGAAAAACATAGATTTTAGTGTTTCTTAATCATTTAAAAATTGAGGTAGTGGTACTTGCCTATAATCTCAGAACTTTGGAGGTCAAGGCAGGAGGATTAGGAATTAAGACCATCTAGGATTGGAGGAAGAGTTGGGGGAAGAGGAAGGAAGGTTTAATTTGGCTGTTACCGTGTTCAGAATCATTTTGATTTGCATTTCTCTGATGACTAAGGATGTTGAGAAATTCCTTAAATGTCTTTTGGCCATTTGAGATTCTTCTGTTGAGAATTTTGTTTAGCTCTGTAGTCCATTTTAATTGGATTGTTTGGTATTTTGATGCCTAGTAATCGAATTGAAGACTCTGACATTAATCTACACACCTATGAATACCTGATTTTTTGACAAAGAAGCCAAAACTGTACAATTGAAAAAAGAAAGCATCTTCAACAAATGGTGCTGGAATAACTGGATGTCAACACGTAGAAGATTGCAAATAGATACATATCCATTGTCATGCATGAAACTCAAGTCAAAGTGAATCAAAGACCTCAAAATAAATCCAGTTACACTGAACCTGATAGAAGAGATAGTAGGAAATAGCCTAGAACTCATTGACATGGGAGACTGCTTCCTAAATATAACACCAGTAGCACAGACACTGAGAGCAACAATTAATAAATGGAGCCTCCTGAAACTGAGAAGCTTCTGTGTTGGGGACCGATCCCGGACAGCAGTGTCCTTACTTTATCAAACCTTACAAAGGCAGGAAGTTCCTGGCCTAACCTCGGGCTGTACAACTTCCTGGAGTACCTGCTAATAAGCCAGCTGCAGGGGCCTGGGACCAAAGTGACCTCACCCTCTCTTAGGAATTTTCCATTCTTCTCTCAGTGCTTCCCCTGTTCCCCCTCCCTGCCTGAAGCCCTGTTTATAAGCCTCAACACCCAGTCAATAAACGGAGACCTCGACGCAACTCAGAATGTCTCTGTCTTCCTTTACGCGCCTGGTCTCCTTTCTCTCTCGCCCCCATTGATCTTTCAGGAGGTGCCTCCTCGAGTCTCATCAAATAACCTGGCCCGCGGGACCGGGCAAGTGGCGCCCGAACAGGGACTCGAGGCACGGTGACCTGCCGGACGACGGACAACGGAAGGGGCCCCGGAGAGGATCAGGGTAGAGACGCCCAGACCGCATCACTCGTGCAACGCGGGAGAGTCTTGAGGTAAGTATGTCGTCCCATCGATCATGGGCAAAAATTTATCTAAAGAGGCTGTTTTTCTAAAGGAGATGAAAAGGTAATCTTAGGGAGAGAGGAATAAGAGTTAAGAAAAAGGATTTGATAAAATTCTTCCGATATGCAGAGGAGAAATGTCCCTGGTTAGTGATTAATGGACCAGGAATTCACCCTCTGACTTGGAACAAGGTTGGAAAAGATATTAACAAATTAATCAGAGATGGGGAAAATGTCCCCGACGCCTTTTTTAGTTTTTATGGTGTGATTAGAGATGTTCTAAAGGAAGCAGAGGGAGATGGGCGTGTTTCACATTTACTAGCCCTTGCAGAGGATTTTCTCTCAAACTCCCCCTGCCTGACACCCAAGGGTCCAGAGGTTTATTGACATCTACCGGTAAGAGCGCTCTCTGTCTTGTCTGTGTCTCTGTCATGTTACTTTTGTTTTGTACCGGTCGACCGATTTGTACTTTGCAGGCTCTCACTGGGGCAGACATGTCCGGACAGTGAACCTGGCGGGGAAGGGAGACGTCCCAGAGCCCTAAGGCCACCTCAGAGGTGATGATTTGGTTTAGGAGCATCTTTGGGTATCTTCCCCCACAATGGGAGGAAGTGCCACTTTGTATTTTGTCCTGGGAATTTGTCAGAGCCATTTTGTGGGGTTTTTTTGTATGTTTTGTTGTGATCATTGTTACTTTACTGTCTCTCCTTCTCTTCCAAGAAAAAAATTTTTTAACTAAATGAAAAAAGGGGAACTGCTGCAGGCCGCAGGAATATATCATAAAAACTCAGCTGGTTATGGCAAAGTCACTACCTGGAGGAATCAGGGAATTCCTCCAGAGGAAGCCAAATCCTAAGGAGTTTTTGGTGTTACTTGGCTTGTTATATATCAGCTGTATTCTGTTATAAAAATCATGTGTGCCTTCATAGTTTTCCCAATTGATTTTTCCCTAAGAAGGGCTAACAATGTGCACTGATCACTCTCTAGACATACACATTCCAGGCATTTGGAGAACAGCCCCAGGAAAGGCTTTCTCTGGAATCAGATATCTCCCCTAGCCATTTTCAAGGACACAAGGAGACACCACCCAGGTGGTCACCCAATTTCCGAGGACTAACAGTGATAACCACCCACAGGCGAGTCTCCTGACTTAAGGTAAATTCCACAAGGAGACACCGCCCAGGTGGTCACCCAATTTCCGAGATCTAACAGTGATAACCACCCACATACAAGTCTCCTGACTTAAGGTAAATTCCACAAGGAGACACCGCCTAGGAGAGGTGGATGTTAAGTAATAGCTTTATACAGTTTAGCTCGGACCCTCCCTTTTATATACCGGGACTTCCAGGGCACAGAAAGGAGAAGAGAAAAGAGAATGGAAGAACTAGATGGGTAAGAACTTGAGAGGAACAAACTGAGATGGGGAAGAACTAGATCGAAGGGCTAAAAGAGGACTAGAGGAACGAGATGGAAGATGAGGAAGAGCCAGATGGGGAAGAACAAGATGAGAAAGAGCCAGATGAGAGAGAAGGAGATGGGAGAGGAGCTGATAGGGGAAAGAACTAGATAGATGAGAACCTAGAAGGGTCAGAACTATATGAAGGAATTAAGATAGAACCTAGAGGTAGATAAATATAGAGAAATCAGTCAAGAAAGGAGCTAGACATGAGAGCAGAATAGAAGCTATGTAGAGAGAGAACTGTCACAGAATAATAAAGTGTATGAACAAAACAAAACAAAACAAAAAAAAAGGTGCATGTCTGACTGACAGGGATGTGGAAGCCCCTGATGTCTGTTTGATCAAGGACAGAGATCCTCGAGTCTGGATTGTTTTTGGTGTGATTGAGCCTGGAGAGTCTCCCCCCAGAGCACATCAGGCTGTCATTGTTCTTGGAGCTTTGTTGGTTGTTTTGTTGGGGCAAAGTTTTTTCTTGTGCCCTTGGTCTTGTGTGTAATGTATTAATTGTTCTCTTTGTTGACTTGACTGTGTCGGACGCTATGGGACAGTTCCCTTCTTCTCTACTAGACCTTTGCCTAGCCCACTGGAAGGATGTGTGAGCCACAATAGAGGGAACTGGGTCCCCCACCCCCACTCCCCGATTGAACTGAGATAAACAGGTAGCTCCTGCCACGTGGGGCTTGCATACTGCAAGAGGGGCTCACTAGCTGTGAATGAGGCCGTCGTCTCAGTGCTGATGTTCCGGTTCTTGGATTGTCTGTGTAAATGTTATTTGTTTCTGTCTGCTAACCTCCCTTATTTTCCTAGAGGAAGAGGAGGAAAGAGAGGCATAACAAAGGCCATCTCCGTCCCTCCCTAGCTCTCTTGCTATCAGGACTGCAGCCAGCTAGCTGCTCTCACGAGGGTGGGGGTGCGTGCTCTCGGTACAGGCGGGCAAAGACGGGAGCTCTGGACAAGGCAATGGGGACTGCCTGCAATTGACAAAAACTGTGTGAACACTAAAGAGAGAATCTGACCCTCCCTTCCTTTACTGTGATAACTTCAAGGTCTCTTCTGCCGGCCAGCAGCTTCTCTTGTTAACCCTTCTCTGTCCTGATATTGCTTAAAAAGAAATGTTAAATTACCAGTTCAAGATACTGGGAAAATTATGCTTTTGTTTCCACAGGAAAAATAAAAATTTACATGGGTTTTGGTCATTTGAGTTCAATGGGTTACAAATACTTGCCATCATTTAAGAGAATTGGTTTCAAATTATTGTTGGTTAAGATAAAAAATAATGTTTTTATAAAAAATGACTTGAGATATATAAAAAAATGAAACATGTTTCATATTTCTTTGTCTTGCTATTCTGCTGTTACATTGAGACTCCAAAGGGTCATAGTTGTAAAAATGTCTGTCTACAGGTATGAATGAAAAATGTGGCCACATGTATGTTTGGTTTTGAATGTCTGAGTTTGCATGTCCTTTGTGTTAAGAAATGCAAGTTAATACTAGTCATCTGGCTATCCAGATACTAGTTTAAAGCATAAACTGTTCTATTTAAAAAAAAAAAAAAAAAACTAAGAGGTATATTTGACTAATACATCTATAGGAGAACAAATTGGCCTGGTTATTGTTACCAAACAGAGATATTTTCAAGATTAGGCCTAGATTTGTTTGGCTCAGATACATTTAATAGATAATGGTCCTCAAACCTGTGAAAGATCTGATGAATATGGCATTTACATTATTTGATAAAAAGCTTACTATAGCAAACAGAGACTCTGAGCTCCCCAGCTCCTAGCAATGACTCCCAAGGTCTCCAAAGAAGAAATGGAACAATGACAAGAAGATGCCACCTGAATTGTGGACAATGCTGTCCTGACACCTGTCCTGCCAACACTATGAAGACTATAGGAGCCTGGGATGATGACAGTCTGGGTAATGGATAGTCTATGTTGTTGTTGTTTTTTTTTTTTTTTTTTTTTTTTTTAACAGATTTATTTATTATATATAGAGTGTTCTGCTTGCATGTATGCCTGCATGCCAGAAGAGGGCACCAGATCTCATTATAGATGGTTGTGAGCCATCATGTGGTTGCTGGGAATTGAACTCTGGACCTCTGGAAGAGCAGCCTGTGCTCTTAACCTCTGAGCCATCTCTCCAGCCCTATGTTGTTTTTTTTTAAATAGACTTAAAAGTCTGCACTCAGGTAAAGTTTATCCTTCTCAGATCTTTGATGACATTGATGACTGGGCTAGCTATAGCTTTCTCAGCTTAGTAATTGATTGATCAATGGATTAATTAATTAAAGCTAATAAGCCTCTTTTAAAAAGGTTCTAAATATAGACTTACAGATGCTTTTCATTGGGCCAAGGAAATTTCAGTCTAATCTATACTTGGTTCTCTAGATAGAAAAGACACTATGAATTTCAGGGCAAATTGATAATACTATAATTACTAAGACTATGGGTCTAAAAGTTCCAAATAAGTTCGTAAGTTTTAACTCCTGTTCCTAGTTTATATCTATCTCAGCAGATTTCCACTTGGCTGACAGATACATCCAAGCATCATTTGCTGGTGACAACCTATTGCAAATGACTGTGAGCCCTGAACTTGCTGAAAGCTGATATGGACCAATTCAGCCGATACGCATACCATTTCTTCAGCTGGTCAATAAAACGTTCCCTCTTGTCTTTGACTAACATTCTGGCTTTCCAGGGCCTTGATAACAACGTCCCAATTTCAGCAGGAAGTAATTATAGAAGAGAGAAAACTTCGCCCCTGTTTCCCCCCCACCCTGGAATGTTAGCTCAAAAGGGAATTTCTTGTCATAGGGAACCTGAGATAAAGTTCCAAGTTGCTTGAGGATAAGAAACTCTGTCAGCCATCATAAGGCTTTTGGCCTTGTGCTTCTGCTAATTACTGTTGGCTCTTATATCACTGATGTCTTAACTAAATGATGATTCATGTCTGGGTACCACTAAACTGAGGATGCTAGAATTCCAATATCCACCTCGGAACCCATGACACACTTGCAGATGGCAAAAACTAAATAAGGGGAAGCTCGCTTTGCCATTGATAATGGGAAAACTCTTATGTTCTGGTCCAGTTAGTCTCTGATATGGAATTCTTTGAGCAGAGAGGCAGATACACTCGAGAACCTGTGTCTATGACTATTGCCCTCTTGTTAGGTATTGGGGCATCACTGCAGGAATTGGTACAGGAACTACTGCTCTTGTGCAGAGCAACCACCTTATGCAGTTACAAATGGCTATGACTACTGACCTAGAGGCCATAGAAAGATCCATTTCTGCTCTGGAGAAATCTTTAACCTCGCTCTCTGAGGTTGTGTTACAAAACAAAAGAGGTCTGGATTTACTATTTTTAAAGGAGGGGGGATTATGTGCAGCCTTGAAGGAAGAATGCTGCTTTTATGCCAACCATACTGGTATTGTCAGGGAATCGATAGAAAAATTAAGGGAAAAGCTGGCTCAAAGAAAAAGGGAGTTTGAAAATCAGCACGGGTGGTTTGACCTTTGGTCCCTGGGCCTTTCAGCGGTTGACTCGGTTTATCAAAAATCAGATTGATTCGGCCTTACCACGACACGTCTCGATTCATTATCACAGAGTAGATTCTAAGGAGGCCGGCCAGGAGCCCCATCAAGGACTCAGATTCAGTGTCCTAAGGCCCTAACGTCCCCACGGTCCTGCTAGAGGGTACTCAATGACGGGAATAGTACAGGGCCCACGCCGGAGACAACAGCATACAGAGGTCACCCGAGACCGGCTCAACACGGCATGCTGCCGAGCGTGGGAAGCCCCCTGTGTAGCCTAAGACAGGGACTCTCTCGGACCTTAGCCACCCCGATCACATGGACTTGGTCCATTTTTGAGAAAAGAGGGGGAACTGTTGGGGACCGATTCCGGACAGCAGTGTCCTTACTTTATCAAACCTTACAAAGGCAGGAAGTTCCTGGCCTAACCTCGGGCTGTACAACTTCCTGGAGTACCTGCTAATAAGCCAGCTGCAGGGGCCTGGGACCAAAGTGACCTCACCCTCTCTTAGGAATTTTCCATTCTTCTCTCAGTGCTTCCCCTGTTCCCCCTCCCTGCCTGAAGCCCTGTTTATAAGCCTCAACACCCAGTCAATAAACGGAGACCTCGACGCAACTCAGAATGTCTCTGTCTTCCTTTACGCGCCTGGTCTCCTTTCTCTCTCGCCCCCATTGATCTTTCAGGAGGTGCCTCCTCGAGTCTCATCAAATAACCTGGCCCGCGGGACCAGGCACTTCTGTAAGGCAAAGGACACAGTAAATAAGACAAAATGACAGCCTACAGAGGGAAAAGATCTTCATCAACCCCACATCTGACAGAGGGCTGATATCCAATGTAGAGAGCCGTGCACGGCCGTGCCTCAAAGATGGTGCGGCATCTGGTTTCTGCCTTCCCGATGGCAGATGCTCCTTATTTGGCTAAGGCTAGGATCTGGCTTGCTTCTGCACACCTGGACCTAATCTGGCTTGCTTGCGTATGTCTGACCCTAGCGGCATTGTCCACGTGGCACCACGGGGTTGATTGCGCAGTGGCTATAAAGGGCGTGGGCTGACTTTCCCAGGGAGTGACTGTGTGAGTGACTGTGGGGGTGACTGTGAGAGTGACTGGGAGAGTGACTGGGAGAGTGACTGTGGGGGTGACTGTGAGTGAGAATGAGAGAGAGAATGGGAGAGTGAGTATGAGTGAGGGAGAGAGTAAGAAAGAGAGTGAGAGAGAAGAAGAAAATGATTTTCCCTGGGGTCAGAAGATTGTTCAAGGTTCCTGAATAAACTGCTTGGAGAAGAGCCTGGCGTCACGTCTTCCTTGCTGGTCGAGGCAGACGCGACAATCCAAACCCAATGAATTTTGAAGAATGTTTTTCTGAAACAGTTAGAAAATTTCCAAATATTGTATTGAAATTTTTGAATGCCACTCTACTTTTAATTACACAATTATAGTATTATTTGTTGTGCTATCAATACATTGAGTTAAATAGCTGTTATTATATGTTACATGAAATAATGACTATAATGGATTACTAGATTTTCTATTAATAGTACATGAGGAGCAACTACACAAGCCTATGCATAATACAATTCTATCAAAAGGAAAATTACAGTGTTTCTTATAATATTTCCTTTCTAAAGAGTTAGGGTTAGGGTTAGAGTTATGTACTGCCTTAGGGTCTTTATTGCTGTGAAGAGACACCATGAACATGGCAATTTTTATAAAGGAAAAACATTTAATATGGATGGCTTACATTTTCAGAGGTTTAGTCCGTTATCATCATGGTGCAACATGGTGGTGCTCAGGCAGACATGGTGCTGGAGAAGGACCTGGGAATTATACAGTTTGATCAGCAGGCAACAGGAAGTGATCTGGTCACTGGACATGGTTTCAGTGACACACTTCTTCTAACAAGGCCATATAACAAACAACAAAGACACACCTCCTAATAGTGCCACTCCCTATAAGGTTATGGGAGCCAATTACATTCTGACTAACACAGGTACTAAGTACTAATGTTCACAAGGAAATATGATGTGTCCTCTTCTGAGAGGAAACAATGAACCTATACTATAGAGAAAGACTAAAAATATGTTTGTTTCCACACCATAATTTATTACACTATATAATTTTTGGTGGGACCCACTTAAGGCCCCATGATAGATTACATAGAGTATTCAGCTTAAATTTAATCCAATGTGGGAATAATGACAAGGTTGCTCCTAGTCCTCAAATTGGACAGAGTCTAGTGAGGCATTCTAATTAAACATAATTAATATCAGTTATGTTTTAGATGCCTGTTTAATAACATTGCTTCCAATAACTTCTACAGGTTAAACTTTTATTTTTTCCATTTTTCAGGTGCCTAATGAAAAGCCATACCCTTATTAATTCCAAGGCATCCTGGTATATTATTTGTTATTCATGGTCAAAAGTATATATGAATCAGAAGCTTAATTGTAATGAACATAGTAAAAATGTCTTTTAGACATGTAACATTAGCTTAGTAACACCACTACACCCAAGGTTGCACCTGATAAGCAGAACCCAGTGACATCACTCACTCAAGACAAGCAGAGACAGTCCTGGAACCCCATGATACCCACTGGACAATACATAAGCAGAAATCAAGAGCAACAGTCTGCTCTGTACATCTGGAGAGACACCACCTTGATCTACCCTGCATCTGGAAAGTCTCACTCAGGATCCTGACCCTCAAAACAGATTTTGTTAGAGATTGGACCTAACCCTTCAGCTAACATACTTAGCACAGGTGAGCAGCCTTTGAGAAGGAGGTTTAGGACCTTAGTTAGGAATTGAGAGTGTGAACTTTATGTGATGTCCATCAGCATGAGAAAATATAACTTTTGTTAACTAACTGCATATATCTACCTTCTTGCTCGTGACATTACTGTTCTCCTCCACTTCCTCTTCGGCATTTGTTGTCAGTTGTTTGGTGGTTCTTTGTCATTTTGACTGCAATTACCACAACTCTTACCAACAGACCAAAACCACAATCTATAGAAACAGCAACAATTTATAGTATCAATAAGCTTCCTAATTCTGACAATAGCCAATATAACTAGTTTTTTAAATACAAAATAGCAAATGCCTCAAAACAACAGTTATGAATTTGTTTGCCTTATAACACTTCAAGTTTTACCAAGGAGCTCACCTATGAGGGTCACCCATGCTGTCCCAGGAACGTTTCAAGACTCTAGCAATTTCTGAAGTCTCAGAAGGCAATAGGAGCCCCCTAGAAAGCTGTGTAAAGCCACTGGGCACCAGGAAGTATTTTGAAGGCATTTGGACTCAAAGAAGGGTCTGGAGAGTGGCTTAGAGAATAAAGAATCAGAAGGCAACCTGGTGTCAGGAAGGTCCTTAAAAAGGGTAGGTGGGTGTCCATCTCACTTTTCTTGCATCCGTTTCTCACATATATGACCATGGCAAGCTGTTCCTGGGCTATTTCCAGTATCTTGCCACTCCTAAGAACTATAGCATCAGTACTATGACCTCCACCTCTCTGGGTTTCATCAGCCCTGGTTGACTTCTTGCTAGGCTCAGTTCAGGTCCTGGGGATATCCAGAGAATAATTTCAGGGTTGCAAGTGATCAGGTGAGGTGACACTCCACAAACACCTCCTTCAGCTGCACAGATATTTGAGATAGACAAGACAAGAGCTGGGTTGGTGCACAGGGCCTGTGAGATTGTGTAGCCCCACTTTACTGCCTCCCTAGACCAAGCCTGCCAATCTAAACATATTCTCTCTAAACACCTTCTAAACACATCCTCTCCCTGAGGCAAATCCAGCCAAAATTCCTCTACTCATCTCCTCACAAGCACAGCAATCTTCAGATGCACCCCCAGGCAAGTCTCTCTCTCTCTCTCTCTCTCTCTCTCTCTCTCTCTCTCTCTCTCACACACACACACACACACACACACACACACACACACACACAGAGCAAGCTCATAGACATTCTCCTTCCCTGGAAATGACTCCAAACATTTTTTTAACCTGACTCAGAGGACCTGGGAATCCTGTGGTGACCTCAGCTTGAGGGAAAGGCAGAATGAGAAATGTTTGGCAGCTAAACTGGAGTTGTTCTAAGATTAAGGCCAGTGGAGACAGTAGGGCAACCCATCCACTGCAACTACAGGTACCTGGAAGAGGAGACGTGGACCTCCAGAGCAGGCATCATACAGGAGGTGGGAAGCCAAATCCACAGCTGGTAAGGTAGACAGACCCTGAGCCCTGCAAGAAGATCTCGGGTGAAGGAGAAAACATGGTCAGTAGACATACTAACATAGAAGGTTTGGAGGGTGGGCTCTAACGAGACCCTATCTGTAGATGAACGGTCTTGTTAAATAAGAAACACAGAGCCAATGAAGAGATGAAAGCCCAAGAGGTCAGAGCTAAAAACCTTACCCTTCACTGCTGCTGTTGTCCTCTTCAGCAAGAGACCTACTTCCTGTCTGTTTGTCTTTATATAGACTTTCTATTCTGCCTTCTCATTGGTTGTAAACCCAATCACATGACCTTCTCGTCACTGCCTGTCTGTACAAACCTCCAGGTCTTCTATGGTTGGTATTGAGATTAAAGGCGTGTGTCTTCATGCTGGCTGTATCCTTGAACACACAGAGATCTGCCTGTCATGTGACTGGGATTAAAGGTGTGCGCCACCACTGCCCAGTTTCTGCTATGGCTTACTATTAGCTCTGACCCCCAAGCAACTTTATTTATTAACATACAAATAAAATCACATTTCAGTACAAATAAAATATCACCATATTTCCCCTTTTCTATTTTAATAAAAAGAAAAAAGTTATAACTAATATAAGAAAAACTATATACAAAAGTACAATAACTATATACCATATATACAAGTAATAAATACCTAAACAATGTCTAGTCCATTTGTACTTGACAAATTCAGAGAAAATAATTCCATTATCTATCCTATTTTGGCAAGTCCAAAATGTACCTAATTCACTTTCTATCCTAACTAATCTTCAACTATAACTAACTAATCTTCAATTCCCTCAGAAACCCAAGAAGGAAATAATATTAGCTAACAAAAATAAAAACAGGAAGTGCATGCAAGCAGCTTCCAAAAAAAAAATGTGAGTTGACAGAAACAGCCAACTGCCTGGACAGTCACCTGAGGTTTCTCCGCAGTGTTGGGGCATCATTTTCGGCCTATAGGCTTAGCATATCTGACAGACTCATTTGTGAAGTAGGATGTACACAAGGTCAATAGTTCGACCTCACATTGGGTGAGAGCAGTCCATGTATCAGAAACACCTGAATTCCACTAGTGTCATGTCATGATTCAGGATTTTAAATTCTGGAAATTGTTGATTTTTTTTTTAATTCAGCTGTCCATTCTTCTTGGCTATGTGTATGTGTGTCTTCATCTTGGCATCCCATTCTTCTCCACATCCCTCTATTAAATGCCAGTCTACTATTGAGAGGTGTGAATTTAGTTAATCTTCAAACTGTTTCAGCTGCTGTTCCATTGCACATCAGAAGCCATTGGCCCACTGCCTGTTCAGCTGCCTTTGAAGAAAAGGGCACGGTACCTTTTCCAGCTTGCAAAGGTCACTTCAGGGATGGTGTCATATTGTCTTGGCCTTAGAAGATGCCTTTTGATAAAGCCACAACCATACTTGTTTTGGCAAGAATCGGTAGTCCTTTGTTTCATGTCCTGTCTGTCCTGTATGTCAGCAGTTGATTCAAGGATACTTTGTTGTCCAGTGGCTAACTTTTGCCACAATGAAAGTTAACTCCATATGCAATTTTTTTCAATGCCCATATTTTTTTTCTGAAGTAGATTGGTACTGCCAGGAGCCGACATGTCTCATAGTCATAACAAAAAAGAAAAATTTTCTAAGTTATTAAAACAATTTAAATGCCATATTCTGTAGATCTCTGAAGGGTTTGAAGATGACCTGTCTATCTAAAATATATCTGCTCAATCTTGAAAACATACCTAATAAGACTACAGGTTCTATTGTAATGTCTAACTACTAACTTTCATTTCTTTATATCCTAAGAGTTGGTAATAATAACATTCAAGAATCAGCAATTTGCATTACATTGTTAAATGAACGGTATAAGTACACTATCTTGAACAAAATTAGAAATATACATATAGCATTTTCTAACAATATCAATTTCAATGTATATAATTTGTATACAATATAAAACAATCCAATCCAATGTAAAGTATTTAAAACTAGTAATTGTCTTTTTCTTTTCTTTTCTTTTTTTTCTTTTCTTTTCTTTTCTTTTGTTTTTAAACAAGAATCTTAAATCTAATCTCCTTTGCTTAGACCTTTTCCTAACCCTTAACAACAACTTTTAACCAACCCTCCTAAACAATGAAAATTATCCCAGACCCAAAACCCATTAAAAAGACCAAAAAACCAACCACCCCACACCACCTCTTTGGGAATGTGGGTGTCGTATTCTTAAAATTGCTTCCTGCTGGGTATGGGCGAAGGTATCTTTATCCTGAAAGAAAAATTTTAGGTTAATTGTCAAATTCTAGGAAAGGTAACTATATCCTTCATTATCCATTCTGTGTATAATGCCAAAGTTCAGGGTTTATCTCAAGTCCTTATTCAAGTAGTCTTTGAGACTGGATCATCTCAGCTAGTCATCTCAAAATTGCTCTGAGCACCTTGTAGTTCAAAGCTGATATGTAGATGATGTTTGTCAGCTTAGTGATGTTATTATTGTCCACGTGGAATTGTTGTTGTTGTGGGGCCCCAACTTCTTCCTGGAAACTTCAGTTGATGTTAGGCCTGGCCGTGAATTCCTGCAGAAAACTGATAAGAGACTCGAACACAAAGACATATATATGCAGCTAATTGAAGCCTTTTTTTTTTAGAATTAATCAGTACTCTATATGACCATTCATATCTTAGCAAAGTTTAAAATGTATATAGCTGCCCTGGCGGGAACCCGGACCTGCCGCCAAGCCAAGTTAAGCGGTTTTAATGGATTCTTGTCACGTTGGGCGACAAATGTAGATGTAACCAACCATCTTATTAAATAAGAAACACAGAGCCGATTCAGAGAAGAAAGCCAAGAGGTCAGAACTAAGAGCCTTACCCTTCCTGCTTCAGCTATCCTGCTTCAGCCAAGAGAGCTCTCCGAAAAAGAGGCCTACTTCCTGTGTGTATGTCTTTAAATAGTCTAGATGTTCTGCCTTCTCATTGGTTGTAAACTAAACACGTGACTGCCTTGTCATTGCCTGTATGTACCGCCCTCCAGGTCCTTAAAGGCGTGCGCCACCACCGCCACGCACTTGCTATGGCTCTATAACTCTGACCCCCAGGCAACTTTATTTATTAACATACAATTAAAATCACATTTCAGTACAAGTAAAATACCACCACAGTGGTATTACATTTTGAGACTGCAGAATTTATCCCTGATGCATCAGAATTAACTTCACTATTTATTCAGTTACAAGATACAATCAGGAAAAGGAGTCATCCTTTATATATAACTTACATCCAATCCCATACTGGTCTGCCAAGCACAAGGCAATGATGAGATTTGATAAATTATTGATAGGAAATGTGCTGGAGACCTCAGAATTTCATAAAAAATATCATGTCAATAGTGAAGGTTTAAAAAAGGATTTTTCTATAACCTGGCAACCAGCCAAGGAAATTATAAGGAAATGTCCTACTTGTTCCTTTTATGATCAAATGCCATTACCAGCAGGATGTAACCCAAAGGGTACTCAGAGGAATGAAATCTGGCAGATGGATGTGTTTCACTTTGCAGAATTTGGAAAATTGAAATATGTACACCATACCATTGATACTTATTCAGGATTTCAATGGGCGACTGCTTTCAGTTCTGAAAAAGCTGATTCTGTAATCACTCATTTGCTAGAAGTTATGGCCATCATAACTTAAACTGACCATGGTCCATCATATGTCTCTGTTAAAATGAAACAGTTTTTTTGCTTATTACAATATAAAGCATGTTACAGGTTATGCTATATAAACAGAAAGGGGTAACAAAAATCCCCAGAAATAGACTGCATAATGCTTTATTAACTCTGAATTTTCTCAATGCCAATGAGAAAGGAACAACAGCTGCAGAGAGACATTGGATAATAGAAAAAACTACAAAATTAAATCAGCCTATATACTTCAAGGATGTGCTGACCTCAGAATGGATACCAGGATATGTGTTACGTTGGGGATGAGGTTTTGCTTTTGTTTCTACAGGAGAAGATAAGCTGTGGATACCATCAAGATTGATAAAGGTTTGATTGGAACAAGAGAAACCTCTTAATTAGAGGAGGTGATAGTTCATTAACCAGCATGAACATTCAATTTAAACTAACTTATACCGTAACACATACCTTTTTATTTAATCAGATAATAACTTGCCAAAAAGGAACCTCCCCAAAATTAGTCTTGGGGAAAGGATTTTGTTTTTGTCTTTTAGGAGAATGAAGGCTAAGGAATCTGAAGAACACTGGACAAATGAGACAACTGAAGAAAAAGGACAAATCATCTATCGCAGGAAGCAGAGTAAAATGGCCTATTGGTATATCATCTATAAAATTTTATAAGTCTTCCTAAATGTTTGTTTCTGCTCTTCTCTAAAGACATTTAACACTATTGGTCTTCTAATAGTTCCAGTTCAATTAAAATTTAAAGCTGACTTTGGAGTTGGAGAATGGCTCTCTCTTTGAGTTCTTTAAACTCAAGCATATTGTTAAAAGGAAAATGCAAACTCCCTGTATCATGCCAGAAAAGAGCCATCTTCTGCTATGGGACAGGAGAAAAGCCAAATTAATTAAGGGACTATTCTATTACTAATCTCAACTCTTTGATTCTATTCTGATTCTTTAAACTTTTCTTAAAGTATGAATTTTATATCAAAATATTCAAGATTAATATATATACATATATACATTTTAAACTTTGTTAAGATATGAATGGTCATATAGAGTACTAACTAATTCTAGTTACAACCAATTCATTGGTTGTAAACCCAAACACATGACTGCCTCATCACTGCCTGTCTGTAGAGACTTCCAGGTCTTCTATGGTTGGGATTGAGATTAAAGGCGTGTGTCTCCATGCTGGCTGTTTCCTATTACACACAGAGACCTACCTAGCTCTGTCTACCAAGAGCTGGGATTAAAGGCGTGTGCCACCACCACCACCACCACCACCACCACCACCACCACCACCACGCTCTTGCTATGGCTCTAATAGCTCTGACCCCTGGGCAACTTTATTTATTAACATACAATTAAAATCACATTTTAGTACAAATAAAATATGAAAAGCTGCCTAGAAACTAAGCCAAGCTCAGGCCGGGCATTCATAAGTAAGAATAAGCTTCTGGCTGGGTGGTGGTGCTGCCTGCCTTTAATCCCAGCACTGGAGAGGCAGAGGCAGGTGGATCTCTATGAGTTTGAGGCCAACCTGGGCTACAGAGTGAATTCCAGGACAGACTCCAAAGCTACACAGAGAAACCCTGTCTCAAAAAACCAAAACCAAAAAAAAAAAAAAAAAAAAAAAAAAAAAAGAATAAGCTTCTGTGGTTTACTGGGGAGCTGGGTGGCGGGTTTACTCAAAAGAGTGGAATACCCCAACAACAGGATACAATGTTTATAAGAGGGCAAGAGGACAACTTTGGGTATCATTTCTCAGGCATCATCCTGAGATTTGGTTTAGGAATAAACATCAAAATGCATGATACCTGGAGCAGATCTTATCCACATCCAAAGCATCCTTCTCTGCTTTATACCTCTGAACAAAATCATTAAGCTTGGTTAAAAGTCAAAATTAAGAAAAGACAAAAATACTAGATGCGAAGCCGGGCGGTGGTGGCGCACGCCTTTAATCTCAGCACTCGGGAGGAAGAGCCAGGCGGATCTCTGTGAGTTTGAGGCTAGCCTGGGCTACCAAGTGAGTTCCAGGAAAGGCGCAAAGCTACACAGAGAAACTCTGTCTCGAAAAACCAAAAAAAAAAAAAAAAAAACAAAAAAAAAAACCAAAAAAAAAAAAAAACTAGATGCTTTCATAACCAAATATTCCAAAGTCTTGGGAAAAGAACTGGTTAAACTTTTAGGCTTTTGAGCAGCACAGTTCAGCTGAGAGGCATCTAGTCTGAGGAAGCAGGATCAGCTGAGGAATTAGCAAGGTGAGGTGGCTGTGGCTTGTTCTGCTTCTCTGATCTTCCACCATTCACCCCAATAACTGGCCCTGGGTTTGCTTTTATTAATAAGACTCTTTAAGATTCATGCTACAAGTCTCTGTCATTTTTTTATAGATTCAAAAAGTGATTGGTCTGCATTCAGGTATAATTTATCCTTCTCAGATCTCTGACAGTAATTGATGGCTAGGCTAACTATAACTTTGTTGGCTTAGTAGCATCAGACAACCAGATTTCTTCCACAAGGCTATAGCCAGCTTGTTAACTCATTTTATATATACATAATCAAGCCTTGCTTTTTCCAAAACTACTAGGTCTCATTATTACAACAAAGAAACAGGTTTGCCTTACTCACAGACTTCATATCAAGGGACAAACATGTTTCAAATATGATTTGAAATGACTGCTCTCAATAATAACTGCTTATATCCCTGATAAACAATTAAAAATAAACCTAAAAATGCTTCACATCAGACCAAAGAAATCTCTGTCCAATTTATACCTGGCTCTCTGGACAGTCATAAAACTTGGAACCACTTTACAGAGGTCAAAAGGACTCCAGATTAGTACAGCGGTATTTTTCTCTCTCCTGGTCTGGGACTCCTGCCCTTCCCAATTACTAAGACTATGGGCCTAAAAGTTGACTCTTTTTTTCCATCTAAAGGTCACAGTCTGACTCAGCCCACCAAAACCTAGACTTGAGCAGAGTTTTGCCATCATATGCTGCACTTGAGTTTCTGGAAGGACCTGTATTTTGTTAGCTGAAACTGGAGCCATGGTGATGCTGGTGCTGCCCCGTACCTCATACAGGGGAAAAATTCAAAGCAGCAGATTTCCATATAGCAGGGAAGGGCTCCTGTTTGAGTTGATGTTGATAATTTTTATGTAAGATGATACGTGCTTTCAAAAGAGTAACAAAAAATTGGAGTGAAAACAAGCAAAGTCTACCAGGAGCTTTGAACAGAGGTTATCAGTGCCCTACGGGACCAAACTGCTTAGTTAGATGTCGGCTTGATTTTTGTCAGCACAACTTCTACTGGTGAGCTGAATGCAAGTGTAGTGCTTCACATTTTACATGAAATCACAAGGTGGATAAGAAGGCAGGAGCTTCTAGGACACCTCAGAGATGTCTGGCAGAACCGTAATTGCTTCATTGGTAGGTGACCATTGACTTTTATATAAATGGGAAAGATTAAAGCAATAAAAATAACTGGACCACCCTTAAATTCACTTCTAAGTACTGAAAAGTTTTACACAGTCTCAGGATTGTAAGATTTTTTTTTTCTTCAATATAAAAAAAAATGTCTAGGCACGCACACTCCAAATACATGTTCACAGATTTGAATATATTTCAAGGCTATACAAATAATACTCCCAAACAGGGAAGAAGAGAAAATGGCCAACAGTAAACACTTTCACTATGCAGGTAGAGGCATTAAGGAAGCATTACTCACCTATTCCCATTGCTTTGGGCTGAGTGAGCAATTACAGCTTTAAAGCCACAGGAAGTCCGTGTCTTTGTTCTATTAGCATATTACTTAACACCATACACTTTATGTTTGCCCTATCCCATGGTCAGCACATCTCACAATAATTATGCCAAAAGCCCTATCACAGAGCTTCAGGTCTTTTTTCAAGGAAGATCATTTTCTAACAAATATTCATTTGTAACTTAGACACCCAGAATCCTGAGACTTGGAGCATCAATAATCAGCATCCATGGGCAATGAATGTCTCTGATCATTGAGCTATAGAAAGAGGGCAAAGAATGCTTCAAGAGTATAAAAGTGCCATAGTGGATCAGAGCCAAGATGTTGTGAAATACTTAACCTAAACCACCTATATCTGACCAACATGTTGGTATTTGGAGAAGTCATAATTAGCTTCAGTTGTTAACTTGTGTTGTGTGGCAAAATTTTTCCTGGGAAGATGCAACACACATGTCTATTCACTCCACACAGGGAACTCACAACAGACCAAAGTATAGATAGATAACACTAATTTGGTGAACCAATGGGGTTTATTGGGGTTATTTACAGGAATATGGTCCAGGTGTAACTTTTAGGAGTAGAAATGACTCAAAGACAACTGATAGCTCACCAAAGCTGGGAACCTGGCACACAGTGCACAGGCTGCAGGTAGCTTAACAGTTTGGAGAGTGTCCTTTCTACGTGACTCTGGGACCTTGTAGTGGTTTGAATGTATTTGGCCCCCATAAGTTCATAGAGAGTGGCACTATTAGGAGGCGTGGCCTTGTTGGAGGAACTGTGGTCTTGTTGGAGCAGGCTGGATGACACATGCCTTTAATCCAAACCTTGAGGTTGGAGGACACACCTTTAATCTGTGCCACACCTCCTGTTGAAAATGTTTCACTGTAGGGCAGGCTTTGAGGTCTTTTTCTCAGGCTTCCCTCAGTGAGACAGTCAGTGGACTTCCTATTGCCTCTGAGTCAAGATGTAGGACTCTCAGCTCCAGCACCATGTCTGCCTGTATGCTGCCATGCTCCCCATCATGATGGACTGAACCTCTGAACTGTAAGCAAGCCCCCTCAATTAAATGTTTTCTTTACAGGAGTTGCTGTGGTCATGGTGTCTACTCACAGCAATAGTAAACACTAAGACAGACCTCTTCTGTAGGAGCTTTCTCTTGAACTAGTGGGCCACGTCTTAGTCAATTAAGACCAGATAGTCTAGACTATCATCCTTTTTACCTCTAGTGTTTGCATGGAATCATTAGTATTAGTGAAAGAGCTCTTTTGGATTTGGAAAAGTGGTAGTTTGAGGTTGTCTTGTGAAAGTTGATCTGCAAGATGTGTGTGTGTGTGTGTGAGTGTGTGTGAATACACAGGTATCTATGTTAAGTGTAAGTAGGTATGGCAAGAAACCAAAGAACACAGCCACTCTCTGTGGAAAGAAAGAACAGTTTTAAGAAAAACAAACAAGCAAAAACCTGCTAGGCCACCTCTAAGTAAAGAGCAGCATCCAACTTCAAGAGGTTGTTGGATTACATAGGGCTGAACACTCCTGAACACAACAGTCAAAATTTGAACACTTACAACTTCAATTATAGTATCTCCTCAGACTGAAAGAGTCCCTACAATTATCACCTGACTGTTCCAGCATCTGAGGTTGTTGTCAAATCCAGGGCCAGGTTCAGGTCAGGGTCAGGGGTGGGGTCAGGGGTGGGGGTGTGGTTAGGGGTCAAGATTCAGGTTAGGCATCTTATGGTTACTATTACTGTGATGAAACACCATGACCAAAGCAACTTGGGGAGGACAGGGTTTACTTGGCTTATACTTCCATACCACTGTTTACCATCTAAGGAAGTCAGGACATGAAGTCAAATAAGTCAGGAACCTGGAGGCAGGAGCTGATGCAGAGCCCATGGAGAGGTGCTACTTACTGGCTTGCTCCTCATGACTTACTCAGCCTGCTTTCTTATAGAACCCAGAACTACTAGCCTAGGAATTGTACTACTATAATGAACTGTGCCCTCCTGCATCAATCACTAATTAAGAAAATTCCTTACAGCAGAATCTTAGGGAAGCATTTTTTCAACTGAGTTTCTCTCCTTTCATATAATTTTAGCTTGTGTCAAGTTGACATAAAAGTAGCCATCACAGTGTTTTATGGTTAGTGTTAGTCAAACCTACATTTTCAAACTTTCTTACTTCATTGTTTTAAAGATTTACTTTCCTTGTAACATCCTACCTCAAAATTTCAACTTTCAAGCTTACATTAAAAATTATTTTAAATTTTGCTTTTTTTTTTGGGGGGGGGTGATATTTGTTGTTGTTATTGTTTAGTTTTATTATAAACAAAAACAATGTTCCTGATTTGTCAGCAGGACTGCTACATGGTTAAGAGAATGCAGTGTCCAAAATCTCCTCATTCCCTCATTTTGACCAACCAATGCATGGTCTGCACTGAATGTAGCATGCACTATAAAACCCAGTAAAGCTCATCTCAGGTTCATACAGGGCCCAGCCTTGCAACTCCAGTCTCCTCAACACCCACTAAGCCTTAATTGTCTCAAATCATTTTCAGCTTCACAACCAGAATTAAAACTAACTTCCAATGACTTCAGTTCAAGAAAAACTTAAAAGTTAAGCTAAGAAAGAACAATCTGACACAAAAGGGTTATACTTAATTCTTATGAGAACTCCTTATATTGTTAAAGTAGTAAGACCCAGGCTCAAGAGATATGTAGATAAACAAACAAATAAATATCCACCTGGTCTAGTGGGAAAAGCCTATAATTCCCACTTCTTGGGAGACTGAGAGAGGAAGGTCATAAGTGGGAGGCTTGTTTAGACTACAGTGAGTTGAAGAACAGCCTAGTCAATTTATTCACACCCTGTCTCAAAATAATACACATAAAGAGGATTAAGGATGTAGCTCAATGGTGGAGTGCTTGCCTAGCATGTGCAAGAGTCTGACTTCTATTCCTAGTATCACTTCTCTTACACACATTATCTTATTAATGTCACAGGGCCCATTCCCAGGGGATGATACTACCGGAATGTAGTCTTTATGAACAGATCATGTGAACTGAGGCTCCCATGCAGGGTCTAGTGTAGTTTGGAGCCATTCAGAGTAGTCAGAGCAATGGATGTTGCAAAGGACAGCTCCAGTCTGGCCCTGATAAGCAACCGGAAGGAGAACAGGCCCAACCCCAGGGCTTCTACAGTTCTTCCCTCAGTTTCTGTTCCCTGCAGGCCTGAGTAGTATCTACTTTATGCTCCTAAGAAAGCTGGAGAACCATGTGAGTCCAATAGCAGATACACTGTTGAACAGCAGGGCTGGGGTTTGCATCCACATTCTTCTTCCCATGCCAGGCACCTTTCTGCAACCTCAGCAATGTGCCAAGACTGTGATGCGCTGGGGAGCAAACCCAGGACCTGTGCATACTAGGCAAATATTCTATTGCTGAGCCATATCTCCAGCCCCAAACTTTGCTTATAATTGATGTGTTGTGTGTGTGTATGTCTCACAGGCATCCATATGTAACTATGTATAGACATGCAGAGGCCAGAGCAGGATTTTTTTTATGTGTGTGTGTGTATGTGACAATCATCCACATGCAGAGGCCAGAGCAGGACATCAGGTGTCTTCCTTTGTCAACATTTTGGTTGTTTCCTTGAGACTGAATGACTGGATGTGAAGCTTGCTATTATTTAAATAGACTGGCTGAACTGTGAACTCTCAGGGTCCACCTGGCTCCCTCTGCCAGTTTTGGGATTATAAGCACTGTCAGCTTTCACATGAATGCTGGGAATCCAGCTCAGGCCCTGTTACTTGCAGGACAAGCAGTCTTAACCACTGAGCTATCACTCCAGCCCTTATTCTTTTGTTTCAGGGGCTTGTTCTCTAGCCCACACTATTATCAAACTTAGCATCTTCCTTCCTCTGCCTGCCAAGGATTGGAGGTGTAAGCTGCCATACCTGCCAGTAAGCTTTTGTTCTAGGTTTTTTTGTAAGAATTTAGTAGATTCAGGTCTTGCATGTGTTCTTTAGTCCACTTTGAACTGATATTTGGAAAAAATATAAGGGTCTAATTTTATTCCTCTGCACATGGACTTTCCAGTCTCCCAGGATCATTTACCAAAAGGACTTTCCCCTGGTGGTGAGATGGCAATGCTTTTAAAAATATTTATTTTCTTTTTAATTACTTATTTGTGGTTATGTGCATATATATTACAGGTGTCCACAGAGACCAGAGGAGGGCACCAGATCCTCTAGATCAGGAGCTGCCTGTCATGAGCTGCCAGGTGTAGGAGATGGGAACAAACTCTGGTCCTCTGCAAGCACAGTAAGCACTCTTAACCACTGAGCCCTGGAGGATGCTTTTAAAAGATAAGAGTTATCAAGGGGTTGTGTGCTGATGTGATTATGTAGGAGAGTAAAGGGAGCTGGCAATGCAGGAATGAGGAAAGGGCTTCAGGGGAGAAAGCCTTTAAGGTAGCTGGATGGGCTTGGTGCAGAAGCCTGGGGTAGGTTTTGAGAGCAGGCTACTGCACCCAGTGGAGGGGGAAGGAGAGAGTGGGAGAATAAGGTTCCTGTGATTGCTGTCTGGAGGAACTGTGCCCCCCACACCATTAAGTGGAAGGGATGGAGGAGGTGCCAGCCAACCAGAGAACTAGAGGACTCTTCTTGTGTGCTCAGGCCTAGACAATAGTCCCTGCCTACTGATTTCCAAAACCAGTGCTAATGCCCCAGCCTGTGCTGCCACTACCAGTACCATCCCTTTTCTCTTTGTAAGGCTCTGACAACGTGCTGGAGCTGTCACATCACTTCTGCAGCAGATTGTGGAGCAGCTCCCCTCTAATCAGCTTCAACTCACCCCTGGACCAGGACAAATAACTGAGCTGCCCATGCTTCCCTGAGAGGATTACTTTGTTTCTTGGTCACTGTTGTTGGGGGAAGGGGTCCTTAAGGACCCGTCTTCCCAAGCACTCCACTTCCAAAGTCAAAGGTGTCAGGAGCTTGGTGGCAGGTTTGCTCCTTTTCCTACTGGAATGCTGATGGAGTGACAGAGAGAGTCTTCACTGAAGACAAAGCCTCAGCAGCTGGTGAGGAGATGGGATGGTGTCTGCCACCTTTCTTGAGATGTGGGAAAGGCCCTGGCTTCACTTATTTCCCCAGAGGCTGACTGTCCAGGGTCCCTGTGGTCAGAAGGGACAGGAGTCAGTTTTTCTTCATTGCCCTTCTTAGGATGGTGAATGTTCTGGACTAAACCAAGGCCATGTTCACTTTACCACAGATGTACCCAGGGGTAGAGGGAAATGAGAGGTCCTCCACCCACCCCCAGGGAGCTTTTGTTCCTCAGGGGCTCATCAGCACATTTTTTTTGTAAGTTTGTAGCATTAAGATGATTTAAAAGATGAAGTGGCTCTGCCACTAGTATCTACTGATGCAACTTTGTGGATAATTTGCCTTATCCTAAGCTCAACTTCCTGCCCACTCCCCCACAACTGACACTGACTCTTCACCCCTCCCCTGCCTCTTCCTCTACTTCCTTCCTCTGCTTTTCTCTTCTTTCCTCCTAGTCTTTCCTTGGTTCCTCCACTCCCACTGGCCTCTTGCCCTCTGTCTGTCTTTTTTCCTCCTCTGCCCTCCAATTCGCAGCCCTAAGCTCAGCTGCGTTTGATCTCAGAGCATGGAGCACAGAGCTGCACATGTGCTCTCTTCCCCAGATATGTGCGTGCTGTTGCAACAGCAGCGACTGCACTACTTCCAAAGGGGATCCTGCTGCTGCCTGTGCATTTCACTTTAGTTCAGTTTCATTATTTCATTTTATTTGTTTTTTGTAGAACACTTGCCGAGGCAATGAAGAAGGAAAATATCTAACTTGTGTGTAACTGGAAGACCAGACCAGGAGCACATGGATGCCAGACAAGCACAGTGCCCCAATCCATTCATCTGCAGAGACCTCTTCAAAGATCACAGCCTTGAAGGGTTAAGGTTAGTATGACTGACATATCTGTTACAGGAGTATATGGGGCCAACGGCTGGCATAATTAGGGGATGGTGAGGGAGGGAAGCAGTGATGGCAGTTCTATGCCATTTAGATGTCCTTTTAAAAACATTTCACCGCTTGCTCGGGGTTTTGTTTTTGTTGTGTTTGTTGCTGCCACTGCTGCCCATCTCCACCCCACCCCCAATTCTCAGACTAAATACTGAGTTAAAGCATATTAAAACAGCAGTGGAATAGTTAAAATTCCCACCTGTATTTTATTTCCAGAAATAATACATTGTTTTAGTGATTTGTTTTAAATGTTTTCTCTTGAGTCAGAAAATAGTATCATTCTATTTATTTATTTTAGAGGATCTATTTTCAACCAGAATGGCTCCTACTTGCTATGTTGCTGGAGATGGTCTTCTGATCTTTCTATTTCCAGCTCCTGATTGCTGGGATTACAGACACTCAAGTTTATGCAGTACTCAGAGGACAGAGCTCAGGGCTTTTGAAGCACCCTAGGACATGGTTTTCCCTTCCCCTCATAAGCCAGATAGATACCCAGCACTGCTTTCTCTTGTTCTGTGTTTGTTTATTCAGTTGATTGTGTTTATTTGTTCTGTCTCTGTCTATCTATCTATCTATCTATCTATCTATCTATCTATCTATCTATCTACCTACCTACCTACCTATCTACTTTAAACACAGAATCTTTCACCGGGCTGCCCTTGAACTGGCTTCTGCTTTTCCTTGTTCTGTGTTTGTTTATTCAAAGTTGACTGTATTTATTTGTTCTGTCTGTCTGTCTGTCTATCATCTATCTATCTATCTATCTATCTATCTATCTATCTATCCATCTATCTATCTATTTTAAAGACAGGATCTTTCACATAACTCAAGCTGTCCTTGAGCTAGCTGCATAGAAGAGGCCAGCTTCAATCCCACAGAATTGTTCTAGGACAGCCGGGGCTACATTAAAAAGATAGATAGATAGATAGATAGATAGATAGATAGATAGATAGATAGATACAGTAACTGAAGAGATAGCTCAGCTGTGAAAAGTACCACCTCTCCTGAGGGATGTGTTCAAATCCAGCACTGACATGGCAGCTGACAAACACCTGTCACTCTAGTTAGAGGGGATCCAAACCCCTCTTCTGCCTTCTGTGGGCACTAGGCAGACATGCACACGGTTCACTTCACTGATAGACAAGCAGGCAGGCATGCAAGCAGGCACACACAAAACAAGTCATAAAATCAAGATCGAACAAAATAAATGAAGCACCAACCTGGAGAGAGGGGAGATGGTTAGATCAGACAGAGTGCCTGTTGCACATTCTTGAGAACAGGGGTTCAGATCTGAGCAACTATTTTGCATTTGTGTCTCCCTACCAGAGGACAGAGGAAAGAGAAGGTTTCAGCAAGGCAAGGACACACCTAGAGTCTGAGAGCATGCTAGAGCACCTAAAAGACCCACGAGCATAGAGTTCCCTCAAAAAGTTGAAAAGGGCCAACTCTGAAAAGCAGCATGGAAGCAGCCCCTCCCCAGGCTATCTGCTTATTTCCAGTGCTTGAGTGCTAGGGTTGCAGATGGGTCCAGCATGATGAGTTTCTGCAGTTCAGAGGATGGAGCCCAGGACTTTGGGCACTTAGGCCAGGGCTCCCTCCTCCTGATGAGCCAGGCCCCCAGCACTGCCTTCTTTTGTTTGTTTCTTTGTTTTTTGATTCCAAGTTTTATATATTTTCTATTCAATGAATTAGTTGGGACAGGGGTGTAGCTAGAGTTTTCCTGCCTGGCTCACCTCAGGACAAATCTCTCTTAACTGCCAGACCCACAGCCGCTCAGACCCGACCAAGCAAACACAGAGACTTATATTGGTTACAAACTGTATGGCCGTGGCAGGCTTCTTGCTAACTGTTCTTACAGCTTAAATTAATCCATCTCTATAAATCTATACCTTGCCACATGGCTTGTGGCTTACCGGGATCTTCACATGCGGCTTGTCATGGTGGCAGCTGGCAGTGTCTCTCTGACTCAGCCTTCCACTTCCCAGCTTTATTCTCCTCCTTGTCCCGCCTACACTTCCTGCCTAGCCAATGGCCAATCAGTGTTTTATTTGTCGACTAATTAGCAACACATTTGCCATACAGAACATCCCACAGCACTTCCTCCTTTTTTTTTTCCAAAAGGAAGGTTTTAACCTTAACAAAGTAAAATTACATATAATTTGGGAATTTGGGCGTAGCTTCTCTTACTACTTCCTGCTGGAGGGGGGCGCTGTATCTTATGGGGATACAAAGAAAATTTTAGAATTATGGAATAGTCCGTGAGGCTGTATCGTCTGAGCCAGTTGCCTTGAATCCGATCTGGACGTTGGATTATCTGGGCCATGGTGTCATCGGAGACCTTTCAGGGAGTCTTGGCTGGTCAAACCTGATGTATCTTAATCTGGAACAAATCCATAGCCTCTGGCTTTCTGTGGAAACAAAAGAGACTCTTTTCCAAAGCAACATATCCTTATATTCAAATTTTGAAGTCAAGGTATCTTTAAAATATACATTTTGGCATAACTCAACAGCTTTTACAATCAAATGTTTTTCTGCAGTTAAAAGTCCCAAAGACAACACAATCCACATTCTCTGTGTAATATTCATCTTCACGTGGCTTATTTTTTATATTAACTTTACTGTCTCTTTAAAGACTTTATTTTTTTTAAACTATGTATTTGTTTATATAACTGTATATATTCCTTTTTCTCTCTCTTTCAAGCCTATGTACATTTTTACACACATTGTAAACTATTACATCTGAATCTGTCTTATTGTGAATCTATTGCTTTAACCTGCAGCAGCTGTGGCTGCTGGCTCCGCCCACCTCAGCTTCCCCACATGGCGGTGGTTTACCACCAGCTCTGGGAGCCATTGTGGGTCTATGCTTTTATCCAAGCAGAGTGTAGCCCAGAAACCTTTTTTTGTTTTGTTTTGTACTAGCAAAGTCTAAATCCACTATGCAGCTTAATGTGCCACTTGCAGAGGCCTCATTCCCGACATACTGCAGGTCAAGCGCACACGCTAGGAACCCGCCAGTAGCTCAAACCGGCAGCTGCTGCTCATTTGAGAGAGACAATTAGGAAGCTGTTTTTAGCTCCGTTTTAGAATCTTTTTTCTCAGTTTTTAGGTGGAAATTCTTGCCACCACGTTGGACGCCATTTGTAGATGTAACCAACCGTCTTATTAAATAAGAAACACAGAGCCGATTCAGAGAAGAAAGCCAAGAGGTCAGAACTAAGAGCCTTACCCTTCCTGCTTCAGCAATCCTGCTTCAGCCAAGAGAGCTCTTCAAAAAGGGGCCTACTTACTGTGTGTACGTCTTTATATAGTCTAGCTGTTCTGCCTTCTCATTGATTGTAAACCTAAACACGTGACTGCATAGCCTCTCTACATAGCCTGGGAAATCACTACCTAGATCAGATCTGCCTCTAGTTCATAGAGGTCCATCCGCCTCTATCTCCTGAATGATGGTATTAAAGGTTTTCACCACCATACCAGGCTTCCTTTTATTTCTGCAACTCTGGGAAAGTTTTTCTCTTTGTCTGTTTTTAATTTCTTGTTCTGTTACTTTATTGTATGTTTAGTTTATTTTCAAATTTTATTTTGTTGTACCCAGAGTCCCCCAAAGACCACCAAGAGACTGAATCTGATACAAAAGCATAGTCTTTTTACTATTATGAGTTAACTTGGGACTCTCTGTCCATCTGACACAGCAACAGAGCAGGAGAGACCCTGAGTAGTGATTGGGCAGGGTTTTTAAGGCAAGGGGGCTTGGGGTTTACAGACTACTTAGGAACAGACTAGGATTGGTTTATGTGAGTGGCAATCATGTTAGTAACTTTTAATTGGCTAGGGTTAGTTGGGGGTTACAGTTACCATTTTTGGGCAGGCCTGGACAAATCCCAGGCTTTGTCCTTGAGCTGCCATGAAGACTGACTGGCCTAGCATGTACTGACTGTGGGGACTGACTTAGTGGCCCAGGCTCTGTCCTTGACTTGTGCATGTAGCTCTAAGTTGGTGAGGGGTCCCAGACACTAAACAGTTGACTGAACCTTGAGTAGTCAGTGTATGTGCAGAAAGGGAGCTACTCAAAGGACTGTGTCTTTTGTTCATGGCCCTCCAAGAAACTGCCTGCTCAAGTCTCAGGAAACTGAAATTGAGGCCTGATCTCTGAGAGAAGACTGAGCAGCCTGTTATGGCATCTCCTTGGTTCTTTGAATTTACATGTCTCTGGGTGTGCCTGTGTATGTGTGTGGTAGTGGGGTCACAGTTCAAAACTTTCCAGTAACTACACTTAGCCTACAGCATGGCTGTTTACCTCACCAAGAAGGAAACATTCAGAAGGATGGCAGCCATCTTGGCTGATGACTTCAACAAGATGGAGGCAACCATGTGACATATTTTTCAAGATCCTTTTTGTTCCCTGTGTTTCCTAGCCTCTAGAGGGCCAGAACTAAAAACCAATTTGCATATGCAGAATTGTGAGGAGGCTCTCCTGACTGACACAGTACACTCCACGTGAAAAGGAAAACACCATAAAAATTTAGCTTCCTGTCTGGGATGAGGGGGAAAAAGAAAAAGAAAAGAAATATGATTTACAGACAGGAAACAACAACAACAACAACAACAATACCCAAAAAAAATCCCCAGAAAAACAAAAGGTCTCAGAGTTACTAAGGCAGAGCAACTGATTCCCAAGTTTGTTTCTACTACTATTAGATTTGAGTCCCATGTACTAAGACTAAACAAACAGCAAAAAAATCCCAACTTTTAGCCACAAGTGATTACTCAGACCTGTGTTCTCAGCATTCTTGAGGCTGAGGCTGAGACTTGGAGGCCCACTTGGGCTACAGAGTGAGTTCTACAACAGGCAGGGCTATCCAAAGAAACCCTGAAAAAAAAAGAAGAAAGATAGACAGACTTCCAATCAGTACCCAGGCTTCTTCTTATCCTCCAACAACTGTCAGAAATGGGTTTGTTTTGCCTGTGTGCTGTGACAAGACAGCCTAGACCAACTCAATTCCTAACCCAGCACCACTGGAAGCCTCATAACATCCCCAGCCCTGTTTTCCTTTGCTTTTACATTCTTTTTTTAAATGCCATGGTAGCTGATTGTTTTCATTTTTATTATTTTTAACTGTGTAAATGTATATGTTTGTGGCTTTGCTCACATAAGTACTGGTGCCTAGAGAGGTCAGATGTATTGGGTTTACTGGAGTGAGCATGCATAATAGAGGAAGAAAGAAAAAAGAAAAGGAAGGAAGAATTTTAAAAAATAATTATAATTAACTTTGAATAAAACAAAAGCAAGGGACAGCAGCACTGGGGATCTGACTTATGAGTGGAGGGGAAAGCCCTGGGTTCCATCCTCTCAGTACTGCATGAGCCGGGCGTGCTGTCCCACCCTTGTAATCCCAGCACTCAGCTGGGAAAGAGGGGAGTCAGGCCCCACTCCCATGCTGGTCAATGAGAGGTTCTTGCAAATTTTGGTTAAATATGATTCTCTGCTCATTAGATGTGCCTTGAGTACCCTGCCTCTGTCTTTCATGATCACTGAACTCAACTTAGGAACTCATACACCTGTACCCAGTGCCACACACACACACACACACACACACACACACACACACACACACGAAAAGTAAAATTAGCTGAGCTGTGGTGATGTATGATTTTAATCCTAGCACTTGGGAGGCAGAGGCAGTCTGATATCTGAGTTGGAGGCCAGCCTGGTCTACAAAGCTAGTTCCAGGACAGCCAGGATGACACAGATAGACTCTGTCTTATTGGTGAAATTATTAAGGCCACTCCATGTAGTTAAAAGGAAGATTTATTTAGTGGGTAACTTACAAATGAAGGGATAGGTAGGTCGCAGGGTCTGGGGAAGGTGTATCGCAGTCCAGTGGTGTTCTCTGGAGCTCTGCTCATTCATCCTCCACTGTCCACGGTCCCAGAACAGAGAGAGCACTGGCCCATCCCAATCTCGGGTCTCCAGGGTCCTCCCTTGGCCCTACCTTGTAGGTGTGACAGTTGCTGAAGCCTCAATGGGAGTTGAAACTTCCAGATGAAAGCTGGAATGGCTACCTACTACATCTCCCCCTTTTTGCCTAAATAAGAAGGTTCTAACCTAATACAAGACTATATACAAAGGAATGGTTATCAAATATTGTCCAGGAATAATGAGGGATAATGACCTAGATAAGATGGAACTACAACCAATGCGAACAATATCAAGCAACAAACACATACAAAATCCAGAGAAGTATAGAGCATAAGTAAATGGCATGTTACAAAGATCATTCCAAAAGGTGTTCTATCATAAAGAACCTGAATCTAATACTTAGTATGTTCTAAGATATTATATATATATATATATATATATATATATATATATATATATACACATACTAAGTTGTAACTATAACTGCTAGTCTTCAATCCCATCAAAGACCTGAGAAGGAATATAATGGTACCTTAAAAATGGTAGATGGATGCAAGCAATGTTCAGGAATCTTGCAAGAGTAGACAGAGACAGCTGGCAGCCTGGACAGTCACCTAATGTTTCTTAGCATTGTTGGTGCATTCAAATTGGCTATAGGCCTAGAATATCTGACAGACTGCCCCGCCTGCAGGGCTTCAACGGGTTCTCGACCACCCTAAGGACGGAATGATAGGGACAGGAGACACAAGGAAACACACCAAGTCTGGATTCTGATCAAGGTGCAACTTTATTTTTCTCCAAGAGGGTTTATATAGTTTCTGCAGGAAGGGGGGAGCAAGAAGCTGTCATCTGCATAAGGTGGGGCAAGCTAAGGATGTTTGCATAGGATGTTTACAGGGTGAAAGGGTCAAGGGGTCTGCCTCAATGTCCTGTTGCTAGGCAACCTGACTGTAAGATGATCTAGTTCCCTGTCTTATGGGGGTCTGTATTTTTCCACTAACTAGAGATTCTATCCTTGTCCCTGACATCTCCCCCTTTTTAGTAATAAATCTAAGGGCCAACATAAACCAGGTTCAAATGGTCTAAAAGGAGGACTCTGAAAGAGGCTTTGCATGGAGGATTACAGAGGCCCTATCCCTCTAAAGGTTGTGAAAAAAGGTCCGAGAGGGAATGTCTCTCCAGACTCAAGCACCACAGGCGTCCCCATAGTGCAGGAATCAATGGACCGTGCAGTTTTTTGAGGGAGCGGGAATGGGTAAGCGCAAGGCTGTTACTGCACAACCGCTATGCAACAGGGCATATAATCCAGGCTCTCGGGATTTTGGGGTACCATGGTCCCCAGCCTGTGCAGTCCCAGCTGCACTCCAATCATGCCTTGAGCGAGCCTTTTTCCCACACACAGGTGCAGCCTCCCCGGAGTGAAGGGGTCTGTGTGGGGCATCTCCCATCAGGGGAAATTTCAACCCTGGAGTCCTGCATATCAAAGCAATGGTAATGAACCTGGATCTGCCTGGCTGGCAGGTCTGTTATTTGGCTTCGGATGAACCGAGTGAGCCAGGAAAGTGCCCATGGCCCAAAGGCAAGGACCAGGAGCAGGCCTACAACAGGTCCTAGGAGGGAGGAAAGAAGGGTCGTTAGCCAAGGGAAGTTGGAAAACCAATTCTAGAACCACCCAAGCTCTTGTTCTCCTTCTCTCTCTCTCTCTCTCTCTCTCTCTCTCTCTCTCTCTCTCTCTTTTTTTTTTCTTTTTCTAGTCCTTTTCTAACCTTCCATACTGTCCCTGACTATCTTGGTGTGGTCTGTAAAGAAGCAACATTCCTCTTTGAGCCCAGTACAAAGACCACCCTGTTGTAGAAAGAGGAGATCCAGGCCTCTCCTGTTCTGTAAAACTACCTCAGCTAGGGAGGAAAGGGATGACTGGAGGGCTGAAATTCCCTGTTCAAATTGAGCAATATCCTCGTCTATGGACAGTCAAAGCTCAGATTAATGTTAGTTGGACAGGACCAGAGAGGCAATTCCTGAGCCTGTTCCCGTTGCTCCAACCCCCAGAAGGACTGCTAAGGTGATGGCAGTAACAGGCTCCCATCAAGGCAGTCGTCTCAGCGCGGCTTCTCTTCCTAGAGATCTAGGAATTGATCTGAGGAATAAAAGGTTAGTCTACGTGGAAGGGACCTAAGTGCCCTGAGTGGCATCTCTGGTGTTACCCTGTTTGTTGTGCTACCTGCCAGCCACAGGCTATGTCAAGCTGGCCCAACACGGCTGTGACCACCTGTGACACCAAGGCCAGCAGGTCCGACAAGTCTTTCTGACACCATGGATGAAAATTCAGCACTGCCCTTGGAAACATGACCCCTGCTGTCAGACTGGATTTGTGACAAGCAGTGTCACAGCCCAGAACATGATTGACTATGGGACTTGTATACTGTGTGAAAGGTCTCAAACACAGTTTGCTGTAAAGTTCCCACTGTCCCCCCCACAGGAACTCTTTGCAGAGTGATAACAGAGCTAAAGGGCTGGTGGGGCTTGCTGTGGGTGAGGACAACAGCCTGGAGGGCTTGCTGGAGGGACAGCATTTGAAACAGAAGAAGTTTCCTCAGGAGAGGGGCTATCTGTCCTGGGCAGATCAGGTATATTTACAGCTCTAACCAGGCGTTCTGCATCTGGGAGCAGAGTGTATCTGGTCAAGAATGCAGGCCGAACCTCGTCCCCAAATAAGGACCAGGTCGGGGCCCTTCCAATGCCCCGTGAGGGGATCTCGCCACATGGCTAGTGGCCGGGTGGCATCTGGAGAAGGGTGCCAGTGCCTGTCAGCGGCAGAATGCCCTGCAGCATCTAAGGTGAGACTAATTAAAGGATTATTAGACTGCCCGATTCCTTTTAAATCGGTGAGGGATGGAACCAGTGGCCAAGCAGACGGCCAGTGAGAATGTGAAATGACTGTGGTGTTTGTCCCTGTATCCAAGATACCCTGAAACTTCTTTCCCTCTATAGTAAGAGTGAGAGTAGGGCGATCCTGAGTAACAGGCTGGACCCAGTAGGCGTCCGAGGAGCCCAATCCAGCTGACCCCCGAGGGGTGTTTGTAATTGAGGGATTATCACAGACAGAGGAGGGTAGAGGAACTAGCTGTGCCAGGCGCATACCTTGAGGAATTGTGACCATGCCGTTTACAGCAGTGGCCAGAATCTTAATTTCACCTGTGAAATCACTATCTACTACGCCAGGGTAGACCTGGACCCCTCGGAGGGCCACAGAAGCACGGCCAAGGACAAGCGCACAAACATTAGGAGGTAGGGGCCCTGTCACCCCTGTAGGGATGACCTGAGCCCCTTCAAGGGAGTTTAATACTGTTTCGGCGGCGGCACACAAGTCCAATCCGGCACTGCCTGGAGTTGCTCTCCGGAGGGAGGAGAATGGAACTGGGGCGGGAGAATTTGTTGAGGCTGGGGAGTTAGGGGGTGAGCGGACCTCAAGGCCCCAGGGTGCACTCTTGGAGGCATTGGGGCCAGGGGCTGGCCCCTTTGGAAGTTTCCCGGCACCCTCGGAGGAAGGGGCTGACCGAGATAATTGACTTTTGACCTGCATTCTGTAGCCAATGACAGCCCTTGTTGCAGCGAGGGCAGAGAGTGGAAGGCAGGGCCCTCATAGAGGCGGCCTCCTGAGCCGGCTGGGCTAAGGGCACGAGGCTGTGACATTTCTGGGGACATTCCCTAGCGAAATGTCCGGGTTGTTTACAGAAGTAACAGGTGTGGGCTCCAGGCTGTTGTGAAGCCCTGAGGGCAGCACCTATAGCTAATCCCATGGCATGGGCGGCGCCAACACCTGAACAGAGTCTCACATATTCAGACAGGTCCACTCTGTTTTTATGAGGGCGGAGGACTTCCTGGCAGGCAGGGTTTGCATTTTCAAAGGCCAAGTGTTTAACAAAGGTGCTTTCGTGTTCGGCCCAAAAAGTCTCTCGGCTGCATCATTTAAGCGAGAGACAAATTCACTAAAAGGTTCATCAGGGCCCTGATGAATCTTTGCTAATGAGGTGGTAGCCGAACCCTTTTGGGGCAGGCGTTTCCAGGCCCGGACCCCCGCGTTTTGAATCTGGGCCAGGAGGCTAGGAGGGAATTTTCCTGTGCTGCATTTGTATCATAAGGGGGGTTGCCAAGGAGTTTCTTTAATGTCCAAGTTTTTGAGGACGGCTGTTCAGTATTTTTTTGAGCAACTTCTCGACAATTTTCTGTAAATTCTGTTTTCCAGAGGACAAAGTCACCCCCAGAAAGAGCCGCACGGGCAAGAAAATACCAGTCATTAGGGGTCAACCAATGTTCGCTCTGGTTTTCCACCAAGGCTAATGTAAAAGGAGCCGTAGGACCATACTGAGCACAGGCAGATTTCAGCTTTTCAACTAGGCGGAAATTTAATTTGTGATAAGTCTGTCCTGGCGGGGGGTCCTCTGGTGACCGCTCTTCCTCCTCCTCCTCCTCCCCCTCCTCCCCCTCCTCCCCCTCCTCCCCCTCCTCCCTCTCCTCAGTTTGATCTTCCAAACCCCCTGAGGGGCCACTCTGGGCGGCTGCCTCGGATGAGTCCCCAGAGGTCTGACTCCTGGTAACAGGAAACGCCAGGACAGGCTGAGGCTTACTCTTCGATTTACTAGATTTTTGAGATGGTTTTAGCGGACCGAGCCACCATTTCAAGGGCAAGATCTTTAAGTTCTTTGTCAAGAGTTTTCAATTCCCTTAAAAGCTCAACATGTTCCCTGCGAGCCTGGAGGGTCTCAGTGAGCCGAGATCTGGGACAGGGGGAGCCAACTCATCAAGAATAGGCCCGCAAAAATGGGAAGACAGAGAAATATAGGGAGGGGGCATTGCAGAAGGGGGAACTGCCGGAGATTTTTGAGGTGGTATAAAAGGGCCCAAGGACTCCTGTGTTAAGGGGAGATTTTTGCAGGGGGGCCAGTCTGGATTATGGTAACAGGCCGCCCCTTTCTCTAGGGAAGCCTCCTCGGTGGGGTCTAGAAGGGAGTTAGAGGTCAAATTATTAACAGAGGCATGGGGATGGGCAAAAGCAGATTCCTGGGGATTCCTAGGTTTAAAAGTTGTGAGCATCCCCTCTTCCATAGAGCGCAGGTCGTGAACCGAGGGACAGACTGAAGGTGGACCAGAAAGCGCTCGGGGGGTCTTAGGGCAGGTAGAGGGGGAGCAAAAGGCTTCTTTGAAGATTTTTTCTCCTATATTAATAAGCTCTTGTATGTCAGAGGAATATTTAGACCCTAAGAATGTCATAAATAAGCTTCCAATAAGAAAATGTGGTGACGGGAACCTTCTCTAGTCCAAAAGTCCTGTAGTAATTATCTAAACAATCCCCGAGACGTGCCCAACTTTTTTCATCTATGGTTCCTTCTTGGGGGAACCAAGGACATGTGTCTATAATATAATCAAAAAAGGCTTTAAGATCTTTTTTCTTTACCCTAGTTCCTTGTATCTTGAGGGGCTCATTTAGGCCAGAAATAAATAAATCCTGTGACGATGTTGCCTGTCCCATGGCTCATCACTTTCTTACCTGCGTCGTCTCCACCCTCCTCCGGGATCGCGTCCTGAACCGGGCGATTTCAGGGGGATCCAACAACTTCACCAAGGCCTTGGTCTTCCTCCGGGAGACGACGTTCCGAATCCTCAAGAGGTGGTTTCATCCACGTTGGGCGCCAGTTTGCCCCGCCTGCAGGGCTTCAACGGGTTCTCGACCACCCTAAGGACGGAATGATAGGGACAGGAGACACAAGGAAACACACCAAGTCTGGATTCTGATCAAGGTGCAACTTTATTTTTCTCCAAGAGGGTTTATATAGTTTCTGCAGGAAGGGGGGAGCAAGAAGCTGTCATCTGCATAAGGTGGGGCAAGCTAAGGATGTTTGCATAGGATGTTTACAGGGTGAAAGGGTCAAGGGGTCTGCCTCAATGTCCTGTTGCTAGGCAACCTGACTGTAAGATGATCTAGTTCCCTGTCTTATGGGGGTCTGTATTTTTCCACTAACTAGAGATTCTATCCTTGTCCCTGACAACAGACTATTTTCAGAAGCAGGAATTCTGAAAGACCATCTTACCCTGTCTTGGCAGAGTACAGTGGTCGCTTTCTGTAGATGTAACCAACAGTCTTATTAAATAAGAAACACAGAGGCAATACAGAGATGAAAGCCAAGAGGTCAGAGCAATAGCTAAGAGCTAAAAACCTTACCCTTCACTGTGGTGGTATTGTGTTTCCCAAAATATTGTGTACCTTAATAAACTTATCTGGGGTCAGAGAACAGAAAAGCCACTAGTTAGGCAGTGATAGCATACGCCTTTAATCCTAGCATTCCAGAGACAGAAATCCATGAGTTCAAGGATACAGACAGGCATGGTGACTCATCACGCCTTTAATCCCAGAAAGCAAGCCTTTAATCCCAGGGAGTGGTGGTAGAAAGCAGAAAGGTGTATAAGGCGTGAGGATGAGAAACTAGAAGCATTTGGCTGGTTAAGCTTTCAGGCTTTGGAGCAACACAGTTCAGCTGAGATTCATTCTGGATGAGGACTCAGAGGCCTCCAGTCTGAGGAAATAAGACCAGCTGAGGATCTAGCAAGGTGAGGTAGCTGTGGCTTGTTCTGTCTCTCTGATTCACCAGCATTGACCCCAATAACTGGCCTTGGGTTTGATTTTATTAATAAGACTCTTTAAGATTCATGCTACACTTCACTGTTGCTGTACCTCTCCAAAAGAGAGCTACTTCCTGTGTCTGTCTTTTTTTATAGTTTCTGTTCTGCCTTCTCATTGGTTGTAAACCCAACCACATGACCTCCTAGTCACTGCCTGTCTGTACAGACCTCCAGGTCTTCTATGGTTGATATTGAGATTAAAGGCATGTGTCTCCAATGCTGGCTGTATCCTTGAACACACAGAGATCTACCTAGCTCTGCCTACCAAGTTCTGGGCTTAAAGGCGTGCACCACGACCGCCCAGCTTTTGCTATGGCTTGCTAATAGCTCTGACCCCCAGGCAACTTTATTTATTAACATACAAGTCACATTTTAGTACAAATAAAATATCACCATGGCTTTCCTTATGTCCCGCTTGTCCAGAAAGGACAGCATTACATTAGTACTGTCAGCAGTTGAGACAAGGGCAGTTCTTTGCCCAGTAGGCCATTTTGTGTCAAGAAGACAAACTTCCAAATGGAAATGTCTTAGAAGCCCAAAATTCTCTCGGGATCAAATTGGTGCTGCCAGGAGCAATTGTGTCTCACGTCAACAGAATTCTAAGTTATTTAAATGCCATATTCTCTAGGTCTATAAAGTGTTTGAAGATTACCTGTCCATCTGATCTCTGTATCTGTAAATCTGGATAACCTAACTAACGTAACTATAGAGATGACAAGCATAGGTGACTATAAATCTATAAGTCTTATCTACCGAAATAACCTAAGGACTAAGGCTTCATGTAAACAAGGTAAACAGTCTATAAGCAAATGTATGGTAAAGAACGATGACCACAAAACTGTGATAATACACAAGATGTTTATAACAGAGGTAGGAATATATAGTGCGATATGCAATATGACAATAATCTTAAATATATATCAATATACCAAATATCCTAAACAGAAGTAGAACATACAGAAAGTATGACAGATATAAATTTACATTTGTATCAATATACAAATATTTCAAATAAGAGTAGAAATATATGTACATTATAACAAATATAGTTCTGTATTTGTATCAATATACAAATTATCTTAAACAGGAATATAAAAATAGTTTACATTTGTATCAACATGTAAGAATCCGTAACAGTGCAAATTATCTAAGGCTGCTATTTTACTAAATTTGTTTACTAGTATATACAATAATCTACCATAATATCTTATACCTATCCATTCAATTTCTTCTTTTCCCTTTTTTTTAGAATACTGAGTCTAATATTTTCTTCCACCCCCAACCCTATAACCATCATCCATAACCCTGAGAATTATGAAACCTAAGGGAGAAGGGGCGTCGTTTTCTTAGAATTGCTTCCTGCTGTTTAGGGAGTGATGTTATCTCTGTTGGGTATTGTGAGAAAGCTCAGATAGTTAAAATCTCAGTTAGACTAACTGTAGGTTCTGCAGCAAGTCTTAGAGTAATGGGTAAGAGTGTCTGAAATTCTGGCAAGAAGTGTAGTATGATGATGATTACCATGGCATCATTCTGGATTGGGTAGAGTTGTTGTTGGGGCCCCATCTTCCTTCTGGAGACTTCACAGATTGCTATTGGAAAAACTTATTTGTTATCAAAATGGAAAGTTTGGATTTAAAGAGGACATAGCACGTAAGAAAGGATTCTGAGAAATCAAGAGTAAGCATGGAGAGAATTAGAATCTTGAAGACAATGGTCCCTTTTATTGGTTTCCTTCTGTCCCACACCAGAGGGCTCTTCTGATATGGGACTGAAGAATCTCTCAACCTTTTCTTTTAGCAGTATTCTTGGGTTTAGAGATACCAGACCTCTGATATTCTTAGACCAGACAGTGGAGCCTGTGGAGGTACCTCCAGGCAGATAGAAGATCACATCCATGGTGTTGCTGCTGCCAAAAGCCACCTGATCCTGCTGGCTAGGCTCAGGCCCTGGGACTTTTGTGAATGAAATAGAAATCTGTGGAACAAATTCTCCAAAGCAGAAAACTGAAGGCCCTAAACTTTACTTTGCAAACACACTAGCAAAGACTGTGGCAGGCAAGTGAGTGGTGTACAGCTGGGGCCTAGGTTCCTGCCAGACCATGTTCAAACCAGGGGTGGGCAAACTATTTCAATAAGAGCTCAGGGGTGTCAGTATCTCAGCTTTTTCAATGGTCTTTGCTAAGGTATCTAGTTCTGTCCTGTAGGAGGAAAGCTGTCTCATAAACAAAATAAAAATAAATGAAAAGAGGAAATAATACACAAAGTCATTCATGAATGTGGGTGGGCGGATTTTGCTTGCATGGAGCACAGGAATTTCTGTTCACAGTAGCTACACACCTCTACTAGCAGCTGAAGGGGTCCTTGGACTGGGACCCCTTGGACTGGGATTTGCAGCTTATATGCCCACTCTACACAATAGCTAGTTAGAAAAATAGGACAGACAAACATTAAGGACACCAGTCTAGGTAATACACAGATCAGATTATTACAAGGTGGCTGAGGACCTAGGACACCCATTTCTCAAGTGAGAAGCATGTTTTGATTTGGGGATACCAGAGTGGGGAAGTGCTGTGCGATGTCTTTCTGTATACTGTAAATATATGCTGTTCCCATTGGTTAGTAAATAAAGCTGTTTTGGACTATGGCAAGAAAGCTTTCAGCCAGGAGGGAAATCCAAGTAGAGATACAGAGAGAAGAAGGGCAGAGTCAGGGGAGACACCAGCCTGCCACCCAAGAAGCAGCAAGAAGCTAGCAGAAACACACTTTGGCCCTAGAACCAGAGGCAGTGAAAGAAATACACCCCAGCCCTGAAACTAGAGCCAAAAGGCTGAAAAGAGCCAGTGAAAGAAACACTTTGGCCCTTAAACCAGAGCCAACTCTGCCCCTGACCAACTAAACCAACTAATCCCTGAGCAAGAAAACTAACCAATCACTGAGCAGAAAATCTCCCTGGAAAAAAACTCCAACCCTAAGAAGCACTATATAAGCCCCTCTGCCTGTTTAGGTTATCAGCTGTCCTTTCCCACCTTGGCCAAGGCAGCCACTCTCCTTGACTCCTCCTTCCCAAATAAATCTCTCCCTTAAAAGAGTTTTGGGTGAAGATATTCTTTTGCCAGCATGGAGCAGAAGAACCTTTGCGGAGATGTTCCATTAGGAGTATTGAGCAGAAAAAAAGTAACAACTTGTTGCCAGAGGCAGAGCAGATTGCTACATTTCTGCAGGGGTTTCCCCTTTAGCAGAGTGAAGCAGATATAATACCATCTTGGGCCAGAACAGAAGAAGAAACCAATAGCTCTGCTAGGATGTTCCCATAGAAGAACAGAGCAGAGCTCAGCTCTAATGGCTGTCTCTATGAGAGGAGCAGGATTGCTACATCCTGTGGGGAGACCATTCCCCACTTCATCCCAGCTTCAGGTATAGCCTGACTTCCTGACAGGTCAGTATACCTTTCCCTCCAGAACTGTAACACTTGCAGTTCATTATTAATCTATACATTTAAAGCTTTAATGTTCCAATTTTATTTCTTCAGGTTTAGCAACTGGGAAATCTGTTAAGTCGAGATGATACTAGAATAAGATACCTCCATTTAGAAAGTGATGCTAAATTTCATTCAGTACTTTAAATTTATTTATTTTTATTTTATGTGCATTGTTGTTTTGCCTGCATGTATGTCCATGTAAAGGTGTCAGGTCCCTAGGACTGGAACTACAGACAGATGTGAGCTATCACACGGGTATTGAGAATTGAACCTCGGTCTTCTGGAAGAGCAATCAGTGCTCTTAACCACCAAGCCATCTCTCCAGCCCCATCATTCAGTCCTTTAACTGCAATTCTAAATGGTAGCTTTAGGACTGGAGACAGTTTACTTTCTCCTTCCTTGGTGATTGGAGCTTTGATGATGGTGTTTCCCTTTTAAGCATCACTTTACTTAACTTTTGAACTTTAATAGGTTTAAAGAATGAATGCCTACAAGATTAAATTAATAAATAAGTAGCTATCCACCAAGTAGCAAGTACCTATCAACTTGATCAAAACAAATAACCAAATCTTGCTGTGTATCTAATGTTTCATACTGTTTTTTTAAATTTTTTATCAGAAATAACACCCAACCCTATGCTTCACTGTTTCCCATATTCTTTAGCTTTATACAATAGGAAAGGTTATTTTCTGTAGATGTATGCAATGTGGTACGGAGGTATTTGATAAAAGTGTTTCAGATGTGTAGTTGGAGTATAAATCAAAAATTAAGACCTAAAAATATAGAAATTTAATTGACTGGAAATCCCAGTGTATTAGTCAGGGTTCTCTAGAGTCACAAAACTTATGGAATAAATCTCTCTCTCTCTCTCTCTCTCTCTCTCTCTCTCTCTCTCTCTCTCTCTCTCTGTGTGTGTGTGTGTGTGTGTGTGTGTGTGTGAATTTATTGGAATGACTTACAGACTGCAATCCAAAAATGGCTAGCTGTGAATGAAAAGTCCAAGAATTTAGTAGTTGCTCAGTCCCATGAGGCTGGGTGTCTCAGCTGGTCTTTTTGTATATGCTGGAATCCCAAAGAAGTAGGCTTCAATGCCAGTTCAGGAATGAATGTGCTGACAAGATGAGGGAAAGCAGCCTTTTTCCATTGTCCTGCTAGCAGAAGGTGTGACCCAAATTAAGGGTGTGGCTTCCAGCCTGAAAGTCTGGATTAAAGGTGCATGTCATTCAGCCTCAGGATCTGGATCAAAGGCATGTTGTCTTCTTGCCTTAAAATCCAGGTGGCAACTGTGCCCTCCATTTCTGAATTATAGTACATTCCAGATATAGTCAAGTTGACAACCAAGAATAGCCATCACGATCCACCCCTTGTCAACTTGGCACAGAATTATATCACCTTATGTCATGATTAATTTCCAAATGAAAAATAATAACCATGTCATAATTATTCCTAAACACAATGTAACTATCCTACAATTGCAAATGCATTATATATTTAGAATAGTGGTAATGTTTCTTGGGGGATATCTTTCTGGTATTTCAAACTTACATCTGATAACCACTGATATTCTCTTAATTGATATTATAACATATGATAAGAAAATGGAAAGAACATACAAATATCTGTACAAATACATTATTAAGAAAATACAATAGAAGCACTCATGTCAGTTATAATCCTCACTTCTGTAACTGGTGATGTGGCCTTAGATGATATTTAGAACTACATTCCTCTACTATGCATTCTGTATATCTTCCACCTTCTGCAAACACTTCAGAAGTCTTGGGTCTTTTCCTGGAGAAGTGACCCATACCTTCATTCCTGATGCATCTGTGCCCTTTGTCATCCTTCCTGGATTAGATTGTTGTAGTTTCCCATTAACTTTAATCACAGGGCACAATAGCACCAAGAGATGCCCTAAAGGATCTCCTGTACTCCAGATATCATCTTGCTTACCTCCATTGTAGAGAGGCAATCCAATTTCCCCATGGTAATCTGAATATATCATCCTTTCTAATGGTGTTATTCCTTTCTTAGTCTGTTGGTTTAAGGGCATTTGAAGCCCAAAATGACCAGGGGGAAGTCTGACTTTCCAGTTCAATGGAATGTTTGTTGTAGCTGGGCTCCTGGCAGAAGCACTCTCTACTCTGGAACCAAAATTTCTAGGCCAGCAGAACTTAGAGTTGTGAATACAAGAAGCACAAACTTTCCTAGTCGGTTACTAGGGTGATAGTGACTGGAACTATTTCCTTTACCATCCCTTGATTCCTGGACCCATGGTGATCCTGGCTATAGGAGAAACCATACCATATATCAGATGGTGATCCAGGGCATATACTGCCTTCTGGAGAACCTTGCCCCAGCCCTAAAGATGCTGCCACCTAATTGGTACTATAACTGTGTCTTCAAAAGACCAAAGTCCATTATATCTCTCTATTAGGCCAACTTCTTCAAGATGCTGGGGAACATGGAAAGACCAGTAGCTTCCATGATTGTGGGCCACTGTTGTACTTCTCTGACTGTGAATTGAGTTCTCTGGTCAGAAACAATACTGTGTGGAATATCACATTGGTGGATAAGACATTCTATAAGTCCATTGATAATGGTTTTGGAAGAAGCATTATATGTAGGAAAGGCAAATCCATAATCAGAATAAGTATCTACTCTAGTAAGGAAAAAGAGTTGTCCTTTCCATGAAGAAAATGGTCCAATGTAGTCAACCTGCCACTGGATTGCTGACTTGTCACCCTGGATAATGGTGTCATATCTAGGGCTAAGTGTTGATCTCTGCTGTTGGCTGATCTGGCACTCAGCAGCAGCAGTAGCCAGGGCAGCTATGGTGAGTGGAAGTTCATGTTGTTGAGCCCATGCATAGACCCCATCTCTGCCATCATGGCCATATTGCTCATGGGCCCATTGGGCAATGACATAAATGGCTGGGAAAGGAGACTGACTGTCTACAGAGTAAGCCTATCTGCTTGATTACTGAACTCCTCCTTAGCTGAAGTCACGTTTTGGTTAGCATTTCCATGGGATACAAATATGTTCATACCCTTAGCCCATTTGGAGAAAACTATCCACATACTTCTCTTCCCCAGATGTCTTTTCTCACCAATTTTCCAATCATGCTCTTTCCAAGTCCCTGACCATCCAGCCAATCCATTTGCAGGAGCCCATCAATCAGTGAATAGTTGCACATTAAGCCATTTCTCATTCCAAACAAGCTGTATGACTGCGTATTGCCTGAACTTCTTCAGTATCTCTCCCTTCACTTCCCTTCACCAGCATCTTTCAGGGTTGTCCCAGAATGGGGTTGTAATGCTGCAGGTGTCTACTTCTGGGTGGTGCCTGCATGATGTACAGAACCATTAGTAAACCAGGCCTTAGTCTTTATCTTCCTCAGTCAACCAATCATAGGGAACACCCCATTAGGCTACAGGTGTATGCTTGGCAGCAGAAAGCATTGTAACAGAAGTAGAAACCATAGACATTTGGGCATCTTCTTCATGTATCTTGCTTGTGCCTTCAGGACCTGCTTGGGCCTGATCTCTTATATACCACTTCCATTTGATAATAGATTGCTGCTGTGCATGTCCTACTTTATGACTTGGTGGATCTGATAACACACAGCTCATGATGCGCAGTTCAGGTTGCATGGTAAAATGGTGGCCCACTGTCAAATGTTCAGTTTCTCCCAGTGGCTGGAATTAATGGCATGTGCTCACATGCTTGGCCATGTTTATTTTTGAAAATGATTCTAATGGGCACCAGTGGCAGACACTTGAAATGACTTTAAGAGGTATTATATTGTCCCAATTATCCAATGCTCCTTTTCTTGTATGTTTTAAGTTATCTTCTTTTCTAGGTGTGTGTATGTGTGTGTGTGGACTGTGTAGCAGAGGGTTTAAAACTTACAATGATCTTCCTGCCTCTGTGTTCAGATTGCTTGTGCTAAAAGGATGCACTACCACACACAGCTTGAAAAATAATTTTTATTGTTCAAATCTCCTCTTGTTATTGTGGCCAGGAAGGCCAGGATATGGTGTTAGAACCCCTGATACTGGAGTTATAGATAGTAGTGAGCTTCTATATGTACTGGAAATAGAAGCTGGATAATTTGAAAGAATTTTCAGTGCTCTTAACTGCTAAGGTATTTTCCACCCTAAGTTTTCTATTATTGATTATGTTCCTGTCCATGGCAGCCTAGTCAGGGTCAGACAGCTGATGCTCATTAAAAAGTGGAATTTGCCTCCATTTGAGAGAGTTAGCCTCAAGCAGGGAGGAGCTCCCTAGTTGTTTATCCAATACAATGTGGTCAGCCCATTATCCATATATATACAACCAACCAAAATGGGTGCAGAAGGTTGTATTCATTATTTCAGTGTTCTTATTCACCCATATTTAATAAGGAAGAGGTTGGAAGGGATTTGGGAAGGGATGGAATGAAGAGATAAAAGTGGAAAGTGATGTAATGTCTTTTAATTAACAATTTATGGAAATAAATTTTAAATAAAAAAGGACTAGCAATTAAATTAAATAAAAAATTGACTTAGCAATTAAGAGCACTGGGTGATTTTACAGAAGACCCAGGTTCCATTCCCAGAACCTGCATGGTAGCTAACCATTTGATATAACTCCAGTCTCAGGCATCTCTCATCTTCTGGCCTCTGTAGGTACTGTGCAGAGACACATACAAGCAAAACATCATATAACTAAAATTATTTTTTAAAAGTTAGAAAAATGAAAGAATGAAATTCTCTACAAATGATGTCATAGCCCTGAGACAGACAGCAAGTCAGGGCTAGTTAAAATGAGTTTCTCTGGTCTTGCATTAAAGCAGCTGTGGCCTTCTGCTGAACCAGTCTGCTCAGAGGCAAAAGCACCTTTGTTCTGAGATTAATAGAGATTATTATAACCATTAATCTAGGAGCAGAGTATACAGTGCTTTAGGTGACTTTTCCTTGAAGTTTTCTGTATTTGTGTTCTCTATATTTTATATCTATGAGAATTGTGGCTTTGGTACAGTTATCTTTTAGATTAAACATCACAATTGACAGGTCACATAGGCTCCAAAGCAATTTACTTTTACTGTGTCATTTACTTGGTTTTCAGCTAAGACCTTGTGGTGCAAGATAAATACACCAGAGGCATTTTTTCCATCATTTTTATAATTTATATATGTTCTTGCATGACTTTGAGGTAAGTAAGTCCCTAAATGTCTCTACTTTTACATTGTAATCCTGTTCAGAAGTGTATTTGTTAACTGAGCATGCTTGGGAATAGGCAGAACTCTATGTAAACGTGTCTAAATTCCCTAAGTAAAATCCATATGCTTCCTTTGTTTAGGAAAAGCATTGTTTTGGAAATAATTCTCATGCTCTCCTTGCCTCTTGCAGGTAAGAAATCTTTTTCATTTCTTCCATCTTGGCTGTTGTGATGGCTATTCTTGGTAATCAAACTGACTACATCTGGACTTAATTAAAACCCAAAGAGTTAGATACACCTGTGAATGATCTTTCTTAAAGGTTTTGAAGTTAAAGACCCATCTTTAATCTGGATCATTTTAGATGATATGATCCAACTTTAGCTGCTTGGTGGCAGTGCACACCATTATCCCAGTTTTTAGGAAGCAGAGGCAGTCATAATTTCTGAGTTTGAGGCCAATCTGGTCTGCAAAATGAGTTCCAGGGCTACACAGATAAACCCTGTCTCCAAAACACCAAAATAAACAAACAAACAATCAAACAAAGAATAAGATCCACCTTTAATCTGGATTGTACCTTCTGGTAGCAGCTGACATATATAAAGGATATTGAAGAAGAAAGTTCTCTCTTTTTGCCTGCTTGTCCTAACTCTGACTATCAAGTTCATTCCTTTGCTAGCATTAGAACCCACTTCTTTGGAATTCTGGTGTATCCTGAAGACCAGCTGAGACATCCAGTCTCATGGAATGAACAACTATTGGATTCTTCACATTCCATTGGTAGGCAGCCATTGTTGGATTACCTGTACCACAGTTTGTGAGACATTCTAATAAATCCACTTTCTACATACATGGAGAGATTTATTCTACCAGTCCTATTCATGTAGAGAACCTTAAATAATGCAGCTATTTTATTTTTTATTTATTTATTTTTCTCCACCTGCCCACTGAGGAAGATGTGCTGGCTAACAGTAGTGCTTATAAAGACATTTTCCTAGCTCCATTATTCTCTAAGTATTCAACATTCTGTGAAGCCTACTCTTTTTGTTATTATTCATTTGCCAAGAATTTGCTCTGAATTTCAGGAATAAAACTCCTAAAGCAATGGAGCCATCATCTAGCCTTCTGATTGGAGAAAGACCTATTATCTTGTTTGAGATCTGGTTCCTGCTTTTCTTTCCTGGTTGTCTGAAGTCCCTCCAGTTCATCTGATCTCAGTATGAAACCACAGAACAAAGATCTCCTTTTGTGTCCTTAAATCTCCTTTTAATTGTTAGTATTCTGTGTACCCTTCCACCTATGCGACAGGGTATTATAGTACAGTATAGTGGGCTGTGCAAGCTAACTAGCCACATTGTATCCTGGAGGAAAAAGGGGAAGTGTCTATGGAGTGCAGGAAGATAGCAGGGTCTGCTGTTGGAGGCAGGGACAAGTGCTATTGAAATGCATATCTCTGCTGATATAGAAAATGTCTCTGTGGTGGAAGGCAGGGTCAAGAACCATTGTGCTGTGTCTTTAAGCACACTGTAACCCTATGGGAGGTGCTCTTGTCACTCATGCCTCACTAGCCAATCAGGCCCTCTAGGCGACCTGCCAGTCAGAAGTGGTGCAGGGCTCTTCCGGGAGCCTGAATTCAGGCTTGGCTTTGAAGAGGAGCTGGCACCAGTGGTTTTGTGTGCCATTCTGCCATTGCTGCTGCAAGGAGCTTGGATGAGCTGGGAAACCACAACATGGTAAGTGAGGGACTGCTGTCCCCAGATGGGTAGGAGTAGATGGTGAGGTGCAGCAGCTAGTGTGGTGGGTCCTCCCCAGATCTAAGTTGGAACTTGCAGCCAGATTCCCTGTCCTGTGAGGTCCCATGTGGTCTTTGCAACTCCCTGGACCCAGGGGCAGGCCTCTGAGTAATTTTCCTGTGTGGGCTGAATCTGCTCAGAGCATTGGGAGCAGGGAGCTCTGTGTAGAAACGTTTTTGTAGTCAACTTAAACATGCTTTTGGTGTATCCATGGAAAGCAGGTTGTGAAACTTGGAGAGGCCTAGTTTCTCCAGTATCTTCTAGATGTTCAGCACTTTGCATTTAATCTTTATGTGTAAGATCCATTTATAGTTAATTTTGTGGAGGTTGTAAAGGGCATCTCAAGTGTTGTGTAGCATTCCACTAATATGCCACCATGTAGAAGAGTAGAATTGGTGATTTAAAAAATTTACCAATGCTTAGGAGATTGTAAGTCTCATAAAGTAGAATTCAGCTGAGGGAAGACTACATCTAAAACACCCAAAAGATAAGTATATGCTAACCAGCCCTGTTAGAGATTAGAATGCTAGGATACACATTTGTTCACCAGGATTGTCCAAACATTTGGCTCCAAACCATTACAAAGAAGCCGCCCCTGATTTACAACTAGCCACTAGACCCATCCTCATATCAAAAAGCAGGCTGCTAAAGGCGGCTTTCAGAGTCACAACCAACCTTAAGGCCTGCTGTGCCATAAAGTTCCAGTTTTCTTGAGAAAAGCATAGTTCTGTCAGATGGGCAATATGAAACCAGGTGACAACTATTTGATAAGTAAAAGACTGTTGTGTTAAGTGTGGGCCCTGGTCCCCACTGTGAGTGGCTGCCGCCTTGCTTGCCGACCTTGACCAGATGTCCTCCCTATTCAGATTCCCTGCCGGTTCCCTTCTCACCTAACTGATCAATCTGCGGTTCTTTGTTCCTGTATCCTGCATTTGGTGTAAACAGCTTAGATGCAAAAATGTAGCGAACTTCTGCCCTCCGGGGATCCGCCATTGTGCTGTAAGCCTGTATTTAAGGTTTCCTCCCTCTTTCAATAAAAGGCATTCAGCTGGCATTCGGCATTCAGCTGTGGCGAATGACTCGCTGTCTCTTGTCCCTTATTTTTTAATCGACAGCCCCTCGTTCTGACATGGTGAATGTGTATCAGTAATGCAGGTGTTGCCATTACAAATGGAGGTCCCTACCGAGATTCTACCAAGACATTACCGAGATCCAAGAAAGAAGGAACGAGCTGACAGACACTCTTAGAAGGCTGGCCAGCATTTTGAAGAAAAAAGAAAAGGTGAGAGTGAATTGTGATGGGTGCAAATAGGGCACCACCGTGGTTAAGAAAGGGCAAGACAGCTAAGGATTTTAAATAAAAAAGGAAATCTTCCCAAAAGAGAAGAGGGAAGGAAAGGAAATTTCCTGTTAGAAAAGGGAGAAAAAATTTTTAATCAAGAAAAAAGGATTTTCCCAGTAAAAAGGGGAAAAATTTTGAAACTAGGCCTAAAGATTGGGGCCCTGTAGAGAAAGGATGAACAAAAGAGAGAAGCCTCTTCCCAGTGGTAATGGAGGAAGAAAAGACTTTTTCCAATTGTAGAATTTTCAGGATAGCTGAAACTCTGAGCTCTTTCTGCAGTGCAGCATCTGAATTACAAAGAATCGGCAGGTAGGCCTCATTGCTGCTGGCTGAACAGCAAGAGAGCCCAGAGGTTAGAAGTTTTGCTGTCTGTTTGCTTATTTTGGTTCAAATGTTTTTTATTTTTCCCTCGGAGTGGGAATAATTCAATATTTAGTTTAGCATCCCTTCATGGGAAATGTTTTTCTGTTTTTCCCTCATGGTGGGAATAACTCATTAGGTAGTCCCTTCATGGGAGTAGGAAGTTTAAACGTGAGTTTGTGTGTGCGCGCACGTGGGGTGCGTGGGGCGCGTGCCCAGCGGCGGCAGCAGCGGACAAAGGCATGCATGAGATAGCCCGGAGTGGGGGCAGACAGGTACGAGCCAGTGGGAGGCGGAGCTGCGATGGGGCGGGCATCAGCACTAGAGCCTGAGCACTGGGCGGAGCCAAAGGTAAGCCACAGCCTCAGCTCGCTCCAAGTGAACAGAGGCCCTATCGCGAAAAGTTTAAACAGGAATGCGTGTGTGTGTGTGTGTGTGTGTGTGTGTGTGTGTGTGTGTGTGTGGCGCATGTCCAGCATGGCTGTGGTCAAAGAGATAGCCTGGAGCAGCGGGTGGGCATGTACGCACAGGCAGGAGGTGGAGCTGCAAGGCCAACGGAAAGGACCAAGGGAGCTGAGTCCGGGAGAGGGACTAACCCTAAAAGTTTAAACGGGCCCAACTTCTGGTGAAAAATGGTTTCGGTCAGGACATAGAATGCTAAGTCAATGCTGTGTGAATAAAGGATGTTCTGTTCTTTTGATTGTCTTAATAAATGTTTGGATGAATGTTTCTCATGGTAGATAAACTAAAAGGAACAAGATTCATAATTTTGAACTATATATTAGGTGTGGTCTTGTCTGTTGATCATTACTGAAAATTTGGCGCTGCAATTTAAGTTGCTTTCTAGAAATTCTTGGTTTAATTCTATAGAAATGTAACACCTGAAATGGATTGGGTTGTTAGCTTATTAAATAATGTTGCTGAGATAAACCCATAAATAATAATCTCTTACTGATAAAGAGGTTACAAAATTATTTTTCCAGTAAATAAAATACAGGTTAATTGTTTGGTCCACATTGTTAATAATTGGCTATTTGCATTAATGTGTCACTTGAAATTTATAAAAAAAGGATCCTCTTTTTAAGATTTTATAAAAATACTCCAGAGTATTACCTAAAGTTACCTCTTCAAATCCTATAGAGATTGTATTTAATACTTTTATAATTGGCATATGTAAAAAGGACCATGGAAACAGAAGCTGGTGATAGAATTGCTCAATTATTATTGCTTTCATATTTTAAATGTAAAATGGCACCTATATGTAGAACTAGAGGCTTTAAAAGTACAGGAAAAAAAGGTGTTTTGACAAACAGTTATCAATAATAAGCAGCCTAAATTAAAAACAAAATTATATGGGATTGAGATTGGAAGATTATTAGATTCTGGTGTTGGATATATCTATAATTTCACAAGAATCCTGAGATCCCAATTGGCCCCTTAAAATTTCCACCTCTAACCTACAAGGTATTGGCACAGCTCAGATGCCATTACAGAGCAGGCTACTTTTAAATTGGAAGGATGAGGAAGGTCATGCAGGAACTTTTCAACCCTTTGTGCTACCTGACATTCCAGTGAACTTGTGGGGACGGGATGTGTTAGATGGTATGGGAGCTGTGCTTACTACACAGCCTGTACATCAGATGCTGAAAAGTCAGGGCTACTGCTTGGGCAGAGGCTTAGGGAAAATGTTGCAAGGAGACCCACTCCCTGTGGCAGACAAAAACTGTCACTAGAGGTCCTGGGTATACTAGAGGATTAGGGTCTTTTCCATAGGGGTCACTACACAGCAGCCTTTGATTATACAACCAATAAAAATCACTTGGAAAAGTGATGACCCTGTATGGGTGGAGCAGTGGCCCCTTACTAAAGAAAAATTAGAGGCTGCGAACACATTAGTTAAGGAACAGTTAGATGCTGGACATATCATTCCTTCTACTTCACCTTGGAACTCACCTATATTTGTTATTAAAAAAAAGTCAGGAAAATGGAGGCTATTACAGGATCTTAGAGCTGTAAATAAAACCATGCTTCTCATGGGAGCAACACAACCTGGCTTGCCTGCCCCTGTGGCAATTCCTAAGCATTGGCATTTAATTGTGGTTGACTTGAGGGATTGTTTCTTCACTATTCCTTTGCATTCTGAGGACAGTCCTCGCTTTGCTTTTAGTGTTCCTTCAGAAAATCTTAGAGAACCTTATCAAAGATATCAGTGGGTGGTATTGCCTCAAGGAATGGCCAATAGCCCTACTATATGTCAAATTTATGTGTCTTTGGCCTTAGCTCCAGTTCAAAAAGCTTTTCCAAACTCTTTACTATGTTTATAATGTTTATATAATTCACTACATGGATGATATGTTATTGGCTGCTAAAGATAAAATACTTGTTTTTGATGTCTTTTCTAAATTACAAGAGGTTCTTAGCCTGGCTAATTTACAAATATCCCCAGAAAAGGTACAGGTATCTTTTCGCTATCATTATTTGGGTCATGAATTGTTACGCACGGGCATACGTCCACAAAAGATTACTCTGCGTATGGATCAGCTACTCACACTTAATGATTTCCAAACCTTTCTGGGGGATATTCAGTGGCTTTGGTCCACTTTAAAAATTCCAACAGGTCAGCTTCGCCCTTTGTATGATGTCTTAAAGGGCAACCCTCACCCTTTATCTCCCCATAAATTAACAGCTGAAGGACGTATAGCCCTACAACGAATGCAAGAGGCCCTGGAACAGGCTCACATGCAGTATATAGATCTTTCTTCTCCCTTATTGTATTTGATATTTTGTTTTACTCATTCACCTACTGGAGTGTTTTGGCAAATAGGTCCTATTCTATGGGTACATTCCCCAGCTTCTCCAGCAAAAACCATTACTCCTTATCCACAGGCTGTTGCTCAGATTATATTTAAGGGAATCAAGATCAGTGTTCAAACTTTTGGTAAGGAGCCAGATATTGTGGTGACCCCATACACCCAGTCTCAAATAGAATGGTTGCAAGCTAATAATAATGATTGGACCATATTGACATGCTCCATGCAGGGTCGGTTTGATACTCACTACTCCTCTAATGATGTGTGTCAATTTTTTAAATTGCATCCTGTTATATTTCCCAAGATAGTACATATGACTCCTATTCCTCAGGCCCGTGTAGTATTTACTTCACGTGGTTTTGCTATGGTGGTTTCTGGTAACATAGTAAAGAGAATGAAAGTCCACGGCACTTCTGCCCAAATGGCAGAGGTACAGGCGCTGTTGCTTGCTTTACAGATGTTTTCTGATGAGAATGTAAATATTTATACTGATAGTCAATATGTGGCACATGCCATTATGCCTTTGGAGACAACAGCCTACATACCATCCATTTCTCCCATTCATGAATATTTATTGCAAGTGCAAGGACTTATACAGTCCCGCTCACATAACCTTTATGTGGGCCATATTAGAGCTCACACTCAATTGCCTGGACCTCTAAGTGAAGGTAATCAGAGGGCTGATGCCATTACTCGTATGGCTGTCACATTAGTCTGTTCTGCCTTTGATAAGGCTACTCAGTTGCATCAACGTTATCATCTTAATGCTGGATCTCTTTGTCATCATACAGGCATAACCCAGGAACAAGCCATCCAGATAGTTAAGTCATGTCCTATTTGTGTTGAATTTTTACCTGTTCCTCATTTGGGAGTTAATCCCCAAGCACTTTTACCTAATCATGTGTGGCAGATGGACGTCACACACGTGCCTTCCTTTGGAAAATTACAATATGTCCATGTGTCTATTGATACATATTCTTCTCTAATTTTTGCTTCTGCCCATTCAGGGGAAAAGGTTAAGGATGTAAAGAATCATTGTCTTCATGCTTTTGCTTACATGGGAGTGCCAAAATGCATAAAAACTGATAAGGTCCTGCCTACAGCAGTACAGGATTTTCAAAATTCTGCCAAGACTTTTCTATTGTTAATAAGACTGATATTCCTTATAATCCTCAAGGACAGGCTATAGTAGAACACTGCCATCATACCTTAAAAACATATTTCTAAAGTAAAAAGGGAGGAGCTAGGGGCTCATCTCTCCTCTCCATATTCTATTCTTTCCCTTGTTTTATATATTTAAAATTTTTTTATCGGTGGATTCTGCTGAAGTATCCACTGCAGATAAGCACTGGAGGGCTCCTGTTGCAAATCATCCTCTAGTGCAATGGAAGGATCTTTCTACTGGCACTTGGAGGGGACCCGATCCGGTGTTGGTGTGGTCCTGGAGATCTGTTTGTGTCTTTCCGCAGGACAATGAAGTTCCTCTTTGGATTCCTGAACGCTGTGTGTGCCCTGTGGCTGCTGCTGAATCCCAACATGGCAGAGACCTATTGGGCCTTCATAAAAAACTCTCCCCTTGTGATGCCAATGGGGATTGAGAGCCCAATACGGCCAGCCTTGGCAAACATTATTGTAAGCCTAGGAACTGTAGCCATGTGGTTGGATTCTTCAGAAGGTAATGTATGGTAATCTTTTTTCAAAAATGTTGAGAATGTGTCACACCTTGGAGATTAAGGATAACTCTGAAGGTCAATGACCTTCATTTGTTAACAGTAACATGCCAGCTAAGCCTTTTCACATTTTGCAACCCTCTTCAAGTTGGTGTAGTACCTACTTTTCAGGAATGGCTCTGTGCAACATTTATTGGCTTCCTGAAATTCATCTAGCCTTCTTGAAGATACCTTAAAATTTGTGAGCCTGAATGTAACCATTAATGAGACCATTAGTTCTGCTCCTTGTTTGCTGTTTTTGTTTTCTTTATGGTTCTTAGTTGTTCTCTTGCAGACCTGCCAGCCTAAGTAGTGCTGGGATCAAGAATAATGGGCCTTGGTGGTTCGTGTTCCTGGAGCTGCGTCCATGCCAGTGGACCGTGACAGTTAGACACAGATGATGCTCACATGCTCCAGAAGAGACTGACATCGCTGTTATCATTGTTGCTGTTATAGCTGTGGTGGCCACTGCTGCTACTATTTCTGGGATGGCTATTTCATAATTGGGTTCTACAGCTAGCACAATGGAGACCCTGGCAGCAAAAGTAGCTACCACAGTTATTTAATCTTTTATTTTATTGGGCATGATAAATTTAATTCTACATTTATACATTTAAATTGGCTTTGAAAGTTGTAAAAATTATTTAAACTCAAGTTCCACTTGCTTATGGAATACCACCTTACAAGGACTCCAATTTGCAGTAAAGCTCATTTAAGAAGGGAATGGCTCAATTGCCTTTAGCCTCCTGGCTATGGGTGGGTTAGGACTTCTGTTTGTCTTTTCTTTTTTTTTTTTCTTTTTCTTTTTTTGGCTTTTCGAGACAGGGTTTCTCTGTGTAGCTTTGCGCCTTTCCTGGAACTCACTTTGTAGCCCAGGCTGGCCTTGAACTCACAGAAATCCGCCTGGCTCTGCCTCCCGAGTGCTGGGATTAAAGGCGTGCACCACCACCGCCCGGCCCCTGTTTGTCTTTTCTGTGTCGCACAGATTGCAAGCCCAGCACCACTTTGAGATCTTTGGCAGCAGTTACTCTACAGCTCACGTGATTGAGTCTGTATGATAATGAGTATTCAGAGTCTGGTAATGCTTGGGGGGCGGTCATCAACCTAAGACAGAGCACGTGTGTGGCCTGGGCAGGTGTCTCTATGACAGTTAAGGTGACCTGCTGACGTCCCACTCAACCTAAGTCAGAAGCTCATTTTTTAGTAAAAAGGGGGGACCTGTGGGCCCTGGTCCCCCACTGTGAGTGGCTGCTGCCTTGCTTGCCGACCTTGACCAGATGTCCTCCCTATTCAGATTCCCTGCTGGTTTCCTTCTCACCTAACTGATCAATCTGAGGTTATCCTGCATTTGTTGTAAACAGCTTAGATGCAAAAATGTAGCGAACTTCTGCCCTCCGGGTATCCGCCATTGTGCTGTAAGCCTGTATTTAAGGTTTCCTCCCTCTTTCAATAAACGGCATTCACCTGTCTCTTGTCCCTCAGCCCCTTGCTCGGACATGGTGAACGTGTATCAGTAATGCGGGCATTGCCCTTACAGTTAAGGACTTGCCTGATCAAGCAAAGCTTTCAGTGTGTTTGTCTGCAGGATTTCCCAGCTATGAGGCAATGGGTTGGTTGTACTGGACATTGAGTGTGTAATGAAATGTGCATACAAAGGAAACTGTGCTTTGAATGAGGAACAGGATGTGCTCTAATAAGAGAGTGGAAGAATGCCTACTAAAATACAAATAAATGTTCCAGACTAGGGCCCTTTCTGCTGGGTTGGAAGAGCAGAGCTTGAAGGACTGTGCTGTCTAAGTCATTTGATCTCTGGTCACCCAGTAGGGGAGCTGCTAATATTCTGAGGTCCAGCTGGATGGCCCTAGCCAATGAGGAATTCTGGGGAGGCTTAGCAATCAGGAGAAATAGTGGCAGGTAGCTTGTGGGTTCTTTCCAGGATTCTGCTCTGCTTCTGCTGTAGGGAGTTGTAAAAAAGACCACAAGCCATACCATGGTGTGTGTAGGGTGTTCAGAGCAGGTCTGCTGAGATGTTGAGATTTGGATGGACCATGAGGCAGACTGTGGTTCTGTTGGTCCATGTGTTGACCTGGACAGTGGCCCTTGTCCTCTGAGCCTCCCTGTGTATGGATTTCCTGGGGAAGGGGAGACTCTGCAGCCCTGACATGAGAGGATATGATGATTGTAGTGTCACTGTCCAGTGTGCACACACAGGCACTGCTTTTGGTGTGCAGTGGGAAGACAGATTGAAAAACTGAAGGTCTGGTTTCTAGAAGTTCTGAATATTGCATTCCAATTTCAGGTTTATTTTATAAATGTTACAAATAGTTTAGAAACTGGTAGAAAGATGGTGATGTGGATCACCTGTCAGCAATACATGATTAGAATGCTTTTAAATTTCTGCTGCTACCAGCCACAGTGGTGTGATTCGGTGAAGTTTAGTTCCAGGGGACAAAAGGAGTGATCTGCAAAGATTTCTCAGGTGTGCATGGTGTTGGGCAGGTAGCTTGTGCCATAATCCATGTGGCAGAAAGCAGATTTTAAATTATTCTTCTCTGTTGTTTTGGGATTGGGCATCAGTGGGGCTGGGTTTACCTGAAACCACAAAGAGGCACAAGGGGCTGCAGAGCCATAGTAAGAGATTGCTTCCATTTGCAAAGAGAGCTCTAGATCATGGGGCTTCTGTCTTTGAAAGAAATATCAGTAGCTGGAGGGTCAGAAACAACAGTTTAAGGGTCACTTAAAGTTAATTTTGTGAAAGTTGTGAAGTCTGTGTTTAATTTCTATTCACATAGAATCATAGGTAGCTGGGTGACATTGGTCAAGATCACACTTTTCCTGGTGAAGTTTCCTTTGGTCTTTTGATTAAAAGTTGACTATAGGCCGGGCGGTGATGGTGCACGCCTTTAATCCCAGCACTCAGGAGGCAGAGCCAGGTGGATCTCTGTGAGTTCGAGGCCAGCCTGGGCTACCAAGTGAGTTCCAGGAGAGGTGCAAAGCTACACAGAGAAACCCTGTCTCGAAAAACCAAAAAAAAAAAAAAAAAAAAAAGAAAAAAAAAAGTTGACTATATTTTCCTGCCATCATTTCTGGCTTTTTCTCTCTTTCCCCTTTATTATTTCACAGGTATTTTACACATTCTTGATTGTTGTATCTTTATGATAAGTATAGAAGTCATGTCCATCTGTGTACCATTTGTTTTTATAATCCCATTGAGAATTCTGAATGTTTCTACTGTGAATGTACCTTTGTAATCAGCTTTCCTGTTATAAATTGTTGAGCACTGTTATTGGATGGTATTCATTTTATGGTTTATCATACAGAACGTCTTAATTTTGATGCTTCATGTTCCCAAGGATCATTTCTTTACTTTATTTATATTTTGTTGTTATTGTTTCTGTTAATCTGTGAAAGACTTTTGTTTTATTAGATAAAAGGTATTATGGGTCTTGGCATGTGGTTTAGCACATATTCTTTTTGGTGATGACCTGAGTTAAGATACCTACAGTTGGGAGGCTCATAACTCTCTGCTATTCCAGATCCAGGGGCTCTGACACCCTCTTTTGTATGTCACCTGTACACATGTGGAAGACATTCTCTTGCACAAACTTATTCAAAAAAGTAGCAGCAAACTTGTTTTCAAAAGTGCTTTTGATTTATAAAACAATTAGAGTAAAACAAGTTGCTTTAGGTGTTCCTTAAAAATCTGTCTTCTTGAATTTTGTTTTAAAAAGTTTTTATTTCCTCACTCTGATGCAGACTTACAGGAAATTATCAAACATAGGAAACAAAGTGGTGTCTAAGTGATCCTAACAGACATCTTTTTCTTTATCATAAGAGAATGAGATCCTTTTAGTAGTCAAAACTATTTTCTACAAAGTTAAAACATCAGAAAGCTTCAGGTGAATCTCTTCAATTTTGGTGGAACAGTCCTCCTCTCCCAACCCATTTTCTGTTATTGGAAAAGGAGAGAACCGGAGTGTGCAGGATTTCTTGGTGTTTGATTTTGATTTGAATCTTGTCATTCTTGTTTAAGGGACCACAATATATATTTATAGGTCTGTCTTTGTGTCTTGTTTTGTTAGTGGTATCAACTATGTTGTTAATTTTATCAATTATCTAATTAGATTGCACATTTTCTGGAAAATGATGAACCTTCACCAATTTTGTATTCAGAAAATTCCTTGTTATGAGTTCCTTGTGTTTTTGTTGGTTTGGGAAGTTTCTGTGGAGAGACAATTTTAGTTTTCTCTTCTTGATGTTAGACGCTTGCCTCTTTCCATTTTCTGGCACATCTGTGTTTTCCAGTTGTTGCTATCTTCATGTTTGTGTTTTTGCTGCTTAAGTGATTGATAGGATTAATACATTGGCTTTGGATCTTTAAAACCTTCTTGTATATTATTGTTTGTTTTTCCTAATTAGCTTCAGCTGTCAACATGACATAGCCTATAGTCATCTGAGGGAACATCAATTGAGGGTATGCCTAGATCAAAATATCTGGTTACTGTGTCAAAGAGAGATTATGCTGATTTTGTTTGATGTGGGAAGGCTCTTCCACTGAGTTGGCAGTATCTCTGAGGAAGTGGGCCTGGGCTGGAGAAGAGAGCTGGCTGAGCATAAGGCAGTGATAAAGTAAGAGACAAAGCCAGGAAACAATGTTTCCACATGTTTTGCCTTCAGTTATTAGATTGAGTTTCTATCCTAAGCTCCCACAAGGAAGGACTGTGACCTAGGGGTATCAACCAAATGAATCTGTTTGTTGCCTGAGTTGCTTTTGGTTAGATAATTTAGTCACAGCAACAGAGAAGAAAGTTGTAACAAAAATGGTACCTCAAAAGTGATTTTGTTGCTGCAAAGGATCTGGAAATGTTGATTTTTGGAAAAAACATTGAAGATATCAGGTCTTAATGTGGTGGTGTTGTGTTCCCCAAAATATTGTGCACACTAATAAACTTATCTGGGGTCAGAGAAGAGAACAGCCACATTATTAAATGTAGAGGATAGGCTGTGGTAGCACACGCCTTTAATCCTAGCATTCCAGAGGCAGAAATCCCTTGGATCTCTGTGAGTTCAAGGCCACATTGGAAACAGCCAGGCATGGTGACTCATGCTTTTAATCCCAGAAAGTGAGCCTTTAATCCCAGGGAGTGATGGCAGAAAGCAGAAAGGTATATAAGGTGTGAGGACCAGAAACTAGAAGCATTTGGCTGGTTAAGCTTTTAGGCTTTTGAGCAGCAGTTCAGACAACATTGATTCTGGATAAGGACTCAGAGGCTTCCAGTCTGAGGAAACAGGATCAGCTGAGGAATTGGCAATGTGAGGTGGCTGTGGCTTGTTCTGCTTCTCTGATCTTCCAGTGTTCACCCCAATACCTAGCCTGAAGTTTGATTTTATTAATAAGAACGTTTAAGATTCATGCTACATCTTAAGATGTCAAAAGCCATAGACAGCTAGACACAGAGATAATTGGCTGTTCTTGTAGTTCCTGGAAGATGGGAATGCTGAAAGTAATGGCAGACAGTGGAGGTCAAGGTCATAAGATCTTATTGGGCAATAAGCTCTTCAGGAAACCGTGGAGTTAGCCTGGCCTACCTTCCTTGAGAGATGTGTCATATGTTTTTCAGGTTAAAGTCCATGGCTCCTGGGGCACAATGTGCCTTCCAGTTCTGACAGACTGATGCACTCCCTCAGGCAGTGAAGCATTCAAGCTGATTTTTGGCTTTCTGTATGATCTCTTAGTAGTCAAAAAGCATGGAAAATTAACAGGACAATTGGTCTTTGTGGTGATATATTGTGTACCCCAGTAAAACTTGCCTGAGGATCAGAGGACAGAGCCAGCCACTAGATTAGATATAGAGGTCAGGCAGCGGTGGCACACACTTTTAATCCTATCACTAGGAGGCAGAGATCCATCTAGATCTCTGTGAGTTCAAATCCACACTGGGCTACAGGAGATTGATCCAGTATAGGAGAGAAACAGAGCCAGGCAGTGGTGGCACATATCTTTAATTCCAGCACTTGAGATCTCATACCTTTGCTTGGGAAGCACACAGGCCATGAAGTAAAATGGCAGGGCAGAGAAAGTTATATCAGATGTGAAGAGATCAGAACTAAAAGCATTTCAGCTGAGACCCTTTTGGGTGAGGACTTAGAGGATTTCAGTCAGAGGATTCGTGGAATTGTTGAGGTGAGACATGGCAGTGCTCTGATCTTTCAGCTTTCATCCCAATATCTGCCTCAGAGTTTTTTATTATAAAAACATTTAACATTCGAACAACAGGTCTTAGACATTAATCTTGTGTACCCTGTATATAGCTTGACAATTAATTGTATCCTGGAAATTGCCATTGTGTTCTGTTTCTGATAAAGATATAAAAAGTTTGATTGCTTTCAATAAAACAGTCACAGCCTCCTCTTGCTGTGGCCCCTCCAGCCCAAGCCTGGCTTCATTCCTTGTGGCCATATCAGGTGAACTTGGCCTGGTAAGTATGGGCAGGTGCTTAGAAGACTTAATGAAAAAATTAGCTAGAGTTCATTTGTTTGATAGTTTGACCCAAATCTTTCTTATTCTCTCCAAGTCCAGAGAAAGTGGGCAGAATTAAAAAGTAATGGGCTAATTTCTTAGACAAAATATTGTTTTTGTTGGATGGTTATTACTGTTGACTCATTCAGGTCTACAGTGAAAAAGAAACACGTAGAAAGAAATGAAAAGCTCTATTTTGTTGAGAAAAACAGCACTAGGTAATCTCAGATGGCAGTCCAGTGGTGAAAAAGAAGTAAGGATTTTCAGAGATTTTAGTACCATTAAAGGTAAGACCCTTGCCTTTTTTAATTAAAAATGGATTTTCATACATGTTTTGATTATGATTTCCCCATCCCCAATTCCTCCGACATGCTCCCCTCACATCCAAATCTATACTCCTCTCTCTCATTAGAAAAGAAACAGGCATCTAAAAATTCTGTTTGCTTTCTTATACACTGCAGTACCACCTGCATAAGAATATTACAGCTCCATAGTGGGTTGGGCCCTCCCTCATAAATCATTAATCAAGAAAACACCCTATAATTGAAGGTCATCTTCCCCAATAGTTCTAGCTTATGTCTTCTTGAGGAAAAGCCAACCAGGACAAGGACCATGAGTTAAGTGCCAGCCTGAGCTATGTAGTGAAACCCTATCTGAAAATAAAATCAAATAAAGTAACAAGCTAACTAAATAAACCCTTACAATTCATTTATCTTTTATCATTACTCTTTTCAAATAATTTGGTCCTCATCCCAAGATGTTGGAATGTTTCGTTATGAAAGCTTCTATTATTTTTGTCTTTTCTTAAGTTTGGCTTTTAAACAAGTCTGATGATTTTGTTCAGAGGTATAAAGCAGAGAAGGATGCTTTGGATATGGGTAGGATCTGCTCCAGGTGTCATACACTTTGATCTTTGTTCCTAAATCAAATGTCAGGATAACACTGAGGAATGACACCCAAAGTTGTCCTCTTGCCCTCTCAGGAACATTGTACCCCATACACACATGTGCACCTTCATTTGAATACATATGCAAAATAAAAAGAAAAATTAAAGTTTAGGAATAATAAGTGAAAATGTCTAGGAGTTCATTAATATGACTGGTTTTTGTTTCTAGAGCACAAGTTGAATTTTGGAACTTAAGTGGGCTGATTGAAGTCTTAGGGAGGGAATAAGATTCAGAAGAGTCATTTAAGTCAAGAGGGTTAGTAGGAATGATTAAGTGTAAATTAGGAGATAGGAGTGATGTCAATAGGGTACCAGAAAGTGTTTTATCATTAGGGAAATGAAAGAAGAAAAGCACACTACTTGTCTTGTTTTTTTTTTTTTTTTTTTTTTTTTTTTTTGGTTTTTCGAGACAGGGTTTCTCTGTGTAGCTTTGCGCCTTTTCCTGGAACTCACTTGGTAGCCCAGGCTTGCCTCGAACTCACAGAGATCCGCCTGGCTCTGCCTCCCAAGTGCTGGGATTAAAGGCGTGCGCCACCAACTCCCGGCTACTTGTCTTGTTAATGAAAACACATGTGTTCAATATTCTACTGTTTGCACACACACAGATTCCACAGTGCTTTTGTGGAGGGCAGAGGACAACTATGGGGGTTTTGTTTCCTTCTAACATATGTGTCTTGTGGATCAAACTAGTCTTTAGCCTTTATTGCAATGTCCTTTATTGTCTGAGGCAACTCTCAGCTCTTGTATTTTATTACTTTTATTTGTTTGTCAGGGCTAATTTGCATGTGTGTCTAAGGATCTCACTCAGATGGTCCTGCTTGTCTATCTTTAAATATTAATCATACATAGGTTTGCCTGCCATCCTAGGACTTAATGCAGTCCAGCATAACTTTCATTCAGTTCTACAATATATAACCATGTAGATTGCATTTAGGTTTTATTATTTGTGTACTCATGTACAGGTGTCTTGGTGATCATGTGTACTTACAAATATCTTTAATGTTAGGAGAATCAAGATGTTTTGAAATTATTACTTATAATTTTGCTATTGTCCTGTTATCACATTGTTCTATAGGTCATTGTGTAGATACTTAAGCATTTTTCAAGAGAAAGAGTTCAATTTCTGTGTGTTAATTAAAAGCAGCAATGTTTGTTTCTGGTGTGCAGTAACAGTAATTGTACCACATTGGCGTCCTACTTCGTTCATAAAATCTAAGATCTCGTATTGGATAATGTGCATTTTAATGTACATTAATTAGAGTACAAGTACATATATATAAATAGCATTTTTTTTTATTTTTAACTTGTAAGGCTCTTGAGCTTTTTTCAGAGGTACATTCTGTTGCTACTCTGTATTTTATGATAAAATGTAACCAAAATATAAAAAGTAGTGATAATGCAATGATATTTATATCAAAGTATATACCTTTACACTTATTTACATATTTGTAGCAGAGTATATGCCTAGACCATCATTGTGGAAACACACTCCCAGAATGAAGAATATAATACAATTCAAGATTTTAGTCTGCCTTTGAGAGGATATAGAGGAATTGAAAGGGTGGCAGCATATTTTGATACTAAAATGAGTACACAAGCATGCTTCATAATTCCATTTGATTGAAATATATTTTTTCCTCCCCTTTCCAGGAGGTAATGTTTATTTTTGATATTGAGGTGTGTTTCTTGTATGTAGCAGAAGCATGGACCCTGTTTTCATATCCATTCTGTTAGTTTGTATTTTCTTATTGGATAATTGAGACCATTTATATTGAGAGATATCAATGACCAATGATTGTTGATTTGTTCTTATTGTTCCCCTCTCTCTCTCTCTCTCTCTCTCTCTCTCTCTCTCTCTCTCTCTCTCTCTCTCTGTGTGTGTGTTTGTGTGTGTGTGTGTGTGAGAGAGAGAGAGAGAGAGACAGACAGACAGACAGACAGACAGACAGACAGAGTATTGGTTTCCCAGTTTCCCTTCTTTTGGCTTTGCTGGTATGAGATTATTTCCTGTGTTTCCATGGTTGTAGTTACCCTCCATGGAATAGAGTTTTTCTTCTGTAGAGCTGGATTCGTAGATAGATATTGTTTAAATTTGATTTATTCTGGAATATCTTATTTTCTCCATCTTTGGTAATTGAAAGTTTTGCTGGGTATACTAGTCTGGGTTGGCATCTGTGGTCTCTTATAGTCTGCAGCACATGTGTCCAGGTCCTTGGCTTTTAGAACCTTCATTGAGAAATCAAGTGTAATTCTAATAGATTTATGTGTTACTTGGTATTTTTTTCTTCAGCTTTTTGTAGCATGAATATTAAAAAGTCCTATTAATTAAAAAAAAACCCCATAGACACATATAGGAGTGAAAGCTGAAAGATCAGAGAAACAGAACAAGCCAGCCATGTTTTTACCACTACAAAATCCTTAGCCTCAAGAGCATGAGTTCCTATTTCCTCATGCCTTATATACCTTTCTCTGCCCAGACATCACTTCCTGGGATTAAAGGCATGTGTGCTTCCCAGTACTGGGATTAAAGGTGTGTGCCATCACTACCAGGCTCTGTTTCCAGTGTGGCCTTGAACTCACAGAAATCCAGACAAATCTCTGCCTCCCAAGTTATAGGATTAAGGATGTGTGCCACCACTGTCTGGCCTCTATGTCTAATCTAGTCGCTGGCTCTGTTCTCAGATCCCCAAGCAAGTTTATTAGGGTACACAATATATCACCATAGCTTTTAATATTCTTTCTTCAATATGTTTAATGTTTAGATTATTATGTGGTGAGGGGACATTTTTGGTTCAATCTCTTTGGTGTTCTGTATGCTTCTTTTACTTTGATAGGCCTTTCCTCCTTAGGTTAGAGACATTTTCTTCTATTATTTGGTGAACATATTCTCTGTGCCTTTGACCTGAGTTTCTTCTTTTTCCTGTATTCTTTATTATTCTTGTAGATTTCCTGTATTTTTTTAGGAATTTTTAAAAAAATTTTCTTTGACCAATTTATCCATTTCTTCTATCTTAACTTTAATGCTTGAGATTCTTCCATCTCTTCTATTCTGTTGGTGAAATTGCCTCTATAGTTCCTGTTTGTATTCCTAAACTTTTCCTTTCCAAAATTCCCTTAGTTTGTATTTTCTTTATTGCTTCCATTTCCATTTTCAGGTTTTGGACAGGTTTTATTCATTTCCTTCAACCTTTTTTTCCCCCCCTTTTCTTGGTTTATTTAAAGGATTTATTCATTTCCTCCAATTCTTGTGTTTTCTTCACTTTCTTTAAGAGATTTATTTATTTCATCTTTAAGGATCTCTATCATCTTCATATAGTTGGGGTTAAGGTCTTTTTCTTGTGCTTCAGCCTATGTTGGAATATTCAGGGCCTGCTGTGCTAGGATAGCTGGGTTCTGGTGGAAACATATTGCCCTGGCTGTTGTTGACTATGTTCTTATGCTATCATCTAGGCATCTGGGTTTGGGATGATTATAGGTCTAGGTCTTGATTTTCTGCATTTTGCTAAGTTGTGTGGGTGTTATGTTCTTTGGTTTTTATTTCCTTTTTGTATTTTTCTGTCTCTTTTTCTCTCCTCTTCTTTGGTAACAAGATCATAGGTCAGTTCCTGAGGAGGCTTGGGTGGGATTCTGATTTAATAAGATAAAAGCATGGGTCATAAGAGGTCTACACTGTATCTTACTCTACATGAGGTTCATAATTCTACCCTGGCAATCTTCAGAAGAGTACTTCTTACATCTGGGAAAGGAGTAAGTCCACACTCAAGAGGTTTTATATACTTTGGCCTCAAACATAGCTCATTGGTGTTTGAGATATCACAAAAAAAAAGAAAGATTTTCTCTGTCTATAACATTTTGTTATTTTGTGTTATGGTTAATATTCATTTTGACTTTGTAAGATCTGGAATCAGTCAAAAGACACTTCTCCAGGCACACCTGTGAGGGCTTATCTAGATCATGTTATTCTCTGGGGTGTGCTTAGATATGTTAGCTTATATATTAAGTTCATTGAGATGAGAAGACTTGTCTCCCTTCCAGAAGTGATATCACCATTCCATTCCATGGTCTTGGTACTGAATTATGCAATAAGGACCAACATTTATCACACTCTGCCTCCTGATTGTGGATACAGTGTGATCAGATTAATAGTAAATCAATATAGAGTAGGTTGAAGGAATAGAAACTACCCTTGCTTGCTATCTGGCTAGAGTCTAGACTGTTTGAGAGTTTACTGAGATTCTTCTGTCTGTGTCTTGACTGTCAATCCAAGATTGAAGGTCTCATGGAGAGCTGATGATCCTGTTACAGATTTGAAACACCTGCAGAAAGGACTTGAAAGGACACTGCTTACAGTGGGCACCTGAAGGTGTGGTAGAGTCTAGAACCATAGGCTAACCAAAGACAGCTTCAGGCATGGAATAGAAATGACATGATAGGAAAGCTGTGTGTGCTAGGGTTGGCAAAGCCTGAAACATGGAACTTCCCCAGTCCATGAGAGCCCAAATCAGAATATCATTAAGAGTCTCAGAATTTGCAAAATGTGATACAGGAAGCTCCTCAAAAAGGGAAGAACAGGAGCATAGCTTTCTGTTTTGGTTTCCTTAAATGTGATCATTTGCTGTGCTCCTGTTCTTCCAGTTTTGAAAACAGTGGGCTGTTATTATTTTTTTTCAGAGTATACATTTAGGAGACTGTAGACTTTTTAAATGTTGGAATTTTTAAAGACTATGGGATTTAAGAAGTTAATTTTGTAGCTAGAGTTTTCTCCAGTCCTGCCTGGCCCATGGCCTGGACAAATCTCTCTCACGCACCAGTCCCACAGCCACTTAGACCCAAGCAAGTGAACACACAGAGACATATTGCTTACAAACTGTATGGCCACAGTAGGCTTCTTGTTATCTAGTTCTTATATCTTAAATTAACCCATTTCTATTAGTCTATAAGTTGCCACGTGGCTCATGGCTTACCAGTACTTTACATCTCACTTTTCATGGTGGTGGCTGGGTGGCTGGCATCTCTCTGTCTCGGCCTTCCACTTCCCAGAATTCTCTTCTCTGCTTGTCCTGCCTATACTTCCTGCCTGGCTACTGGCCAATCAGCATTTTATTTATACAGAATGATGTCCACAGCACTTATGTTATGATTAACATGAGACTTTGGGGACCATGGATGAAAACATCTGTTTTGATAGGGATGTACCATAAAATTATGAGTCAAATGAATATTTTATCCCCAAAGTTACTTTGACTCAGATTATTTTATCTATTTAATAGAAATGAAACTACTTCACTACCCTTTTTTCTGCTCAAAATAAAAAGAACCCAGATATTAATTCATTGACATCTATAAGACTTTCTACTGAAACACACTTTTAATAGTGATCTTCAACATACAAGTTTGAGTCCTTTTCTGTGTCACTAATGTATAATTCTTTATTTCTCTCTATTACATCATCAGCCCTGCAATCATATACATAAAACCAAGAAAAACAGACTCAGCAGGTTGTCTTCATATATTTTAGCATACTTATTCATTCATACTTTACAAGGAAGAAGTTGGAAGCAAACTATTTGAGAAGGGATGGAGTGAATAGAAAAAATTCGGAAAGTGGTGTTATATTTTTTAAATAAACTGTATAGAAATAAATTTTAAATAGAAAGAGGGGCTAGAGAGATGGCTCAGCAATCAATAACTCTGAGTGTTTTTACAGAGGACCCAGGTTCCATTCCCAGAACCTACATGGTAGCTAACCATTTGCTGTAACTCCAGTCCCAGGCATCTCCTACTTTCTTCTGGACTCTGTAGGTCCTGTGAACATACACATTCAGGCAAAATACCCACATAACTAAAATTTAAAACCAATTTAAAAAAGAAAAGAAAAAAGGAAAGAATGGAATTTTCTTCATTGATGTCACAGGCCTGAGACAGACAGCATCCAGGGGTAATTAAAATGAACTCCTTGTCCTGCATAGAAGAAACTGTGATCTTTTTCTGAGCCATCTGCACATTGGTAAAAGCAACCTTGTTCTGAGCTGAAAATAGCTCAGCAGAGCTATCAAACTAAGAGCAGTAACCATAGTGCTGATAGGTAACTTTTCCTTGATGTTTTCTGTGTTTGCATTCTCTGTCCTTTGTTTTGTGAGAATTGATACATGTATCTATTAGATGAAACATCACGATTGACAGGCGGCATAGGCTCCAAAGCAATCTAATTTCATAGTGCCATTTCCTTGATTTTCAGCTTAGACCTTGTGGTACAAGATGAACATGCCAGAGAGATTTCTTTCCATCATTTGTATAACTTATATATGTTCCTGCATGACTTTGAGGCGAGAATGTCCCTAAATGTCACTCCTTTTAGATTGTGATCATGTTCAGAAGTGGATTTGTTATGCTACATGAACATGTCCAGACTCCCTAAGTAAAATCCCCATGCTTCCTCTGTTTTGGAAAAATATTGGTTTGGAAATAACTCCTATGCTGTCCTTGCCTCCTGCAGGCAGGAAATTTTTCTCATTTCTTCCATCTTGACTATTGTGATGGCTATTCTTGGTAGTCAAACTAACTACCTCTGAAATTAACCAATATACAAAGAAATGGGTATACCTGGGAAGCATTTTACTTAATTAAACGTTTTGAAATGTGAAAATCCTTCATTAATCTTGATCTTTTGAGGTAATAAAATCTACCTGTAATCTTGTCAGTCCTTCTGGTGGCAGACTACATATATAAAAGAAATTGAAGACGGAAGCCCTTTCTCTTTGAATGATTGACCTGGCTGTGGCTGGGAAGGTTATTTCTTTATTATCTTTAGAGGGTAGATCTTAGGAATTCTGTTGTATACTGAAGACCATCTGAGACATCCAGCCTCATGGATTAAAGAACTATTGAATTCTTCAATTTTTCATTGTTAAATAACCAATGCTGGACTAGCTGGACTACAGTCTGTGAGATATTCTAATAAATCCACTTACTAAATACATACAGAGATTTATTTTATCAGTTCTATTCAAGCAGAGAACCTTGATTAATACTGCTGTTTTTTCAGCTGCCCATTGAGTAACACATGCTAGCTAACTATAGTGCCCATAAAAGCATTTTCCTTGCTCAGTTTCTCTCTAAGTATTCAACTTATTGTGAAGACTGCACTTTTTATTATTATTAAAATTTCAAATGATTGAAATGCATTTCAGAAGAATCATCCAGCCTTCTTATGGGAGAAAGACCTATCATCTTGTTTGTGATCTAGTTCCTGCTTTTCTCTTCTGGTTGTTTGAAGTCCCTGGGACAACCAGATAAAAAGTACCTTGAATTCACCTGACCTCAGCATGGAGCCACAGAGCAAACATCTCCTTTTTGGTCCTAAAATCTCTCTTAATTGCTAATATTTTGGGCACCCTTCTGTTGTTCAAATGTTAAATGTTCTTACAATAAAAATCCCTGAGCCAGATATTGGGGTGAAAGCTGAAAGATCAGAGAAGCAGAGCAAGCCACTGCCATGTCTTTCTTGAGTCCTCACTCAAAAGGGTCTCAGTTGAACTGGCCCCAGCAAGAGCCCTGCACCACTTCTGACTGACAGACTGGAGGCCCTGATTGGCTCCTGAAGACTGAGTGACAAGAGAAAGTCCCTTAGGGTTACCCTGTGCTTAAAGACATAGCACAGTGATTCCTTGGCCCTGCCTCCCACTCCAGACCCAGACTTTTCCAAATTTACACAGGTAAGCATTTCAATAGTACTTGCCTTGGCTCCATGGAAGATAGCTGACCCTGCTATCTTCCTGCACTCCATAGGAACTTTCCATTCTTCCTCCTGCACACAATGTGGCTAGCTTGCACAGCCCATTACACAATGTGGAAAAGAATGATTCCCCTCTCCCCCAGGTGGAAGCCTATAATGATAATAGTGTGTACCCTAATAAAGCTTGCCTGAGTATCAGAGGACAGAGCAAGCCACTAGATCAGACACAGATTAGAGGTCAGGCAATGGTGGTACACACTTTTAATTCTAAAACTCAAGAGGCAGAGATCCATCTGGATAGCTGTGAGTTTCAGGTGGCAGTCAATTGCTGAAACAGGGATTTTCAAGGAATTTATCATTATAAAGAAGGCCCTTGCTATAGAATGGAAGCATACCAAGGTGCCCTAAGGGTAAGACTCCATCCAGCTAAAGCTTCAATTTATGAAAGGAGTAAGCAAAGTGATTTTAAGTCCCAGGAAGCAACGTCATACAAAATCTGCTGCTCCTGTGGTCCAAGTATGTTAATGTCCATCCCAATTAAGAAATCAAACTTTGCAGGATCACCTTTCATGGGCTAGTCCTGGAAACAAGAAAATCAAATTTTAAGGTCAAGATTCTTACTCTGTGTTTACAGTTCAGGATTGTTGCAAGCATCTGTGTTTGGCAGAGTCAGAAACCCAGTGAGAAGACTGTAAGAGTTCATTGCATGATGCTTGGTGTTATTGGTTGTTGTTGTTTTTTTTTTAACTCTACTCTTTTGGTGTCCTACCAATCAGCTCTCAACACTCACACACACACAGGCTTATTCTTTCTTACAAATGCCCAGCCTTAGTTTGGGTTGTTTCTAGCCAGATTTTCTTAAATTATCCCATCTACTTTATGCCTGTGGGCTTTTATCTTTCTCTATTCTATATGCCTCTGGTCTTTTATCTTTCTCTATTCTGATTATACCTTTCTTTACTTCTTACTCCATGGCTTGCTGTGTAGCTAGATGGTTAGCACCTGGTGTCCTCTCATTTTCTTGCTCCTCCTTCCTATTTTTCTTTCCAGATTTCTCCTCACATTTGTTCCATCTGCCAGCCCTGCCTTTCCTTTCCTGCCAAGCTGTTGCCCATTCAGCTCTTTATTAGATCAATCAGATATTTTAGACAGGCAAAGTATCACAGTCTCACAGAGTTAAACAAATGCAACACAACAGAATGCAACAGATCTTTGCATCGTTAAAAGAAATGTTCAATATAAACAGATATAACACATTTTTAAATAATATTCCACAACAGCCTGGGTAGCATTTTGAGACCACAAGATGTTGAGATATCTAAGCTATGAGAAATTTTACATGGAGACTGAGCTGCATATAGGGAGTGAAAGTAACCAAAAAGAGAGATGTATGAGAAGTTGCAGGAATAGGGCCATCTAAGCCCTTTGAAACTGAAGCCCTATGTGTCTGAGACAGAGGTAAAGAATTTGATGTTTGTCTGGCTGTGCTTCAGTCTTGCCTTGGTCCAATCTTCTCTCACTATGTCTCCATTTCTCTCATTTGGAATGGTAATGGTATTCCAACATCTATTGTGTATTGGAAAGATGTAACTTGATTTATGAGTTTACAAGATGGCACTGTCAAGAGATGGTCTTGAGTATCAGAAGAGACTTTGGACATTTGAACAGCTCAGGGGCTGTTGCAGACTATGAGGATCATTGAAGTGACTAAATGCATTTTCTTTGTGGATGACCATGAGCCTATAGTGACCTTTGTCAGAATGAATGAAAACCTCCCAGATAGGATGATATATTTGAACATGTGTATCTCCTTGGTGATTTCTTTAAATTGCTTGTGAAACCTGTAATAGGAGGGGCCTTTCTGGACGAAATTCCTCATTGGGAATGGGATAGTCTCAACCCGTTTACTGTAGTTTGTATCTAGTGTGTTGTGGTTGAAACTAATCAGCCAGCTTCCTCCTTGTACTGTTATGCCTTTACTACCATTATAGACTGTATCTCTAAATCACATAAAATACAGTAGAAGCAATTGCTATTGCAGGCTAAGGCAGTTTGGTAGCTGGCTGTTTTAGTTTTGCTTGTTTGTTTGTTTGTTTTTGAAGACAAGGTTTGTCTTTATATCCCTGGCTGTCATGAAAGTAGCTCTGTGCACCAGGCTGGGCTTAAACTCAGAGATCCCCCTGACTCTGGCTCCTAAATCCTGGGATTAAAGGTGGGCCAACATTCTTGGCTTTTTTTGTTTTTATATTATTGGGTGATGGGCCTGTGGTGTAGGTTTTTGTACACGTCAAGCATATGCTGGTGAACTAAGCTTTACTCATACCTTGAATTTAAAAATTTGGCAGAGGTTATCATTCTGCTTCCCAGGATGGCATGTATTCATGACATTAATACTGCCTGAGCCTTCTGAGTCATTGGATTGTAGGTGCATGACCACCTTCCTGCCTGTTGTGTTTGTTTTGAATTTTTTAAATGAATATCAGTATTTTACTTGTATGCATGGGTATGCACCATGTGGATACCTGGTGATCACCTCACAGTGTTCAAAAGATGGTCTCAGAAACCCTGAACTTGGAATAATGAGTAGTTCTGATGCCCATGTAAGTACTGGCAATTGAGCCTACCTATATGCAAGACCAGCAAGAGCTCTTTACTACTGAGCCATCTCTCCTGCCCTGTGTTGATTATATATGATCAACATTTATATCGTTTATGTTTTCATCTGTCCATTTGTAACTGTTTAAAAATGTAAAATCTTTTAGTAATAATATTTTAGTAAATAATCTTTTAGTAAAATCTTATTGATGTTACAGTATAAATTAGGGCACTTCAGGTTTCTGGAAGGTGAATACACAACTGGAATGAATGCATAACTCTTTGTAGGCACTTCAGTAAAACCTCTGAGTTCTTTCTATCATTTTTGTTAGTTTGAATGATTTTTTTTTTTTGAGACAGGGTTTCTCTGTGTAGCTTTACGCCTTTCCAGGAACTCACTTTGTAGACCAGGATGACTTCAAACTCACAGAGATCTGCCTGCCTCTGCCTCCCTAGTGCTCATGCACCACCACCACCTGGCAAGATTGACTAATTTTTTTACATGGGAGACAGGGTCTCAATATGTACTTCTGGCAATCCTGGACTTGATTGCATAGACTAGGTTGGCATTCCACTCAGAGACAGATATACTTGCCTCTTCCTTCTGAGTGCTGGGGTTAAAGGTGTGAGCCAGTTTATCTATCTTATTTTTCTTCTCTGTAGTTAGTAACTGCTCATACAATTTCTCTCATGTGTACTCTGTACTGTTGATCTGTTTATTTGTCTCTCTGTGTTTGTGAATAGGCATTTCTCTTGTAAGGTTATATTCCACTCAAACGGTACAGAAATGACAGAGATGACCCTCCTATCAAGTTTTCTTCAAAATGACTTAGTGGTTACATTATAATGTATATGTCATGGAATAAGTGTGGGGAGCACAAGAATTATATGACTATGCTATGTTGTCAGTATCATGCTTTCTGTTGTACACATGTATGGGATGTTTTAGAATGCAGTGACCTATGATGATGTGCATGTTGACTTCACTTGGGAAGAGTGGACTTTGCTGGATCCTTCCCAGAAGAATCTCTACAAAGATGTGATGTTGGAGACTTACAGGAACCTCACTACTATAGGTAAGACTGAATTTTTCTTCACATTTTAAAATAAGGGCACAACTGTTCTTTGGTTATTGCTGCTCCTCTAATATGATTGAGAAAGAAGATGAATGAGGTGAATGAATCAATCATAGTTCTAAGGTTCACTCAAGATAGTAACTTAAATTTTGTACAATTTTCAATAATATAACATACATTTTCTGGCAGTATATTTTAGGATACAGTTTGGAAGACTATAATATCAAAGAACATCATCACAGTTCTAGGAGATATGAAAGGTAATTTTCATGTGCTAGGTGATACAACTGTGCCTCTGAAGAAATTGTTATGTGCCCTGGAAGTTTTAAACAAAAGCAACAGTGTAAATAAGCACAGCTTATAGTGCATTGATGATTATTAAATTCTCCCAAAACCATATACCTCTATTTCAGGTAGGTGAATTGCATTTGCCATGCATTATTTTAAGAAAGAAAACAAGAAAACAATGCCTTAACAGATATTGCCATTTGAATCATAGCACCATGAGAGCTTTTGCTGTCTTACAAAAAGCATATTTGTTATAACTGTGCTCAGTTGAGTGAGAGAGGAAATTAGAGTCAAAAGTCAAGGGACAGTTTTTGTGGAGAAACTTTAATCCTTATACCATAAGTCTCTGAGGAGTAGAAAGTCATACAGTGAATTAAATGTGGAAACCTTTTATTTGTTATTCTTTCTTTACTAGGTAGATCATATATTACTCTGGATACAAGCCATGTGAGCATAGTGATATGGAAAGACATAACATAGATCGCTCTCAGAGCAATTAGAAGATATGTAGGAGTCCCCACATTAAGTATACTTGTTGAATTTGATTCAAGCACACAAGTAATTGGTTTTCCAGTTTTACTGTTAATACATCAACAAACTCACACTGCAGAAAAGCCCTATGAATATTAGGATATTGCTGCCTGGTGTGCCAACCTCCAGTCAGCACCAAGTTATTCAAAAGAAATCCACAAATGTGTCAAGAGCTAGACTTTTTCTATCTGGGGTGTGCAAGGAAGAAAGCACATATATTCTGATGGTAACTTTCTGTATTACTGCATCTTGAAAAAAATCTGTCTCTACACAGCTATGTCTCTCTCCTACAGCTACATCTCTCTTCTACACAGCCACACATCTCTATACAGCTACATCTCTACTATACAGCCATATATCTCTACACACAGTTACATCTCTTTTCTATATATCTCTTCCTACATACATCTTTACATAGCTACCTACTACTCCATCTCTCTGCACAGCTCTCTTCTACATAGCTACTCATCTCTCTACACAGCTCTTTCTTCACACATCTCCTTCAACAAGAAAACTCTGGACCATATATAAGTTATATAGTCATTGTCTGAGCCATTTTGATAACACATGAGAAAATGACAGTTTCTGTCAGGCTAGGGGTTCATGCTGACTGGCCAGTGATTAAGCAAGCCTGCAGGTTTAAGTGATCAGCATTCCCCAACAGAGAGTGACATTGCAATTCAGGACCTAAACAATGAATAGGTAGTTGGCTGAACCTTGAGTCTTATATCATAAAGTAAGGTTAGGAGTATATGCAGAAAGTCAATTGCTGAGAGGATTTGTACAGGGAATTGTGTTTTCATGTTATCTGCCAGGTTTTTGTAAGTGGAAAAACTTGCTGTGGGATGGTCTGTATGTCAAATGTGTTGCTGATTGGTCAATAAATAAATCACTGATTGGCCAGTGGCCAGGCAGGAAGTATAGGCGGGACTAACAGAGAGGAGAATTGAGAGAACAGGAAGCTGGGTGGAGGAGACACTGCCAGCCGCCACCATGACAAGCCGCACGTGAAGATCCCAGTAAGCCACGAGCCATGTGGCAAGGTATAGATTAATGGAAATGGATTAATTTAAGCTGTAAGAACAGTTAGCAAGAAGCCTGCCACAGCCATACAGTTTCTAAGCAATATGTCTCTGTGCTTACTTGGTTGGGTCTGAGCAGCTGTGGGACTGGCAGGTGACAAAGATTTGTCCTGACTGTGGGCAAGGCAGGAAAACTCTAGCTACAAAAACTGGCACAAAAGTTGTTTCATGCCTCACCTTGGTACAGCAATAGACACCTGGGAACTTGTCCTTGTGCAATTCATCTCCAGGGGCAACTAGTCCATTGTGGATTTGCTATGAGGTCTACAATTAGCTAAATGTATAAAAATAGGTCTTTGTTTGTAGCTGAGAATACTTTTATTTTCCTATGTCAGTCTGAGTTATGAAAAATATCCCATTATTATTTCTATTCATCAAAACTGTACATCTTAAGAAGAGATCATCTTCCTGACCATCCACAGATATATGTGTGCCTAGTAGATGGAATATATACATGAGATAAACACACAAGCAGTGGAGAAAATATCTATAGCTGTTTTAGGAAAGAAATGTAGTGACCCATGAGAAAAAAATAAAGACAGAAGCAATCAGTCATTCACAGACTGTACCCCAATGGTTTTTTCTAAGTGGAACTCCCCATCAGATAATTATTCATCTGTTGAGTTGACCTTAATTATTAATTGCCATCTGTTGTATTTATGTCATGGTTTGTGTAAATACTTCTGTTTGTGCTAGTTAACTTAGAAAATGTGGTATGACTCACCGCTGGAGTCCAGCTCTGGATGTGGGCAGGGTATGAAGATCATAGGAATCAGACACAGGACACTTCTTAGTTTTGTTTTAGGACAGATGGACAGAGACGAAGCATATTTCAACATGGCTTGTCCTACTCTGACAACCTCTATCTCTTACAGGCTTTATTTATACACAAAATTACTTTCACTTGAGCATCTTTTAATCATCATTGATAAACAAAGCTATCTTTTCCAATCATTTCCCTCAAGTTTTGACATCATTGATAAACAGAGTTAATCATTTTTACTCATTAACCCCATAACCCAATTCTTAAGAATGTAAAGGTATATGACAGGCTGTTCTCAGGCTGGTGGTTCTAATGGCTACTTCAAGGATGCTAGATGAAAACAAAATTTGTATGCCATCCCAGGCATATTGTCCTGTCCCAAGCATGTTATTATTAACTCTTAACAGTCAGTGTGAATGAGAAATACCTTCAGTCCAAACCTGCTGCAGTTATTATTCAAATTCTGGCATCATACAATGTTTATATTTTATATCTTTACAGAATTTGTCTACATGTCTAATCTGTTGTTCCTTGGTCATATGACACCACAATGGCTATACATGTGCTAACTGTTCTGAGAAAGGGAGGTCCTGGCATTTTATTATATTAGCTCTCCATTCCGTTTTTGGTTCATCAATATAAGTCTCTGTGTAGGGCAGAGGTAACTTCAGCTAATATAACTTTGCTGCTGTATGTGCCCCATAATTGCCTGAGTGTATAGTGAGAAGAGTCTTGCAATTTCAAGTGTGGCCAACTCCTTTAGCCCACCAAATCATGTTGAGCTTTTTGAGTTTGTTTTGAATGTATTGTTCCTGCAAAAATAAAGGAACAGATGTTTCAAGAATGTCTCATCACCTCATAAAGAGACTTTTGGCTTTTTTATGTATATCACAATCTCCAAGGCATAAGAAAGACCTTCAATTAGCTAAGGATATCTCCACAGAAGCAGGGGGATGTAGTATGTTCAGGACTGTCATGAGGAAGCTTAGAAGTAGCATTCCTGGAAGAAGGCATAAGTGATTCATATGAAATTTTACATCAGTCCAGTATCCCCATTTTGTACAAATATTAAAAATCTCCCAAGTATGCAACAGGTGGAGATTAAAACCAAAGGTGGCACAGAGACCATCATGTGGCTCAGATTTGCTGTATCTTTGTCAAGCAGCTGTGCTGGCTTTATGACTTTTGCCATTCTCATCAGATATAGATAGCCGTGGTAGCTCACAATATAGGAAAATTCGTGAATGCAGTAAGGGTGATAAAGTTCTGAGTTTTTCAAGTTCTCTTCAGATATGTGAAAAATCTCTTATAGAAAAAGATTCGGTAAATGTGAACCATGTGATAAAGGATCTAACCATCACAGGTCTCTTCAAAATAATGCAAAGCAATCCTTAATTAAGGAGAACAATATGAGTGTAAACACAGTGACATTGAATGTGGTAAAGCTTTTACATGTGCCAATTATTTTTGCACGTATGAAAGAAGTCAAAGTGGAGAGAATCTTTCTGAATATATTCAGTGTGTTAAAGCCTTTGCATATGGGAGTCAGCTTCAAAGGCATGAGAAAATTCATACTGGAGGGAAACCCTATGAATGGATTCAATGTGGTAAAGCCTTTGCCCATCACAGTGATCTTCAAATGCATAAAAGAAAACATACTGGAGAGAGACCCTATGAATGTAATCAGTGTGAAAAAGCCTTTGCATGTCAAAGTCATCTTCAAATACATAAAAAAAACATACTGGAGAGAAACCCTATGAATGTAATCAATGTGGTAAAACCTTTTCTCATCACAGTAATCTTCAAATGCTTAAAAGAACACATACTGCAGAGAAACACTATGAATGTAATCAGTGTGAAAAAGCCTTTGCATGTCAAAGTCAACTTCAAATGCATAAAAGGAAACATACTAGAGAGAAACTATATGAATGTAATCAGTGTGATAAAGTCCTTGCTTGTAATAATTCTCTTCAAAGGCATAAAAGAACACATACTGGAGAGAAATCGTATGAATGTACTTGATGTGGTAAAGCCTTTGCACAATACAGTGATCTTCAAAGACATAAAAGAACACATACTGGAGAGAAACCCTACAAATGTAATCAATGTAGTAAAGCCTTTGCACAGCACTGTACTCTTCAAATACATAAAAGAAGACGTACTGGAGAGAAACTCTATGAATGTAATCAGTGTGGTAAAGCCTTTGCACAGCAGAGTACTCTTCAAAGGCATAAAAGAACACATACTGGAGAGAAACCCTATGAATGTAGTGAATGTGGTAAACCATTTGCATGTGTCCGTAGTCTTCGAAATCATGAGAAAAAAACCGTACTGCAGTGACACCCTATAAATGTAGTCAGTATGGTAAAGTTTTGCACTTTATAGAGGAGTAAAACGTTTTCTGTGCAATCAATCTGTTAAAGCCTTTGCATATTTCAATAATCTTTGAGTAACTGAAAAAGATACTAAGGGCTTCTTCTTATAGATTATTTGGTAAGATCTTTAGACAACACACTTACAGTCATTTGCACAACAGTATTTGTTCTGTAGATAAAAAAGCTGACAGTGTCAATAATCTGTTCAAACATGTCCATTTTTATATTTTTTGTACCAGCTAAACCATGGGAAAAATCAATTTATGAATTTATGAAACCCTTTGTGTAGGGTAAAAGGGCCAGCCAAAGAAACACACCCTTACCCTGAAACCGGGGCCAAAGAAACACATTGGCTTTGAAACCAGAGCCCATGAAATAAACACCCTAGCCCTGAAATCAGAGTCAAAAGGTTAAAAGGGGCCAGTGAAAGAAACACATTTTGACTTTGAAACCAGAGGCAAAGAAACATTCTGCCTCCACCAACTGAACACAAAACCAACCAATCCCTGAGCTTGAAACCAACTAATACATAAGCAAGAAATCCAGCCAATCTCTTAGCTTGTTTAACCTCAAGTTTAATTCCCAACTTGAAAATATTCTCCCTGGGAAAACACCCCTAAGAAGCTCAATATAAATCCTGTGCTTGTTTAGTTGGCAGCTGCCCTTTTCCACCCTGGCAGAGCCACTCACCTGGATTCCTCTCTCCCAAATAAATGTATGTATCTTTTTGTTTTGTTTTGTTTTTGTTTTTTGTTTTTCAAGACAGGGTTTCTCTGTGTAGCTTTGGCACCTTTCCTTGAACTCACTCTGTAGCCCAGGTTGGCCTCAAGCTCACAGAGATCCACCTGCTTCTGCCTCCCATAAAGGCATGCGCCACCACCGCCTGGCCTAAATGTATGTATTTTGAATCAGTTTTGGGTGAAGAACTTCTTTTGCCTTAGCAGATCAAAACTTCCTCATGGAGTGGAGCAGAGAAGCAATGGGCACCTCTGATGAGAAACTACCTTTTGGGAGCAGTGCAGAAGTAACAACTTTTTGCATGGAACTGGAGCAGACTGCTACATCTCTACAGTGGTTTCCCTCTCAGTTGAGTGAAGCAGAGAAGTAACAATTCAGGATGGATCTGAGAAGAAATGGACATCTGTGCTGGGAAACTCCATAGTACAGCAGAACAGAGCAGAAAAGCAATGAACACCTCTGCTGGGAAACTCCCATAGGGGAGTGGAGCAGAGCCCGGCTGTAATGGCTTTCTCTCAAAGAGGAGCAAGATTCCTTCATCCTGCTGCGAGATCATCCTCAGGTGGAACATATCTTCGGGTATAGCCTGACTTCCTGACGGTTATGATTCCTTTCTCCTCACTGCTGTAAGTATTCAGGATACCTTCCCTTCACAATTGTAGCTATAGCCTGAATTCTGACAGTCAGGGTACCTTTTTCTCCTGAGCTATAGGCATCTACAGAGCTGTAGATAGTTCAGGGACAGGGTAACTCAAGGTCAGGGTCATGGTTAGAGGGTCGAGGTTAGGGTCTGGGTGTAGGCTTAGGTCAGCATTAGAGTCAAGGGTTAGGGGGTTAGAGGGTGGGAGAGTTAGAGGATTGGGGTTGGGATAGGTGTTCCGGTCAGGGTTAGGGTCTGGGTGTAGGCTTAGGTCAGCATTAGAGTCAAGGGTTAGGGGGTTAGAGGGTGGGAGAGTTAGAGGATCGGGGTTGGGATTGGTGTTCCGGTCGGGGTCGGGGTCAGTATCCTGGTCAGGGTACTGATCAAGATGTTCGTGGTTCGGGTTGGGTCCTGTAACTCAGGGTTTAGGGTTAGGGTTAGACTTAGGTTATGGTTTATGTGTTAGGGATTAGGGGTAGGTTACGATTAATGGTAAAAGG